>NC_040091.1:25293215-25596245 GCF_003369695.1 Bos indicus x Bos taurus | reverse complement strand
CTGAACCACATCCCCTGCACTGCAAGGACCACCAGAAAAGTCCTGGGAGACAAATGTTTTGATAACAAGAGATAAAAGGTGGGAATCCCGAAGAGAGAAAATTATATTAACAGAGTTGAAAAGGCATGAAATAAGCTGATTTTAAGGATAAGGGAACTAGGCTTATAGAACTAGGATATGTATGGTTAAGTTAGGGCTAGTTTATGAATGACCTCGAAGAATTTCAAATTTTACTCTGTAACATCTGTGGGACCTTTGAAGATTTTTGAGAAAGGGGGTGACCTGACTAGATTCATGGCTTAGAAGAAAAAACTCTGGCATTGTGGTAAAGAATAAACAAGCGGAGAGAAGGAAATTTTTCATGCCATCATGGGTTGGACAGAGTTTCCGTGTTTCCACAGGTGAAGTAACAATGAAGAAATTGGTGCATCAGTAAAGCCTGGAAGCTTGGTTGCTGACTTGGAAATAAGTTTCAGACATAACACAAAAGATAAATTGTCAGGATTTAGCAATGGATGGAGAAGGCAATGGCAACCCACTCTAGTACTCTTGCCTGGCAAATCCCATGGACGGAGGAGCCTGGTAGGCTGCAGTCCATGGGGTTGCTAGGAGTTGGACATGACTGACGGAGAAGGCAATGGCACCCCACTCTAGTTCTCTTGCCTGGAAAATCCCATGGATGGTGAAGCCTGGTAGGCTGCAGTCCATGGGGTCGCTAAGAGTTGGATGTGACTGAGCGACTTCACTTTCACTTTTCACTTTCATGCATTGGAGAAGGAAATGGCAACCCACTCCAGTGTTCTTGCCTGGAGAATCCCAGGGACAGGGGAGCCTGGTGGGCTTCCATCTACGGGGTCGCACAGAGTTGGACATGACTGAAGCGACTTAGCAGCAGCAGGGCATGACTGAGCGACTTCACTTTCACTTTTCACTTTCATGCATTGGAGAAGGAAGTGGCAACCTACTCCAGTGTTCTTGCCTGGAGAATCCCAGGGACGGGGGAACCTGGTGGGCTGCTGTCTCTGGGGTCACACAGAGTCGGACACGACTGAAGCGACTTAGCACCAACAGCAGCAGCAATGGACAGCTGAGAGTCAAGGTTGCCCCTTAGGTACCAAAGTTGCCAACTGGGCTGAAGGCAAGAAAGCTGATGCCTTTAGAAAGAAAGAAAAAAAGTCTAAAAAAGATATTGGTAAATATAGCATATGTTTCCTACTTGAGCATGTCATTAGTATACCTGGTATGTATACTAGGAGATTGAACCAGAACCCCTACAGTGAAAACACAGTGTCTTAACCACTGGACCACTGGGAAAGTCCCTGTCCTCCTGGCTTTTGAATACTCACTAAGCTTTCCTTTTAAAGGCCAAGATATTCTCCCTTCCCATTCACTTGAATCCTCTGTTGGGATCTGCTGGGTATTTCATCCACTCATTGTCCCCCAGCCAACTGAGTGGAGGACTTTTAGTTCTCACCATGCAGTTTTCTGTGATCACAATTAACCATGAGAAGAGAGAACTCCAGCCCAGGTACTTCTTCATAAATATTAGGATGGTGAACTTCTTTTGGAGACAATGGGTAGCCAAGATGAAAGGGTTTTGCATAACAATGTAAGCAGTTAAGCGTGTTTAAATCAGGACAGGATGAAAAATGTGAAGCAAAGAGAGCTGTCACGCACATTGCATAATGGAAACACCAACCAACTGGCAGTGTAATAATTTGCTAAATATGGTTGCAGTAACTTCCAAACTGTTGCTGGATACTAGCTGTACCAGTCGAGATTCTCCAAAGAAAGAGAATCAAAAAGATTTATTTCAAGGGATTGATTGTCTTACACAATGATGGGGACTGACGAGTCCAAAATCCATAGGGCAAGCCAACAGGCTGGAAACTCGGGCTGGATTTTTTTAATTTATTTGTTTATTTTGGGCTGCACTGGGTCTTTGTTGCACATACTTTCCTCTAGTTGTGGTAAGTGGGGGCTACTCCGTAATTGTGGTGCACCAGCTTCTCATTCGGAGAAGGCAATGGCACCCCACTCCAGTACTCTTGCCTGGAAAATCCCATGGACAGAGGAGCCTGGTAGGCTGCAGTCCATGGGGTCGCTAAGAGTCAGACACGACTGAGTGACTTCACTTTCACTTTCATGCATTGGAGAAGGAAATGGCAACCCACTCCAGTGTTCTTGCCTGGAGAATCCCAGGGACAGGGGAGCCTAGCAGGTTGCTGTCTATGGGGTCACACAGAGTCGGACATGACTGAAGCAACTTAGCAGCAACAACAGCAGCAGCAGCTTCTCATTGCGGTGGTTTCTCTTGTTGTGGAGGGGCTTCCCAGGTGGCGCTAGTGGTAAAAAACCTGCCTGTCAATGCAGGAGCCGAGTAGACCTGGATTTGATCCCTGAGTCAGGAAGATACCCTGGAGGAGAAAATGGCAACCCACTCCAGTATTCTTGCCTGGAGAATGCCATGGACAGAGAAGCTGGTGGGCTACAGTCCATGGGGTCGCAAAGAATTGGACATGACTGAAGCTGCTTAGCACACACTCTTGTGGAGCTGGGCTCCAGGGAGTTGGGCTGTAGTAGTTGGGACTCTTGGGCTCTAGAGCACAGGCTCTCAGTAGTTGTGGTGTGGGCTTAGTTGCTCTGCAGCATGTCAGATCATCTCAAATCACGGATTGAAACCCATGTCTCCTGCATTGGCAGACAGATTCTTTATGACTGAGCCACCAGGGAAGTTGGGTGGATTTGATGTTGCAGTCCTGAGGTAGAATTTCTTCCTCTTTGAGGAACCTCAGCTTTTCTCTCATAAAGCCTTTCAACTGATTAGATAAGGCCCATCCACAATATTGAGAGTAATGTCCTTTACATAAAGTCAACTGATTTTTAGATGTTAACCACATCTGCAAAATACCTTTATAGTAACACGTGGATTAATGTTTGATTAAATAACTGGGCGTTAGAGCCTAGCCAAGTTGACACATAAAACTATCCCATCAGCCAATGAGGAAGACTGATATTTCAATCAATTGCCTAAAATTAACGTTAATAAAGTTTGTATACGAAATTTCAAGGGACTTCCATTCTGGTCCAGTGATTAAAAACCCACCTGCCAATAGAGGGGACATAGGTTTGATCCCTGGTCTGGGAAGATCCCACATGCCATGCAGCTACTAAGATCATGCACCATGACTACTGAGTCCATGTGCTGCAACTCCTGAAGCCCAAGCACCTAGAGCCTGTGCTCCAAACAGGAGCACTCCAGACGTGAGAACAAGGGAGTCACTGCTGTGAGAAGCCTGCACACTGCACCGAAGAGTAGCCCCCACTTGAAGACACTAGAGAAAATCCACACAAAGCAATGAAGACCCAGCACAGCCAAAAATAAATAAACAGAAATAAAGTTTCAAGAACTACCTTTCATTGAACTTGAAGATGTATGTTCCCCACCATCAAGGCATTCTTGGGAGACATTTTGTTCTTGGGAGTCATTTTTCTCTGTTACTGAAACTTTTTCCCCAAGACCGCTAAAGACCATCAGGAAACATTTATCTGAGAAGACATTTTATACAGAAATCCACTCAATTCTAAATAGAATTTTGTTTCTACTACTTTGCCCTGATTTATACAGCTTGTTGGCCTGAGGCCGTCTTGAAGATGACAAAGTAAATGTGTCAGGTAAATTGTGTCCACTTCCTTTCAAATGATTTGTTGGGGAACCTTAATCTTCTTTTTCTCAGTATAAATCCTGTCCACTCAAATTAAATTCAGACTGATGTCACTCCCACTTTGTCCCCAACATAAATGAAATCATATACAGAAGATTTTCCCTAAAGAGATTTCAACATTCTTTTTCCTCTTGTGCCTGAAAAGCTGATAACTGTGTTTGCTAGCTCTTGGCAAGCCTGCATAAGTTGCCTGAGAAACAGAATGGTTAAAGGTGTGGTTGCCTTCATTTTGCTGTAGGTATAATAAATAATTATATCTTGTGGTTGGAGATGGGGCAGTTTGGCAGAAGACAGAAACTTTTACAGGAATAATTGAAGGGTATCATCTCCCACAAGCCTGCAAAGATGAAAAAGACCCAAGCAATTCTTGGCAGGCTGTTCATCCAGGGTAAGATGCTCAAATGATGTTTGGCGGTATGGAGATAAAGGGTAGACGCCTGCGTGCATTTGCCAGACAGCTTCTCTCATCACTTCAGACTTCTTGAATTTCCACTCTCAAGGTTAAGGTTTAGGGTGACTCCATCATTAGAAAAGAAAGATAATAAAATGAACTTTGATTTGCCTGTACTACACCCAATGAAGTGTGGTGGCAGTAACCTAAAACATTAAGAAATCAGAATGATCATTAAAATTTAGTTGATCGATTAAATCAACAAACTTTTGCTACTTAACTGGTTAGTTGGGGATACTTTTGGCTGGCAAGGATCTTGGGTTTAAACATCATTGGAAGGGAAGTTAGTTAGCCCTTTCCCAACGTATCTTTGGATCTTGGGAGCTGCCAGATAGAGCTGGGCACATACTCTTTAGCATCCATCAATCTACAAAAGGTAGAGATGACTCCTGGGAGGAAAGTGACTCAGATTGGAACTCCTTCTCCAAGGTTCAGTGATATAAAAATGAGGTAGAATGAACTGAAATGATACTGACCAAGGTTAGGTGTCATGGAAGGAGATAAAGACTCAAGAGGAAACCCTCTGTGAAAAGAGGTGGGGTCTGGAGTGGTGACAAGTACTGTTCTTTGTCTAGATTATTGGTAGACAGTGTTCCAGTTATAGGGCATGACTAATGGTAGACTCTCGTCCTACTAAGTCAATCTGACGTTATGATTGTGTTTTGGGGAAAGTGGCCATGGGTCTGTAATATCACCAGAATTGTACTTTCTAGGAGGCTTGTTCTTTTTTTTTTTTGGCTAGGATGCTCATGATTAATATATCAGAGACTGTTTTCCTGGTCCATTGATGACCCATTTGGGTAAATAAACTGGTGGAAAATATAGGAATGGATAATGGTGGTAATAATTTTGGTCAGACATCTGATGCCAACAGCCAACTCATTGGAAAAGACCCTGATGCTGGGAAAGATTGGGGGCAGAAGGAGAAGAGGGAGTCAGAGGATGAGATGGCTGGATGGCGTCACTAATGCAATGGATGTGAACTTGGGCAAACTTCAGGAAATGGTGAGGGACAGGGAGGCCTAGTGTGCTGCAGTCCATGGGGTCGCAAGGAGTTGGACACAACTGGGTGACTGAACAACAGCAACAATGGTGGCAAATGAGACAGCCAGACTAAACTTGCAGGAGATGATTTCCTGGTTAGGCCCCAACACAACACAATAAGGCAGGAGGAATAACGGATGCAACTCAGCGTGATCAGTCTAGCCTTGAGGAGTAAGGCAGAATTCTGGCACTTTGGGAGCATTGTGACTTGAAGTCAGCTGGCTGCTGAATAGAGGTTCCCATTAACCTGAAGCCATCCATTCCAGGAACTCTGAAACCTTGACTGATGGGAGCAGGGCTTCCAAGAATGAAAGACAATGAAGAGCCCAAGTTCCTAGAGAGACCTGGGGCCCCAGTGGCAGCAAGACAAAATTAGGAAATTATTGTTGTTACCTTTGCGGCCCATCTCAGATGCATTTCAAGTGGGCCCCCTTCAAGGAGATGTATGTCCAGGTGATTAGGCCAGGCGGCGACGTCAGAGGTCTGAAGGGCCCCAGTTTCCCAAAGCCTCCTGAAACAATGTTTACTATCCATAGACATTCCAGGAAACTGGAACAGGAAAATGGTATGGAGAGGCTGGGACATGGGCTCTTGGAGACAAGTCGTATGCCTAATAGCAAAGCCTAACCTACCCAGTGCGGAACAGAGGTCAGGCTTACCTGACAGCCTTAGGGGTGGGGAGCAGGCAGGCTGGCTAGGATAGCCTCCAACTGAGTCACCAAGGAGCCCTCGTTGCCGGAGAAGCCCAGGGCTAATCAAGCAGCAAGTTCAAATGTGGACTGTCACCCACTCAGAGTGATGGGAGTAGGGGGTTGTTGTGGCCTCTCCATGTGGCCTCATATCATTCAGAAATCTAGCCCAACCTTCTTTACAACATGAAGCTTTCTAAGAGGACAAGCATCCAGGTGCAAGTGCTTATCAAGCATCCAGTTGCGTCATATTTGCTACTCTCTGTTTACCCAAGCAAGTAACATAGCCAAGGCCATAGTCAATGTAGGTGAGGCTATATGAGGACATGAATTCCAGAAGGCATTGTTCTTTGGGGACCTTCAATATAACAGTCTATCGGCTCAGTCCCATTAGTTATGTCTGACTCTTTGCAACCTCATGGACTGTAGTCTGCCAGGCTCCTCTTTGCATGGGACTTTTCAGGCAAGAATACTGGCGTAGATTACCGTTTCCTCCTCCAGGGGGCCTTTCCAGCCCAGAGATTAAACCCACATTTCCTGCATCTCTTGCATTGGCAGGCAGATTCCTTACCACTGAACCACCTGGAAAGCCTATAAGTCATTAATTAGGCATTAGCAACTAATATTCACAGTTTTAAAAAGAGTTTTCATATTTATTATTTCAGTGTGTTTAACAATAACTCTTGAGAAACAAATAAAACCCCCATTTTACAAAGAAAGAAGTAGAGGCTCAGAAATTAAGACATCTAAAATTATACAACTAGTAAGAAGCAGAATTGAAACTTGAACCCAGGTCTTATTATTGCAAAACCTATAGTTTTGTATATCATAGCTACCTTTGGCCAGTACAACCTGTGTTACGCACTTATGATTTCCATGTCTGATCTTTACAGTTTTCCAAAATTTGTTGACAAGTTAACGAGAGAGTCATTTACTTTTTCCAAATACTTTCTGTAGGACTTAGATTGCCATTTATTTTTTATGTGTTTGGGGAAAAATGCACCCAACTCTCAAAGATTGCTATGTCATAACAGAGTTATTAGCAATGTTTGCTTATTGGGGAAAGCAAGCCTCAAGTAAACCAGCACAGCTGTAGGGAAGGACATCCCTTATGTGAAACCCCAAAAGAAAGTTTTATTTAGACTTTATGATGCCCAAAGTTTCTTTTTAGGAACCGAGGGTTCTTTTCTACATCCTTGCCACCTGACAAAGAGTTTTGGCCTAAAACTCCCATGTCCAAGTTCCCTAAGGCATTTATGTGCTGTGCTATGCTGTCCTTAGTCACTTCAGTCATGTCTAACTCTTTGCAACCCTATGGACTGTAGCCCACCAGTCTCCTCTGTCCATGGGATTCTCCAGGCAAGGATACTGGAGTGGGTTGCCATGCCCTCTTCCATAAGGCACTTACACTACTATGCAAATATCAATACTAACAGCCCACAACTGATGGACAGGACTTGCACCACTGGGGTGGAGTTGGGTTTCAGGGCTTATAAATAAAAATGTATATTGAGAAAGAAACCACAATTGTTCTTATGATGGCTTGCAATTCCTGGCTAGTGGAGAATAAATCACAAAGAGATTAAGATCAGATCTGGCTCAGAAGCACCACCTGTGGTGCTGTTGCCATGGTAATCAATGACCAGGGAACAGAAATCCAGGGGAACCATAGCCTGGCTGCCCATCAGGAGCTGGAATCTGCCATCGGGCCCTCCCTGGATGAGGCGCTCCACTGAGAAATGCCCTCCGCAACATCTTGTAGCCTTGTTCCATACTCACGGCCCCTGGCCTCCAGGTGACATTTCTCATTAGGAACACTGGCTGGTTGGGCCTTTGATCCATTCTCTTCACTTCCCTTGTCACATTGCTAATATAAAGAGAAATAAGGAAATGTTTACCTGTAAACCCAATACCTCTGACCTCTACATCTTATAGAGACACCCTTCTAAGAAGCTTCTCCTATAAGCAATCTCAGGTTTCACAC
Source organism: Bos indicus x Bos taurus (assembly GCF_003369695.1). Lineage (NCBI taxonomy): Eukaryota > Metazoa > Chordata > Mammalia > Artiodactyla > Bovidae > Bos > Bos indicus x Bos taurus. Next base: position 25,588,352 of record NC_040091.1, on the reverse strand, counting down.
CACCTTCTACAACCTATCTCGTGATGTTCTAACTTCACACCAGAGGCAAATATGAATAAACTTCATGGGGTAAGGCACCTTAGAAAAATAAGTCAGTGATCATGGGGGCTCAGTGAAACTGCAGTACGTGAAATACCATGTGGGAAATGCTCCTCTCTATAGGCCCAGATCCAGAGAAGGCAATGGCACCCTACTCCAGTACTCTTGCCTGTAAAGTCCCATGGACAGAGGAGCCTGGTAGGCTGCAATCCATGGGGTCGCTAAGAGTCAGACACGACTGAGCGACTTCACTTTCACTTTTTACTTTCATGCATTGGAGAAGGAAATGGCCACCCACTCCAGTGTTCTTGCCTGGAGAATCCCAGGGACAGGGGAGTCTGGTGGGCTGCTGTCTATGGGGTCGCACAGAGTCGGACACGACTGAAGCGACTTAGCAGCAGCAGCATAGACCCAGACCAGAAACACCCAACATTCCCATCTCAGGGCTCTTGCTGTCCCCATCAGAATGTGACATACCTTACTTTGTGTTCTACAGTACTCATTTAACATATACTGGTACTTGGGCTGATGAAGACCAAAGAAGACAGCAAATCTTTCACCAAGAAATTCACAGGCTAGAAGAAAGAAGAAGCACTTTGGTAAGCTGAATTAAGAATGAAAGCTTAGAGTCTGTGGACATGCCAAGAGTTTCAACTAGCCCACAGATTGTCTATTATTACACTTACCTTCAAGGCTGACAAGATATTTTAATTCCTGTAGACTCTCACAAATTTTGGGAATCAAAGGGAATTTGTTAAATCTTGTATCTTCATATAGGGTGGCTTCTAAACTATGTTTTTCAGGTGAATATATCAAGAGATCTTCAAAATACTTAATAACAAGTACAGGTCCTGAGCAATCAGAATAGATGTTGTCCATTTACACGTGTGTCATCTGATCATCAGCTGTGAGTACATTGCAAATGATACCAAAAATTAAATCCAGTATTACCAAGACCCATGTCAGAAATTCTTCCATGCATCAAAAAAAACTCCTCCCTAAGCAGCAATTTAAGTAAAGCTTTCTTTATCTGCCTTCACTTCAGTAGTAAGGTGGCTTGCAGCCTCAGGGATTGTTAGAGTCAGGAATAAAGGGTTAGCATGAATAATGAGTGGTTTCCAGAAGGTCTTTCCTAGAGATGTTCTCTCTTAAAAGTACAGGACTAGAGGACTTCCTTGGCAGTCCAGTGGTTAAGACTTCTCTTTCCGATTCAGGGGGTGCAGGTTTGATTCCCGGTGGGGGAGCTAAGATCCCACAGGTCTTGTGGCCAAAACCCCAAAACATAGAACAGAAGCAATAATGTAACAAATTCAATAAAGACTTTAGAAATGAGCCACATCAAAACATGTAGGACTTCTGATGCACCTCCTCCCATTAGAGGACTTTGTGATTCCCATGCTTTGTTCCACTTCTAAAGATACCGCTCATACAGACATCAAAATGACGCCTTCTATTTTTTTTTAATGTGCTTTATCCTTTCAGAAATACTCTAGCTTTTTAATCTCTTTGTTTGCCACAGTGCCCAGTACATGTGCATAAGAGAAGTTTCTAAAATATTAGCATCTCAGGACGTTTTCCTGTTTATGATCTACTAGAATTTTAAATTGAAGAAATTAGTTACCAGTGTCATCTGGATTCCAGTTCTCACCAAAGTCTCTGTGTAGAGATCAGGATATTGACTGTTAACATATTTATGCCTCCACTATAGTCTGGAACCCCCAGGCAGAAGCTCTTTAAGATTACAGTTCTATATGGAACCCAGAGGTGGAAAGATTCCCCGTGTGTCCTATCCCCGTCATCTGAAATCAAAGCCCAACGTGGAAATCACTGTAGTCCCCATTCTCCTTCACACTTTCATATTGTTGTGCTGAGTTTTCCTTTTTTTAACATGACCTGATCTTTTAAGTTTCCATCCCTCACTGACTAAAGCAACTTAGCAGGCACACACAAGGATCGCTAAAGTAATTTTCAAATTACTAACCCTCTGTTGCTGCTGCTGCTAAGTCGCTTCAGTCATGTCCGACTCTGTGCGACCCCATAGACAGCAGCCCACCAGGCTCCCCCGTCCCTGGGATTCTCCAGGCAAGAACACTGGAGTGGGTGGCCATTTCCTTCACCAATGCATGAAAGTGAAAAGTGAAAATGAAGTTGCTCAGTCGTGTCTGACTCTTAGCGACCCCATGGACTGCAGCCCACCAGGCTCCTCTGTCCATGGGTACTGGAGTGGGGTGCCATTGCCTTCTCCACTAACCCTCTACCTTGATCTAAAAGTACTTAGGGCTCATACCATCTGACTAAATCACCCTTAATGTAATTTAAGGTCACCCTGGTCACTTTCATGTTCCCCAAGCTGGCATTGGCCAGACATACTTTCAGAACTCTCTTAAGGTGTCTCCTCCAGAGGTCACCATTCCTGAGTACTCCAGTCTATAGTCCATATATACCTCCTACCCTGGGAAGTGTAACAACAAAGCATCATTATAAGCATGTTTACTGGCCAGTATTATTCATCGAATATTAAGGTCCTTGAAAGCAAAGACTGTCATTTGTCTTTGAGTCCCAGGGACCTGCACAGTGCTGAGCATATGAGTATTCAGTAAATGTTTATTTAATGAATGAACGGCAATCAATTCCTAAGAGCTATGCTTTCTATTTTCTCAGATTTTAAAAGTTGTTTTCCCTCCATCATATACACATGTTTGGTTAGTTGCTCAGTTGTGTCCAACTCTTTGCAACCCTGTGGACTGTACTCTGCCAAGCTCCTCTGTCCATGGGGTATTTCAGGCGAGAACACTGGAGTGGGTTGCCATTTCTTTCTCCAGGGGATCTTCCTGACCCAGGGATCTAACCTGCCTCACATTGCAGGCAGATTCTTTACCCACTGAGCCACCAGGGAAGCCCATCATATACATAAGTATATATGAATTAGAACGAAGTGAGTAATTAGATGTTGCCAATTGTGTTTTTTTTAACTGGTGAAAGTCAAACAAAACAAGATTTACTATTCATTTTTTATAAATAAATAAATACAGGAGCCCCGGTGGCTCAGAGGGTAAAGGGTCTGCCTGCAGTGCAGGAGACCTGGGTTCAATCCCTGGGTCAGGAAGATCCCCTAGAGAAGGAAATGGCAACCCACTCCATTATTCTTGCCTGGAGAATCCCATGGATGGAGGAGCTTGGCAGGGTACAGTCCATGGGGTCGAAAAGAGTTGGACACAGCTGAGTGACTTCACTTTCATTTTCTCTTATAAATAGCCACTTAGGCCATTCATTATCTCCTTGAGAGAGGTCAATAAAAGTCTTACTAATAGTAGAATGATTATGACAAGGGAACTGGGAACTGTGTCAGATAACAATAGTTAAAATCAAGAAAGAACTTGGAAGTTTATTCATGTGAAGAGTCCACTCAGTGAGGACTGACTATTGTCTTCAAATGTTTGAAACTCTGTCCTATGAAAGAGGAATCTAGATCGGTTTTGTCTGGCCTTTAAAAGAGACAATTAGGATCAAGGGGGAAAACTCTAAAAGAAGGTTTAAAGGAAGATAGAGTTTACTAACAAGAGCTGGGAAAAGATGGCAAGGTCTCCCTGAAGATGTGAGGCTCTATGCCTTCAGGAATGTTCCAGTGTAGATCTGGAAGTGAACAGATCTTCAGAATGCTGTGGAGTGGATTAAACCACTTCAAGTCTCGTCTAACTCTGAGGGTCTATAAGCCTGTATTTATGACAGAAAAAACAAACAAACAAACCCACCATAGCAGTACTTACTAGAAAATGAGGTTCTTGCTATTTGCCCTGCACAAAACCATAGGTAGGGCCCCCAGGCAAGTTTAGACTAAAAAAGAACAAGAAAGGGAAACCAGGTTAGAGTAATTAATAACAGAAGTGATGACTGCAGAATCTGCAGTATAGAGGCTTCAACATGCTTTGTAATAGGTTCCATTTTCTCTTTTATAGATGAGAAAACGAAGATGATCAAAATTATAAGCTGATTGTACACAGCTCCAGAAAGCAAACCAGAACAAGGAGTTAGCTTAAAACTATTTTTGACAAAACTTGTTGGTTTTATCTCTCATTCACTCAGCCCCCATGTTCACTAATAATGATAATCTAACTTACAGGATCAAGTGTTGAATTTGTTGTCTGTTCATTTTCTTCCTCTTCCTCCTCCTCTGTGCTATATTCTTCCATGATGTCTCCATCAGCAAAATGGATAATTCTTCTGGGAGTTGTCCTTTTGGAAGGTCCACTCTCCTCTAGTTCTAACTGCTGGAAATTGTCTTTTTCCATAAGGAAATAACTAGTAAGTGAAAATCAGGACACTTTAGAACAAGTTGTCCAGGAGAGTGTTATATAGCAGAGACATGTCTAGTCATTTTCTTTTTCCTTTTTGGCCATTTTGTGCAGTGTGTGGTATCTTAGTTCTCCAACCAGGGATCAAACCCTCACCCTCTGCAGTGCACAGGCAGAGTCTTAACCACCAGGGAAGTCCTTGCTGATTATTTAGTTATTCTTGATGGACTGTGAAGACAAAGAGTTCACAGGTAATCACAACCATGATCTCATCAGTTCTTCAAATCTAATACAGGACTGTCTAGCTCTGTACCAAAATGGAAAAGGTTTAATTAGCAGTGAAAATGTGAACTTTAGGTCTTCAAACAAATATGTCAGCAGGGTTCCTTTACACCTTATTAATTGCAAAATCCACAGCTGCTAGTGGGGAGTGTCCATCAACCTGCGGAAATTCCTCAGTCATTTCAATGAATACTGAGAAGCAATACAAGTAGTGGTGAAGAGTACAATCTTTACACAAAACAGCTGAAAATATTTGCCAAGTATATATCTGATAAGGAACTTATTTTGAGAACATATTTTTAAAAAACCACTGCAATTTATAAAATATAAACAACTCGATTTAAATAGGGGCAAAGAATTTGAATAGACACTTTACCAAAGATTTATAGGTGGCAAATAAATTTAGGAGAAGTGCTCAATGTCAGTCATTAGAGAAATACAAGTGGAAACCATATGTCATATCATAACATAGTCACTGGAAGGCAAAAATTAAAGACTAACAATGCCAAGAGATGAGGAGTAAATGAAGCAACTAGAACTGTCATATGTTGCTTGCTAGTGGGACTGCAATGGCACCCCACTCCAGTACTCTTGCCTGGAAAATCCCATGGATGGAGGAGCCTGGTAGGCTGCAGTCCATGGGGTTGCTAGAGTCGGATATGACTGAGCAACTTCACTTTTACTTTTCACTTTCCTGCACTGGAGAGGGAAATGGCAACCCACTCCAGTGTTCTTGCCTGGAGAATCCCAGGGTCGGAGGAGCCTGGTGGGCTGCCATCTATGGGGTCGCACAGAGTCAGACATGACTGAAGTGGCTTAGCAGCAGCAGCAGTGGGACTGCAATGGTATGGCCACTTTGGGAAACAGTTTGTATATGTGTGGGTCAAGTGTGTCCAATTCTGTGACCCTACTGGAGTTGGTGTGCCATTTTCCTCCTCCATGGGATCTTCCCAACCCAGGGACTGAACCCAATCTCCTGTGTCTCCTGCACTGCAAGTGGATTCTTTACCTGCTAAGCCATCAAGGAAGCCTAGAAAACAATTTGGAAGTTTCTTAAAAACATATACTTAACCATATAATCTTGTAATTCCACATCTAGATATTTACCCAAGAGAAACAAAAACATATGTCAGTATAAAGATGTATATGTGAACATTCTTATCAACTTTATTTATAAGAGCCCCAAACTGAAAACAATCCATATGTCCATCAGCTGGTAAAAAGATGAACAAAATGTGGTATGTCTATGCAATGCAATACTGCTCAGTGATTAAATGTTACTGGACAACAAATATTTGCAATACTCTGAAGCAATCTCAACAGCATCATGCAAAGTAAAAGATGCCAGATTCTGTATGATTCTGTTTATTTGAAATATTAGTAGTAGAACACAGATCAGTGTTTGCTAGGACTGAGAGGATGGAGAAGACTGACTACAAAGGGGCCAAGGGAACTTACGAGGGTGAGGGGACTGTTCTCATAGATAGCATGATTGTAGTGACGGTTGGAGAAGGCAATGGCACCCCACTCCAGTACTCTTGCCTGGAAAATCCCATGGACGGAGGAACCTGGTAGGCTGCAGTCCATGGGGTCGATAAGAGTTGGACACGACTGAGTGACTTCACTTTCACTTTTCACTTTCATGCATTGGAGGAGGAAATGGCAACCCACTCCAGTGTTCTTGCCTGGAGAATCCCAGGGACGGCGGGGCCTGGTGGGCTGCCATCTACGGGGTCGCACAGAGTCGGACATGACTGAAGCGACTTAGCAGCAGCAGCAACAGCAGCAGCTGTTGTGAAGTACTTATCACTTAATAGTGTGTATATATCAGACACTGCTCTAATTTAGTAAGTACACTATTTTCTTTATTTTTTTTTTTGAGAGCAAAACACCTAACACTATTTTCTTAATATTTCATATATTATATCAGCAAACATGGGAGGCTGAGCTGATGTGGAAGAATTTTCCTTCCTGTTCGAAACATACAGAAATGCTGGATAAAATTAAACAAACAAAACATTAAATCAGGCTGCCCTTAAGGAAGTAATAAAGAGAGAGAGTCAGGGAGAGAGGAAGGGAAGGACTAAGGGAGGTGGGAAGGAAGGAGGAGGAAAAGAGGAGAAAAGGAAGAAAAATAGAAAGCCAGGTTAGGTGTTAGGAAAAGAGAGGAAACTCAAAATCATATCATGAGCTGAAACTGAGATGGTTCCTGGAATTTCAGAATTAGATATAGGCCTTGAGGCTAGGGCTTTAATACTGGTGTGGAGAGGACAGAGTCTTAAATCACAAATCCCATGAGTGTAAGGGGATGAAATGAAGCAACCTGCATAAAACTAAGATAATAAAGTACCATCTTATTATAAAATATGGAGGAGAAAAACTATCTGCTGGTCTATAAAAGTGGCAAAATAATTTATCATCTCTCAAGGCAACATGGGTAGAAATAGTCACATGAAAAACACTATGGGCCACGTGAGCCCCGGGCCAGGACCACATACTGGCTTGTGGCCCGAGTTCATAGTCCTCATCTGGTCCTGAAATGAAGCTGAGTGACCTGAAGTCATCGCAGTCCACAGAACTCTCAGATGCAAATGCAAATGCAAATGCAAATAACGCTGGAGAGAGAGTTCAACCAGACTGGGAACGCTGGACCTCCACTGCAAAAAACACCCTAAGCAGGCACTAACTGCAAATACTTGGAAATCATATGACCAAACCAACCATCAGGAGGAGGGTTCAGCAAATGAAATGGAAACATTTGGGAGAGCCCTCATCCAAGAATGAGGAACGATAAACATGAAGTTTTAAAAATGAAGGATGAGTTTTAAAATCTTTTAAAAAGCTTTAAAAGTGATGGAGATTCAGTGATCAAGGCTTCACCTTCCAATGCGAGGGGTATGAGTTTGATCTCTGGTTGGGGAGCTAAGATTGCCCATGCCTCGGGGCCAAAAAACCAAAACATAAAACAGAAGCAGTATTGAACAAATTCAATGAGGACTTTTTAAAAAAATGGTCCACATTAAAAAATCTTTAGAAATGAATATGTTTAATATATTCCAAAAGGTAAAGGAAGCAAAACATTATAAAATCCAAAAGGAGCAGGTTGATTTGAAAAATAACCAAACAGAAATTCCAGAAATGAAATATATAGGACCATAGGATAGGTTGGATGTAGATTGAACATAGTAAAGAAATTGGAGGAAATCTCTCATAAAACACATATGTATGTGTGTATATATACACACATACATATACATATACATATATATTCTGTTACCATGAAATATGTACTTCCCTGGTAGCTCAGACAGTAAAAGCGTCTGCCTACAATGTGGGAGACCCGGGTTAGATCCCTGGGTTGGGAAGATCCCCTGGAGAAAGAAATGGCAACCCACTCCAGTACTCTTGCCTGGAAAATCCCATGGACAGAGGAGCCTGGTAGGCTACAGTCCATGGGGAAGCAAAGAGTTGGACATGACTGAGCAACTTCACTACCATGAAACATATATTAAAATATATATACATAGTCTGTTAAGATGAAAGCAAAGTTATGAGCTAAGGAATAGATGAGAAAATTCAGTATACATTTAATGGAAGTTCTGAAAGAAGTGAATAGAAATAATGGGGCTATGAATTTTTCATATTTGAAGAAAGACACAAATCTTCAAATATTAGTAACATGAGAATACTAAGGTGAATAAAAGAAAATCAAACCTGATCATAGAAATTATGGAAAATCTTGGACTTCCCTGGTGGTCCAGTGGTTAAGAACCGGCCTGCCAATGCAGGAGGCATGGATTTGACCCCTGCTCTGGGAAGCCTCCACATGCCATGGGGCAGCTAAGCCTATGAGCCACAACTACTGAGCCCACGCTCCAGAGCCTGTGCTCTGCAACAAAAAAGAAGTCACCTGAAATGAGAAGCCCGAGCACTGCAACTAGAGAAAGCTCTCATGCAGCAATGAAGATGCTGTGCAGTCAAAAATAATTAATAAAATGTTAAAAATAAATAAATAATAGAAAGTATGGAAAATCTTAAATTTTATAATAGATGGGCAGATTAGCATCAATTGAGATCAGAAGATAATTGATGATTGCCATGAAGAACTCAATATCCATAAACAACAAGGTCTGACTGTATAGCACAAGGAACTATATTCAATATTTTGTAATAATCTGGAAGGGAAAAGAATCTGAAAAATTATGTACATAATATACACACACATATTTTCTGGTGTACATTTATAACCAACTATACTTGGATAAAAAATTGAAAACATTTTTAGAAAAGAATTCAATATCTAGCTAAAAATTATTATTTTTATTAGGTTGGGGCAAAGTAATTTTGGTTTTGCATTGTTGACACTTGCCTTTGATACTGGAATACATTCTTAAATAAATGTGGCTATGTTATAGAGGAGACTGAAAAAGTTGGCTTAAAACTCAACATTCAGAAAACTAACATCATGTATCCAGTCCCATCACTTCATGGCAAATAGATGGGGAAACAATGAAAACAGTGACAGATTTTATTTTGAGGGTCTCCAAAATCACGGCAAATGGTGACCGTAGTCATGAAATTAAAAGATGCTTGCTCCTTGGAAGAAAATCCATGACAAACCTAGACAGCATATTAAAGAACAGAGACATTACTTTGCCGACAAAGGTCTGTATAGTCAAAGCTACGGTTTTTCCTGTAGTCATGGATGGATGTGAGAATTGGACTATAAAGAAAGTTGAGCACTGAGGACTTATGTTTTTGAACTGTGGTGTTGGAGAAGACTCTTGAGAGTCCCTTGGAGTACAAGTTGATCCAACCCGTCCATCCTAAAGGAAATCAGTCCTGAATGTTCATTGGAAGGACTGATGCTCAAGATGAAACTGCCATACTTTGGCCACCTGATGAGAAGAACTGACTCATTTAAAAAGACCCTGATGCTGGGAAAGATTGAAGGCGGGAGGAAAAGAGGACGACAGAGGATGAGATGGTTGGATGGCATCACCTACTCGATGAACATGAGTTTGAGTAAGCTCAGGGAGTTGGTGACGGACAGAGAAGCCTGGCTTGATGCAGTCCATGGGGTTGCAAAGAGTAGGACACAACTGAGTGACTGAATTGAACTGAACTGAATGTGCATTTCTCGCCTTTTTTTTTTTTTTTTTGCCAATGACTTATTACTTGCTGCTTATTTTATATGTATCTTAGACTATGGAAATGGTTAGACAAAAAGCAAATTTGAGCGATTTCCTTTTTCGAGTTCAAAATGGGTCGTACAGCAGCAGCGACAACTCACAACATCAGCAATGCATTTGGCCTAGGAACTGCTACTGAATTACAGTGCAGGGGTGGTTCAAGAAGTTTTGCAAAAGAGATGAGAGCCTTGGAGATGAGGAGTGCAGTGACCAGCCATTAGAAGTTGATAAAAACTAATTGAGAGCCATCATTGGAGTTGATCCTCTTAAGTTGCTGAAGAACTCAACGTCAGCCACTTTATGGTTGTTCAGCATTTGAAGCAAATTGAAAAGGTGAAAAAGCTCACTAAGTGTGTTCCTCATGAGCTGACCACAAATCAAAAAAATCATCGTTTTGAAATGTCATCTTGTCTTATTTTAGGCAACAACAACGGACCATTTCTTGATCAGATTTTGACGTAGGATGAAAAGTGGATTTTATATGACAACTGGTGACAACCAGCTCAGTGGTTGAACCAAGAACCTCCAAAGCACTTCCATAGCCAAATTTGCACCCCAAAAATGTCATGGTCACTGGCAGTCTGCTGCTGGGCTGATCCACTACAGCCTTCTGAATTTCATCGAAACCATTACATCGAAGTATGCTCAGCAAATCAAGGAAATGCACTGAAAACTGCAACAGTTTCAGTCTGCATTGGTCAATAGGAAGGGCCCAATTTTTTCCAAGGCAATGCCTGACTGCACATGGCACAACCAACACTTCAAAAGTAGAACAATTTGGGCTTCAAAGTTTTGCTTCATTCGCCATATTCACCTGACCTTTTGCCAACTACCGCTTCTTTAAGCATCTTGACAACTTTTTGAAGGGAAAACGCTTCCACAACCGGCAGGATGCATAACATGAGTTTGTAGAATCCTGAAGCATGGATTTTTACACTACAGGAATAAACAAACTTATTTCTTGTGGGCAAAAATGTGTTGATTGTAATGGTTCCTATTTTGATTAATAAAGATATGTTTGAGCCTAGTTATAATGATTTAAAATTCACAGTCTGAAACCACAATTACATTTGCACCAACTTAATAATTGATTAGTCTCAGGTGTACAGCAAAGAGATTCCATTTTTTGTATGTATATTATTTCAAACTCTTTTCCACTACAGATTATTACAAGATATTGAATATAGTTCCCTGTGCTATACAATAGGTCTTTGTGTTTATTTTATATATAATAAAATGTATTTGTTAATTTCAAACTCCTAATTTACTCCTCCCCCCTCCCCACTTTCCCCTTTGGTAATCATATATTTGCTTTCTACACCTGTGAGCTTATTTCTGTTTTTAAATAAGTTCATTTGTATCATTATTTTTAGATTCCTCATATAAGTGATATCATATGATACTTGTCTTTCTCTGTTCGACTTACTTTACTTAATATGATAATCTAGGTCCATCCATGCCAGCTAAACAGTTATTGAGAATGAAATAATGGCATTTCATGACCTATAAAAACGTAGTTAACCATTCCTGCATCTTCACTGAATGAATAATATAAAATTATATGTCAGTTAGAAGGCAAGTGAGCACAGAAGCAAGAGATGCGAGAAACAAATGTAAATAAGTGAGTAATCGCCAAGTCGCTTCAGTCGTGTCCGACTCTGTGAGACTCCATAGACGGCAGCCCACCAGGCTCCCCCGTCCCTGGGAGTCTCCAGGCAAGAACACTGGAGTGGGTCGCCATTTCCTTCTCCAATGCATGAAAGTGAAAAGTGAAAGTGAAGTTGCTCAGTCGTGTCTGACTCTAGCGACCCCATGGACTGCAACCTACCAGGCTCCTCCGTCCATGGGATTTTCCAGGCAAAAGTATTGGAGTGGGGTGCCATTGCCTTCTCCAATAAGTGAGTACACAAAGTGACAAATCTTAATAGTGACTCTTAAAAACTCTGTTTTGGTATGGCATAGCGTAAGAACAAAGAAGTATTAAGTATTAGACAATAATAACAAAAATATGAGGGGCTGACCTCTTTAAGTATTGTTTTGAAATAGGAGAGGATTAGTGTGCATGTTGACAATTTAAAGGCAACTAGAAAAATAATGGAATTAGAATATATAGCTCACAGCCAGTTGGAAAAAATCAAAGGAAATGAACATCCCACAGAAGGCAATAAAGAGGGAAGAAAGAGAGCAAAGGAAAAGCATGAAAAATGAAAACACCAGAAATAATTTCCAATAAAATATTAGAAAAAATTCCAAATAAGTCAGTGGTCATAATACATATAAGTCAATTATCAGCCACCTATCAAAATGAAAAACAGCAGATTGAATTCTTTTAAGATTTTATGGGCAAGAAAATAGTATTGAATACACACATACATATATATGTTTATGTATGTATGAATCAGTCACCAGATTGGTACAATGCTGAATTTATGCCACTGTCAGAGTTAGCAAAAACTGTCAAGAGTTAAATTTGTTATCTAAACCAAGGTGACGTGAGACCCTCTCAGCCCAGGGTCCCCTGAGGAGTCTCAGGGATGCACATGGTGTTTCCTGACTGACTTAGTGGCAGTGTATCACAAAAGAGTCTTGCTAAGGAGAAGGAAGAGTTGGTACCACTTAGTTTCTGATGCCAAAGACCAGCAAAAAGCAAAACAAACAAACAAAACATTGTAACTTGGTGTTTAAATATGCTGAGCCTAATACTACTGCAAAACTAAATATTGTCAGTGCTGTGAGAAATAAAGCATTCCATATGATCAGAAGAAATTTAAAACATTTTCAAAAGACAACTCACCAATGTTATTCCTCTGCTTTTTCTTTCATTGCTCTAACTGGTTATGGTTGGTTTTGAAAGCCTTGACTGTGCTGACGTGGGAAGGTTTTCTTGTGTGCGTCTTACAGGGCGGAACGTATTTGAGTTGTGGGAAGGTCAGATGTATTTACACATTAAATAAACCCTGTGGCTCCCAAACTTGTCTTCATCTTAGGATTATCTGGGAGCCCTTTTTTAAAATTTCAAGGCCAGGACATACTCGAGATCCTCAGTCTCTAGGAGGGGGATATGGCCTCAGTTATTGGTGACCAGCTCCCTAAGGAAAGCAGGAAGAAATGTGACTTCTAAATTGAGCAGACTTGTGGTGTACTGCAGAAAGAACCAACGGCAAGCAAAGATAGACGTCTTATTTGTTTTTTTCAAGAGGTTTTTTTTTTTTTTTTTTTTGCTTTCCGCTTTCTCAGGCCTTCTTGCCTTTCCCCAGGCAGAAAACCTTAAACATCAAAAGTTTAAAATTAAGATCCAGCCGTCTCATTATAGTCAATTTACCTCTCCAAATCATCTCCCAACTCAGATATTTCCAAACCAAACAAAATTGTCCATCCCTAATTTACCTGGCTCACCCTTGTTATATTACAAACAAATGATATGATGGCATCTGGTCCCATCACTTCATTGCAAATAGAAGGCAAAAAAGTAGAAGTAGTGACAGACGTTATTTTCTTGGGCTCCAAAATCACTGCAGATGGTGATTGCAGCCATGAAATTAAAAGATGATTGTTCCTTGGAAGGAAAGCTATGACAAACCTAGACAGCATATTAAAGAGCAGAGATATCATTTTGCTGACAAAGGTCTGTATAGTCAGAGCTATGGTTTTTCCAGTAATCATGTATGGATGTGAGAGTTGGACCATATTGATGCTTTAGAACTGTGGTGCTGAAGAAGATTCTTGAGAGTCCCTTGGACAGTGAGAAGATCAAATCAGTCAATGCTAAAGGAAATCAACCCTGAAAGAACAGATGGTGAAGCTGAAGCTACAATACTTTGGCCACCTGATGTGAAGAGCTGACTCATGCTGGGAAAGATTGAGGGCAGGAGGAGAAGGGGACAACAAAGGATGAGATGGTTGGATAGCATCATCAACTCAATGAACACGAATCTGAGCAAACTGGGAGATCGTGAAAGACACGGGAGCCTGGCATGCTGCAGTCCGTGGAGTTGCAAAGAGTTGGACGTGACAAATGGTATCTGTTGGCTTTCTGAAGAAAATTGTAGTTTCTGTTCTTTGAAATACTGTTATGCATGAAATAGACATATTCATCTTTACAATCAGAGTGTTCAAAGCCCATGGTGTTGGTGAGAGAGAACGAGGGAGGGAGTGAGAGAAAGGGCTAGTTTGTAGTCTATTTAGTGAAGTTTTCTGCCACCTAATGGACATTTCAGAATATGCTATGCAAAATTCATCTTTGTAACACTGTGTCTGTCATTTAGAGGGGACTCAATATTGAAGTGTGGAATCTACTTGTTTTTATTTACCAAAATCTTGGGAGCACCACCAACTTCACACCAAGTACCTAGACTCGGATGTTTTGTAAGTGATATTGCTGTTTAGTCGATAAGTTGTGTCCAACTCTTTGCAACCTCATGGACTGTACTTAGCCCACCAGGCTCCTCTGTCCATGAGATTTCCCAGGCAAGAATACTGGAGTGGGTTACCATTTCCTTCTCCAGGGGATCTTCCCAACCCAGGGATAGAATCTGTGTATTTTCATTGGCAGGCAGATTCTTTACCACTGCACCACCTGAGAAGTGATATTTTGGAGGGTCAAGTATTTCCTACAACATACTTTAATTCTTATGATAGCCTCTAGTTTTTTCTTAAAAAAAAAAAAAAAATCTAGTTTATCAAGGATTGCTCCCAAGAGTATCGTGTAATTAACACACCCTCTGGGATTCCTGATCTTTCAATACTGGAGTACCCCAGGGCTCAGCCACTAGACTCGTTCTGATTTTTATCTACTCCCCATTTGGCCCTATGGCTTTAAATACTATTTAAATATAAATACACACATTTATATCCAACGTTTATATCTCCCTGAATCTCAGATGCATAACAGACACCTCGATCCTCATGTCTAAATCTGCTCATACTTTCAGTGCACCCTTCTTCCTGAAACCACTCCCCTCCTCCCAGGCCCCACTCACACACTCCCATCTACTCCTCTGGCATTCTTCCCATTTCAATAAATGGCAACTCTATTCTTCCAGATCCTCAGACCTAAAACATTGGAGGCATTCTGATTCTTCTCCTATAATCACACCTCACCTTAAATCCACCAGGAAATTCTCTGGACTATTGCCAGGGTCCTAACACCATCAACCCCAGTTTAAGTCTCTCACCTGGATTATTGCAGTGCCTCCTAATTGGCTTCCTACTCTCTATACTCAAAAACAGAGTGTTAAATACAAAATCATACTGTGCCACTTCTCTACTTGTAACTCTCCAATGGGTTCCTGGCTCACCAAGAGTCAAAGCCGAAGTCCTTAGAACGGCCTACAGAGATGTGGATTTGGCCCCAGTACTTTCCTGGTCCCATTTTGCTCCACTTTCCCTCCGTTGACCTGCTTCATTCCGGCCGTTGCCCTCTTACTGCCATTCCCTTACCACCCAGCCTCTGTCCCTCGCAGGGACCTTGTGCGATCTGTTCTCTGGACGAGTCCCTCTTCTCTGAGACTTTGTTCCCTCACTTCCTTCAGATCTTTGACTCAAAGGTCGGCTGACAGAGTTCCTATCTGAATTCCATAGCACCCGCCCACTTCCTTCACCACCCCCACCCCGCAGCTTACCTCATTCTGTTTCATTACTTATCAACATTTAACACCATCTGTATTCACTTACCTCTTTCTGTCTCCCTCTCCCCTTCCTTCTCTGCCCGACCTTCCAGCCAGGGTGGAAGGGGTTTTTCCTGTGTGCTCCCCGCTTTATCTCCTGCCCTCTACAGTCCCTGACACAGGTGGAGCTCAGTATTTGTTTAATATGTGAATCATACAGTCAGTTCACTTTAATGGGTGGGGGAAGGTTCTACATGAGACTGGAAAAATAAGAACAGCTTTATGATTATTTCCTGATGTTGAAATGGCTACCTTATTTTTCATTACACTCACACACTCATTATGTTTCAATTAACTCCTTCACTGAAACACAGCATGTTCAGCTGTAGCAACAAAACAGCATACTTCTGCATCTTGGCATTTAACTTTGGGAAGGTATGACACCTTAAATTTCCTGGAGTTCTTTCAGTTTTCATTAATCAAAAAAAAAAAAAATGCAAATGAATCTGGTTAATGCAGAAGAGAATTGGCATTGGGTAACTACTGAGAGTTTATCAGCCCTGTCATAGGGGCCTGCGGTGACCCCAGCTCCCTTCCCTTTTTTCCAAGGGGGTTGGGAGAGCAAGCCTTGAAAGGACAGGACAGTTGAAGCCCGACTTCAGAGGGCAGAGGGCAGTATTCACTCCCAGCTTCTCTATGCCATTTCACCCAAGGACATGGGCCCTCTCCAATCAGTGACTCACCCCAGGCAGGCAGACAGAGGAATTCTGAGGAAATAGGAGTAAACGAACAGTATAAACAAACCACTGCTCCTCTTTGAGAAATGCTGACCTGGCAGGACTTTTCCATTAATCTTTCAGTACTAGACCCTGTACATGTACCCAAACACCACGGGTGACGTTACTAACATACCTGTGCTATTGGGGTAGTTTACCTGTGC
The DNA here is from genome assembly GCF_003369695.1 of Bos indicus x Bos taurus. Taxonomy (NCBI): domain Eukaryota; kingdom Metazoa; phylum Chordata; class Mammalia; order Artiodactyla; family Bovidae; genus Bos; species Bos indicus x Bos taurus. The sequence goes on along the minus strand of NC_040091.1, from coordinate 25,572,001 downwards.
TATTGGGGTATTTGTCAACTTTTCTTACATCATAGCAGATGATCTAGGAAATTCGTCCAAAATTCCGGAGGCGACCAGCCTGGGAGCTGCAGCCACCTGAGGCCCTGCCCAGCCAGCCCCAGAAAGCTGAGGAATAGCTTGAGGCAAATGGCCAGAGATGCTGTAGACAGTATCAAGCCAAAGGGTGATCCGACATTTTCTCTGAGACTCACCTCAAGCGCATCACAGGCATCAGATACGTCGAATTGCGTGATAGCTCTGGCCTTTTGGATAAGCACAGCCCGATGTAGTTTTTTCTTCTATGGTTCACAGTAGGCTCTCCCTCCAGATTAACTATTTTAATCTCTAGAGTTTACTACAAAGTTTTTCTTAAAACAAAAATGTAAATTCTAAGCAAGTAACTCAGTCTTTAGATACAAAATTCAAGTAAACCAAATCACACGTTTTTATGCACATATTGAGATAAAAAATGCCTTATTTTCTATACCACGATTACTCTAGAAGGCAATACTTCTGAATATGATTTTGAGTACATTTATATAGTACTGAAAATGCCACCTCAAAGCTCCCAAATTTCTCCGCAGAATATTGTATAGTGATAAGGTCTCTAACTTAGCTCACCATAGTACACAAGACTGCAGCATGCTGGCTAATACTGTGAATAAGATACATGCAGGCTGGAGGCTTCCCTGGTGGTCTGGCAGCTAAGACTCCACACTCCAAATGCAGGGGGCCTGGCTTCGATCCTTGGTCAGGGAACTAGACTCCACAGGCTCCAAGTAAGAGTTTACATGCTGCAACTAAAGATATCTCATGCCACAGTGAAGATCAAGGATCCTGCATGCCTCAAATAAGACCCAGTTCAGTTCAGTTGCTCAGTCGTGTCCGACCCTTTGAGACCCCATGAATTGCAGCATGCCAGGCCTACCTGTCCATCACCAACACCCAGAGTTTACCCAAACTCATGTCCATTGACTCATTGATGCCATCCAGCCATCTCATCCTCTGTCGTCCCCTTCTCCTCCTGCCCCCAATCCCTCCCAGCATCAGGGTCTTTTGCAACCAAATAAATAGATAAATATTAAAAAATAAAAAGACTATATGCAGGCTGATTTGAAACCTTGCTTTGAAATGAAAAGATAAGTACCAGTAAGCCAAAGAAAAACTGAAAAGGTCAAGGAGCATTGAATATTTTAATGAATTCATGTAGCATAAAGCAATAGATACAAATGCATCTGTCATTTTAAAATATAACTGTAAAGAATTATGATTTTACATTGTATGAACCTTGTTACCAGCTTAATAAACATGAAAAACATTTATTGAAAAACAAAAAATTCCAATGAAATTGTAAGTAAAATCACTTTTATTTTCATAAATAAAAAGATAATTCAGTGTATTAACACCTTTAGCAGGATGTTAGCTGTCATTATGTGGTTTAAACTAAGTGTGCAACAGTTAACACAAACAGTTACATCTCTCTAAGACGTTCATGCAACTTCGTTACATTTGTTAACTTCCCCAAATTTCCAACACCATTTTCAAAGGACAGTATATATATATACATATATATAAAATGGGATAGTTTAGTCAAAAAGTGTCACGTTTGCTGAGTCAACGGAATATTTACTATCTGCTTATGTTGAAGTTGCCAATTGATTAAATGTTAATACCAGTATTTACTGCATTTTACAGAAGCACTGTGCATTTATTACATGTTTTCATTCCATATATAGTAGTAGAATCCATTAAAATGTCAACGTGAAAATTTAGTAACTAGGCTAAATAAGCACTAGTTCCTAAAATAAATAGATCTTAGGCCAAGAGTAATAAGCTGGCATCAAGTACAGTTTAAAGTCTTGTCAGTAAATGGCAGAAAAGCACAGAAAATACAGTGAAATTAAAGTGTCTTTTTCTATAAACAACAAAATAAAACTAAATGTCTGCCCAGTTATTACTTCACTTATTCTGGAAACTGTAGCTTCAAATATTAAGTGTAATACAGCAAGGAGTAATCAGCATTTTCATATGTTAGAAAAACACCCTCACTGATTCTATATAGCTTTTTTCCCCAAGAATATAAACTATGATTTAAATAATCATTTATTTGAACACAATCCTGATTCAGATAGGCATAATATATTTATTCTTCCTAATGTAATGTTTATTCCTATCTCAATACTTTGTGCAGATTCTACTTGTTTCTCACAGAATTGCTGTGCAGATTCAAAGGTTTATCTATTTAAGTGCTCAGCACAGTGCCTAGCATGGAGTAAGCTCTTAACATACACTACTGTTTCTATTATTTGAACCAACCTGTCATTTATAACAGAAAAATTAGCTAACACCCTAGGAAACTCAAAGGAAGATAAATCTACAGGGGTGATTCTTGTTAAAGTATTAAATATCCACTATTTCCCAGGATTGTGTATATACTAAACTATTTCAAATATTACAAGCTGTTTTTAAGATATACCATATCTGTTGACTAAGTTTTTGCTATGGCCTTTGACCTAAAGCATTACAATTCTGATATGGGTGTTATTAGAAAACTATAGAAAAACCACTTACACTGATATCAGGTAACAAAGGCATTACTCTATCTTCTGCAACAAAGAAGTAGAGATTTACCAAGTATAATTCAGGACAACCTATCTTGTTTAGGTTTCAAGTTCCTTCTTTTCATCATGCAATATATGACTTCTACAAAAACATTTCACTGTCTTCTCACATAGAAACACTAAGAGCTGTTACAAAGTTCTGTCCCCTAAGTAAAAAAAAAAATCCATTACAAAAACTACTTTAAAAAATATTGTAGGTTTGTTTATTGAGGCTGAAATGAAGTGCAGGGCTACCAGCAGAGGTGTTAAGTTTTTGGATGGTCTTAATATACCTATAAACCTAATGAGTAATCCAACATGTGTAAGTGATTTGGTATGAAGATTTTTTGATCCTTAACTGAAAGTAATTTTTTTCCCCACCAGAAAAGATAACTGACACGGAATGTAACAACCCTGTGCTACCAGCTGACATAATAGAGAGGGGAAAAAACTATCTGTTAAAAACCGATTCTTGTCATTCTTCTGGTATCAAATAAGAGGAAGGAAAATAAATTTTTCTTTGTGAAGATAGAAAAACACACCTGAAACCACATGATTCTGGCCTATAGTGTTTAACCTGAAACTGACTACTACCCAGATGTTCGGAGAAAAAACCCAATCCCCAAATATGCCCTTTAGAGGTGCAATAAAAATTGTCCACAAGTTGTCCTGATTCAAAAGGAGTTTGGAAACAAAGCAGAAAACATCTCTACTGTGTTAGAAATCAAGAATAAACTGAAGGAAGATTCCCTCTGAATGTACTAAATTAATCTATAGGCTTTAGAGAAATCATTGCAAGATACATGAAGTTCCATGGTTTATCCTATCTACTGGTAGACAAATTCAAAGTGCACACTGGATCAATGTATTTTAGGAGATGTAGCACCCAGTGTCCTTTTGAGGTTTGATATCTGGTTCTTTCACAGGTTTCACCACTTCTTCTGGTTTGGGTTTAGCCTAGGAAGAAAGAAAAATACAGTTGTAAGTACATAAACTAAGATCTGGAAAACAAAACACTAGGTCTATTCTATTTCACACAATATAAAGGGGATATATTAAAATGTATTACTGAGACCACCAAAGCTGTGGCAGAAGCTACATACCAACCAATTCAACTAAAGACAAAATAGGAAAGCAACATTTTCACTGAAGATGAAAACCTGGATAGGTAGGCAAAAATCAAGCTAATGGTATTCTTAGTCTTCCTGAGGAGGGGGAAATTGAGTGATCAATCTATAAATGTGGAACCCTTAAGTTCAAAGATTACTTGTGACATTAACAGGCTACCTCTTAGGACTATTTTAAAAGGCTGAACAGGATGCAAAAATTGCTATTTTTAGGAATAATGGTTTTAGTATGGGTAGAAAATTATATATAAAAAACAAAACCAGGAACTTCCCTGGTGCTTCAGTGGTTAAGAATCTGCATTCCAATGCAGGGAGACATAGGTTCAATTCCTGGTCAAGGAACTGAGATTCCACAGGCCTCAGGGCAACTAAGCCCACAGGCTGCAACCACTGGCCCTGTGTCCCACAACCAGAGAAGCCTGTGGACCCCAACAAAGACCCAGTGCAGTCAAACACAGTAATACAATTTTTAAAAAATTAAAAAAAAAATTTCAAGGAAGGGGCTATGTCTGTAAAGTAATTCCTATCCCTTTTCTTCACAGACCTCTTGTCTTTTGGTAGCCAAACCTCAAAATTTCCACTTAATCTACCATTTTATTTAGCACACTAAGATATACTTAAGATATAAATGAATAAAAGAAATCTTATTTTGCCCCTGGATGATCTCACAGAATGTTGAAATTAGGTCAAATCTTCAAATAGCATGCGCTATGCTAAATCAAAACCACACTGCAATAGCACGATGAACACTGGATGAGGCATCCTTTTAACACCTGTCTTCCCACACTCCTAAGAGAGGCTCTGACCAACTGTAAAATGGCGAGGTAATGTGTTGAAAACATATCAGTCAACTATGTAAGAAATCAGAAGACAACTGAGGCCTAGAGGTTTATCTGTGAGAGAGTTCTACAATAGATTTTACACAAAGCGCTGTGATTAGCTAACGTAACATTTAGACAAACCTATCTATTTAGAGAACAACATCAGACTGTGAAGTCTGAATTCTCTTAAAATGCTGTCAATGAACGGAAACAATCCATCTCTTACACTGTCATCCTTGGGTCTTTTGGTGAGATCAAAAGCAGCCAATGTTTCTGGTGTCCAGTGCGCACTTGGAGGAGGAAATTCGAAAGGTACAGGTTCTACGAGACCATAATTTGCTTTGAGTTCCAGTTGTGGGGCTTCTGTTGGAACTTTTTGAAAGTAACTGCAAAAAAAATATAAACAGCAATTCATTCATTCATTTTTTAACTATTTGAGTGTCTACCTGTGTCCAAGAGCCTATGCAAGAAAATTACAATTTAACATAGATTAACATAGAAAATAATTTCTTATCTCACACAGCTTACAGATGAGTAGGTGACAAAGTCAAGAAACCCTGTCATCTACAGAGCAATGTAACTGAAGCTATGAGGGATGTAGAGCGCTGTGAAAACACAAAAGAGGGGGGTCTTTTTTTGGGGGGTCAGGGATGCCTTCTGGGGTGATGAAAAGTTAAACTGGGCATGTTCAAAGAAGTGAAAGAGCACAGCATGACCAGAACTAGAATATAAACGGGAAGAATGCAAGAGACAAAAGCAGGGACAAAATTAATTCTACCAGCTTACACAGGTGCTCATCTACAGCTTGAACAGCACTGATTTAATAATGGAAAACTGCTTGACAGAACTAGACAGGACTGATAGAAAACTGATTTCCCTTCTTTATACATAACCAAAACTAGAAGGAGATGAATATGTCAACAGAAGATACGTATTATATGTGCGTAACAGATGGAGAAGGGATGGCAGAGAAAAAAAGGTAAGAGAAAGTTAGGACAGAAGAAGTGGGCTGAAGTTAATAATTCATGTGTGTTTTACAATCTGCTTTTACGGGTCATTATCAGAAGTAGAATAAAGTTAGGTCCAACATAAGTGAATCCTTCAACAATTTAAATGGAAAATTAATGCTCAACTTAAATGCAACTTGATATGAAACATATAGGAATAGAGGTAACAAACTGTGGTATTATTAAAACAATATTACTATTTAAACATTATAAACATAGTTGTCCCTTGGTATCTTTGGTGGATTGGTTCCAGGATCCTCATCACTGAAATCCACAGATGCTCAGGTTCCTTATATGCAATGAAGTAGTATTTGCATCTCTAACCTAGAGATGATTTGAAGTTTACAGGAGGATGTGTAGGTTATATGCAAATACGGCTGCTGCTGCTAAGTCACTTCAGTCTTGTCCGACTCTGTGCGACCCCACAGATGGCAGCCCACAACGTAAAGTGAAAGTCAGTCATGTCCGACTCTTTGCGACCCCATGGACTATATGGAATTCTCTAGGCCAGAATACTGGAGTGGGTACCCTTTCTTTTCTCCAGGGGATCTTCCCAACCCAGGGATCGAACTCAGGTAAATACTATGTAAATAGTGACTGGCCTGCAGCAAATTGCAGTTTTGCTTTTGAGGACTCTCTAGAATTGTTTTCCCCTGAATATTTCCTATCAGTGGTTGGTGGACTCACAGATGTGAAACCCATAGACTACAGAGGGCTGACTATATACACTATACCATTATCAATATTACTAAAATCATATATTGAGTTGTACTCACATAAATCCATTTTCTCGCTGACATTTTTCTAGAGTGTTCTTCACAAGATTTCCAAGTTTCCTAAAGAACAAGTGTCCCGAAGGTTTGACTGTTGGTCCAGGTCCTTTGGTTTCTCCATATTCTTTGCATAATGCTTCTGCCTTTGCATAAACTGAATGTGAAAAGATATCAAGTTATTTGCTTATAATCAATTATTGTTTATACTAAAAACGCTATTCATCAGAGATGCTCTTTACCTAGTGTAAGAGTAGTACCAACAATAATGTTAAGCGGTAGGTAGGTATGTTCTAGAAGTTTGAGGTTTTTGAAGCACTTCTTTCTTCAATACTTCTCTTAATCTCATTCCCTTTCATGATCTCAGCCAAAATCTCTTTTAACTGCCTATTCCTCTTTCTGATAAAACATTAGTTTTTAAAAGGGGAGTTAATATTCTGGTGGGATACTTACATTTTTCTGCTTCTTGGAGTGATCTGATTGCTTCACCACATTTATCACTAGCCAACAAAGTCTGACCATGATAACAATAAGCCTGATTAAAAAAAACACACACACACATATTTTTATTCATTCTCTTCTCAAATGATGCTTTCCACTGTCACTGTTTTCTATATGCGTCAGATAAAGAAATGCTTTTGTGCATTGTTGGAAGAATCAATGCAATCCCTTACACTTCTTTCCTTGAATAAGCTAACCCCCATCTCTGTGGGGGTTAAAAAAACAAACAAAACAAACACAAACAAAAAAACAAACAAACAGGGCAGAGTGAATAAAGGAGGGAAATTACTAAGCTAATGCACAGGGTAGAGGGAAGGAGGACTTTGAGATTAAGGACTAACCAGGTTTTAAGAAAAAGTTGCCAGCCTAGAGTAGGCTATTTACTCTTCAAATATCTACATCAAATCTGGGATTGCAAAGGATGTTACACAGTGTGTCTAAAAGCAGATTATAAGCTATAAGAAATTTTATTAATAATTCTTCACCAACCCAGGTTGATATACTGCATGGTTAAGTCTTAAGATTAGAATTAGTAAATATCTTTCCCAATGAACAGGACAAAATTATAGAGAATTCTTATGAAGTTTGCAGAAGGTTGCAGCTTAACTGGGTTTGAATCAAATAGCAATTCCATTGCTATAACCCAGCTCTACATCATCTCCTTCCACCCACTTTACTCCACAATGGCTGCACTGACTATCAGGGAACATTTACTGAGAGCTGTCCATTATTTGTAAAATGCTAACGAAGAGCCTGGAGAAATGACAGAATTGGCACTCAAGGGGCTGAAGAGACAGTAACTCACATTGTTTTGGGTGAAAAATACTTACATAAGCTGTGTAGAAACACATTTTCAAGTGAAGATATTTTCTCCATTTAGCAGAGTATGCAGGCTCCAAACTGGATAAAGCATGATCTAAAGTTACATTTTAAAAAGCAAAATATAATTTCACCCTGATTCACTAGAAGACTTTTAGTTCATGTGTTCAGATGCTAAAAGCAGAATGCCATTCACACCTAAAACTCAAGCATTTACATTTTAAAAACTTTATTTACAGTGATTCATTTTCCCATAACTATATTTTAACTACACAATAAGACAGGTTAAATACCAGGGCACCTCTTTGATTTGATGATTCATGTAATTTAAGTTGGAGATAATGATACAATAGAAATGACTGAGAACTTCGAGAGAAATACAAATACTCTTAGAGTATCTCTTTTAAATATTTTATGTAAATAACAATGCAAAGAGTACTCTAGACATCCAAGTCAGAAACAAGGATACTCTCCTAACCCTTATTCACCACCCCACTGCTGCATCTTGTATAAAATACGCATGATCATATCTCCTTCCCAACACCTCTCAAATCTATTTCTTCCTCTCCATGGCCTACTTTGCTGTCTTTGTCAAAGCTTTCATTATTTCTTCCATAGTACTTAGGAAGAAGTGATTACGGTCAGCCTTACTACTACTTCACTAGCAGGCCCATTTTTCAGCTTACAATAATACGGCTCTTAAATTCAAACCCAATCAAATCACTTTTACTTCTTTTAAGGAGTTTATCAGTTTTATCTTTTAAGGAGTCCCAAACAGCTACTGAACAAAGGCCAAACTTCTTACATAGGCTTACGAATCAATTTGTAATCTCACACATGCATACTTTCTTACCCTTTGCTCCTACCACTCATTCTGTTTCAGCTAAGAGCATCTGTCTAAAGGTTCCAGAATGCACTAAGTTCTTTCTTATCTCTGTATGTACTACAGAATTTTCTACTCTTTCCATAAGCTAAAGCATCCAAGCAAACCTAGAATTTCTATTTCTATTTCAAAATGAGACTAAACCACCAACTTCCTTTAGAAAGCTTTCTCTAGCATACCCAGATCCTTTAGGTTTTTATTTCACCCCTGTGACAACACCTTTTTCATGTTATAATAATGTGGTTACATGTTTTTCTTCTTCCCTAGGCTGCGAATCGGTACACTCAGCAACTAAAAGGGTAACCATCCCATAAACAGAAACATATGCATGTTTCCTAAATAAGTGACTGAAAAGAAAATCAGATTGAGAAGACCTGAGCACTAGTCCCAGCCTCACACCTGCAAGCTGTTAAATTACAAATTAGTTATGCTAATTCTCTGGATTTCAGTTTCTTACCTAAATAAGGACAGTAATATAAAGTTGTTATAAAGATCAAAAACACTTCAAAAGAAAAACAATTGTTTAACTATTAGACATAACTGGTTAAAAAGGACAGCACTGTCCTTTTCACTAGAAATTATGGAGCCTATCAACTGTGAACATTTGTAATTCTTTTATTTTCTTTTAAATAAGGGTAATAAAATAATGTAGATATTATTCCAGCTTTGCAAATGATGAAACAATCTGAAAATCCTTTGGTTTTGCTTGTTGCCTACTAAGCCAACAGCTTACTGTGAAAACCTAAAGACTAAAAAACAGAACTGTAAACTTACCAGCTTTCTGATAGAAATTGGCTGTTTCATATGCCAGAGCAGCAATTAGTCCAGGAGCATGTTTCAGCTCAATTGCTCGAGCAATTGTTACTATAACAAAAATACAATGAAGTGTATTATATGATTAAGTTCCCTTGCATTCACTTTAAGTTCAATTATAAAAGGAAAAGATAGTCTCCCATCTATCGGGATTTTAATCCACTGAAGTTTTTTGTTAAAAGTTTTAACATGAAAAGTAAGCTGCAGAAAATACAAATGTAAACAAACTAAACACTGAGTTGTTGGTGCTGGTATCATTTCCTTACATAATCACTGCTGCTGCTAAGTCGCTTCAGTCGTGTCTGACTCTGTGCGACCCCACAGACGGCAACCCACCAGGCTCCCCCGTCCCTGGGATTCTCCAGGCAAGAGCACTGGAGTGAGTTGCCATTTCCTTCTCCAATGCATGAAAGTGAAAAGTGAAAGTGAAGTTGCTCAGTCGTGTCCGCCTCTTAGTGACCCCATGGACTGCAGCCTACCAGGCTCCTCTGTCCATGGGATTTTCCAGGCAAGAGTACTAGAGTGGGGTGCCACTGCCTTCTCCGACATAATCACTAGCTATTTACTATTCACAGAAAACCACTACTACAAAATTGCATGATGTAAGAGAAAACAAATACTTTCAGGGCACTACAGTTTGAAATAAAGAACAACAAAAGCCTATGAAGTCTCATTATTTTCATATAACTCTTTATTTCCTGCCATTCAAAAGTGAAGATTTCAAGGTAAGCCAAACAGTGGAAGAGAAAAAAAAGTTGGTGAGGCAAAGATGAGTTACAGACTTAATTTTATGCTACCAGAAATGCATGAAATCAGAATCCTCTGAAGAGTCATTAAACTGTAAGTCCTTTCCTGCTAACGAAAAATGGAGGCAAATGCTAAAAGTCATTCCTCACTATAAATTTCCCAAATTCTGAAACTTAATTCCAGCTAACTGATTTTTAAAAAAGAAGAGTGAAATGCTAATTCTTCAACAACAACAACAATCTTACAATATTTAGGATACCTTCTTGAGCTTCAGCCTGACACTGGATGATGTAAGCTTCTATGAGTCGTGCCTCTAAATCCCGCCCCTTTTCTGCAGGTGTAATGAGCTTTGGGATATGACTTTCCTGAGAGAGAAAAAAAAAACAAAAATCAACAAAGAAGCCAAATTTTAACTCAGTTGTTAGAGATAAAGAAAATGGAAGTTATGAGACACCTGATTTGGGGATTTATCAGAAATTTAGGATACAAATAAAAATTGTGTATGAAGGAGCAATATGAAGCTTACAGAGAATAAAAGTTGCCGTACACTAAATCTTTTAAAGTTTTTTAATAAACTTTTGTCAAGATAAGAAACTCAAGAGCAAAATCTGGGTCATGATACATTGCTTAGATATGCAAGTCATATTCTCAATTTAGAAAATGTTTCACTGACATGGTAACCTAGTTCCCTTTTGCATGAGAGCCAGAACTGTTCATTCACATTACTACTAGGAGATACAAAGAAGCTCATTTCTGTAGCAGACTCAGGATCACAGCTCTTTCCATCACCATAAAACTATCTCCTCATGAGAAAGTGCAACACTGGCTTCCAGGAGGCTTCAGTAAATATTGGTTTAATTAGAATGAAGTGGGGGTAATTCTGGTTGGAAAACATTTTAGTCTTTTCCCTTATTCCCATCACATCTCCAGGAAATTAAATATAATTAGTGTGTACTGACTGACCTGCTAGCATTTTCACTCTAATACAGAGAATATACTCAGAAAATTCCATTTTGCAGAATCATGAATACTCCTGCCAAGTGTGCAGACAGCAAAGAGAAATGCTGAGAACTATCAGATTTTGTGTTTTGCTTTCTCCTATCTTTTAAGAGACAGAAAAACAAGCAGTGAAGTACCACCTGCATCATCTAATTATAAAAGTCATGGATGATTCTCTCAAGTGGAGACGATATTCTGTTAATTGGCTGCACTCGTCAACAAGGTACTTAATATAAGGAAAACAGAACACACACTAGTTCTTTTTACATGATTAAATAATTCCTTCACCCCAAGAAGGCAATAAAAATTATTTCAACAATTAAAGTATTAACATATTCTATTATTACCTTTAAATGTTTAAAAATCCCAGCTGCAATTTTTAAGCTTCGATGGACTTCTTTTGCTTCATCCTCTGTTATGCTGAAGGAGAGAGAGAGGTGACGTTAGCTACAGGATGAATCCTGCTTCTGGTATTAAAACCAACAACTAATATATTCTCATAAAACTGCAAAAGTCAATCATTTGTGTTTTTCACTATGTTTCTTCCTTGTAAAAAATTTGACTTAACACTTAGAAAACTAACAAATGTACATGAAAAAAATCCAAAAAGAAGAGATGACAAATGAAAAAGAGCTCCTGTCCAGGGGTCTGGACAAAGGCTTCTTGCTTTTCCTTCCAGATACTTTTCATACATAAACAAGCATAAATCAATATACATGTAAAGCATGCACATACTTGAAAAACACATACATACACAGTATTCACTCTACTCTTGTTTTAATCACCTAAATTACTTCAGACACTATTTCACATCAGCACATACATTCAACCCCATTTTTAAATGGCTGCGGACTATTATTCCCACGTTCAGCTCTACCACAGTTGGTAGTTGCCAGCTTCCTATTGCTGACATTCACCTGTACTATTGTAACAACTCTATCTCATTTTATTTCACAGTCCCTTAATCCTTCAAAACATCTTTCACATACTTATAAGCCTTTGTCTTTTTTGGTGAATTGCCTGTTTATGTCCTTTGCTTATTTTCAATTGATTTGTTGGTCTTTTCCCTGTTGATCTGTAACAGCACAGATTATAAAAACAATTTGTCAGATGCACTACAATTTCTTAGGCCCAGTCTGTCATTTGTTTTTAAACTTTGTTTATGGTACTTTTATGCAGTCAAATAGTCAACATTTTCTTTTCATAGTTTGAGGTTTTAGTTAGAAAGACCATCCCCATGACAAGATTATGAAAACTCTTTTTGCTTTTAACAGCGGGCTCTGTGATTCTGGTACTTAAAAATACCAACATTATGAGGCAACCTTACATTTATCAGAAGTGGTACTTTAATCAGTAGGCCTGAAATATTTGAAAAATAGTACATATGCATATAACCCTCTCCTTTTAACTTACTTTTCTTTTCCAGCCAGTCTTGAAGCATATTTGGTATACCATAAAGCAACATTAAATCCCATGGAAATTAATTCAAAAACAGCATCCTGCTGGGCACTAGAATTATAAACATGATCATTAAGTACTATCCATGATTGAGACATCTCTATATGAATCCTGCAATAAATCTTACCCAAAATTATAGAGCTAAATACCCACTGAAAAAATGAAGAGAGTCCTTGTATTTAATATCGGTGGGGAGATAAGACACAAGCGCACATATAATTAGCAACAAATGACTATGGGGGTGGTGGTGAGAGAGAAGCTCAAGAGGGAAGGGGTATATGTATATTTATGGGGGATTCACAGTGTTGTACAGCAGAAAGCAAGACAACACTGTAAAGCAATTATCCTCTATTAAAAATAAAAATTCAAGAAATGACTAAACATGAAGGTCCAGTATGTACTCCGTAACAGTAAACATGAGAACAATAGTTCCCAAAGGTTACTGTATACTGAATAGCTTTAAAAACACAGATTTCTGGAACTTATCTCACAAAAAAAGTCTACAAGTGTGCAGAATCTGCATTTTTAACAAGTATCCTGTTGCTTCTGGAGCAACTACCATATTTTAAGAAAACAGATTTCAGAGGAAAGATCATAGGCTAGAATGACTGAAGGCTTACTGGTATAAACAGAATCTGAACTGTGCCTTGAAAGATGGCTAGAAGGGAAGCAGAAAGACATTCCAGATGAAGGAATGACACTGTTATAGCACAAGAAAGGATAAAGATTTTTCTGATGGCAGTGACCTAACTAGCTTGATTGAAGTTGCCAATTTATAAAGAGAAGTCGAGGAACAAGAGAACGAAAAGCCAAGATGTGAACCTGCAGAAGATTCTGAATGCTAAGTCAATCAGTGTACTATTAAAAAAAAAAGGTCTTAAAGATAAGTATTTTTTACATCTTGTTTCCTTCAGATTCTATCACTAAATACAACAGAAAGATGGTAAAAAGCTTATGAAACAAAAAAGATAATATTTTTATTCACTACTGTTAAGATCCTGAAAATTCATGTATTACTGCATTTGTCTCAAATGATTAAGTAAAAAACCAGAATACCCTTATATAACCAGAAGTAATACCCTTATATACACACATAATACTAAAGACACAGAAAGATTATCCAAAGGGAAGAAACTAGAATTGTGACTCTGCTTTGCATGTTTTATTTAATTGTTGTCTCCATCTTAAAATGAACAGAGACATGGAAACTTTTTAGATTAAAAAAAAAAGATTCATTACAAAACATATAATTCAAAAATGACTTAAAAGTGATCCTGTTTAATATAACATCAAAATATGACAGTTATGAACAAACTCCTTAAAATAGTTTCTCATGCCAAAACAAATTTAATGCATAGTTTAAGAGCTTATATTTTTCAGCACTGAGAGCTTTCCAATGAATTATGTCTTGTAACCACATCTAGTAATTCCAGCAATGGTGACCTAGGAGGCATACCAAATGTATAACTTTACCTTTAGTAATAGGATAGTTTTGTTAATTTATATAAAAGCCTCATGAAGAGCTCTCTCTTGCCCACCCCTTCTTTCAATCTGCCTTGCTCCCGAACACTCTATCTCCACTGTACCACATCTAGGTAGTAGTTAAGAGTACGTATACTTGATATTTTTCAGAACAGATACACTCACAGCACACTTTCCATTAAATAAGCAGCAATCAAGGATAAAATAACTTAAAAATCTCAGATGTACTGAATAGTCAACATTATAACTTAAGACCTTTATCATATAATTAATTCCTCACTGTCTCATAAAACTATGCTGAGAAATGTTGTTAAAAAAATGGGAACACTTTAGAATCTGCCAAAGTTTTGTAATTGAATGATAGAGCTTTGATTCTTTTAAAGAAAAAAGTTTTTAAGATAAATATTCCTTCAAGTGTAGATGAAGTACAAAGGAGTACATAAAGAAAATAGAAAATGAGAACTTACTCAGAAAACCTTGGTATCCCAGAATATTAAAATTTGGAAGGGATTCACGGTCCCTAACTTCCTACCCAGTTTATGAATTCCACATACAATATTCCAAAGGAACAAAGGAAACTAACATTTACTGAATGTCTATTCAACGTCTGACATTACATTAGTCCCTTAATGTAAGATTTCCTGTTTTGCTGCTCACAGAAGCCCTATACCTGTAACCCCAACATATGGCTGAGGAAGCAAATATTCACATAACAGAAGCTCTGAGGTTGCATCTCCATGTGTATGAATCCAAATTCCACACTCCTTCCACTGTAATGCCTGCCCTGGCTGTTCAGCAATCCCAATTTTCTTCCTTTCTGATTTTATAAAAGGTAACTCTAAAGCAAATTGAGACACAGATATATGACCATTTAAAGAACCCAATGGTGAGTTTGGGGAAAGAATGGATACATGTATACGTCTGGCTGAGTCCCTTCGCTGTTCACCTGAAACTATCACAACGTTGTTAATGGCTGATTCCCCAATACAAAAAAAAATTTGGGGGGAAAAAACCCAGAACCCAATGGTGTTTTTTTTAAAAAAGGCAGTTAAAAATTCAGCACGATTATAATCAGCTTCCTATTACAATCTAACTAGTCTCAGGTGACTGATAAAGTTTTGAGCGGAAGTTTTTAAAAAGAGCAGAAACACTGAAATTACAGAAAAATAAACACAGTACTGTGAGTCAAAAAAGTATGGAGCTGGGGTGGAACGAGGGAGAAAGAAAAAAGAAGAGTGACCGAAGACTTCTGAACTCTCCATCAGAAAAGAAAAGGAATGGAGAAACCAAAACTCAGCTCTGCTTGAATGGAGGCAAAGGCCAATTTTGGGAATTCGGATTTCAAATTCTCAAACCATTCTTTGTGTATTATTAAAAGTCAAGGCTGTTAAAATGGATAACCAACAAAGACCTACTATACAGCACGTGGAACTCTGGAGAGGGGGTTTGGGGGAGAACGGATACATGTGTGTATATGGCCGATCACTCTGCTGTTCACCTGCAACCATCACTGCCATGGTTACTACTGTTAACACTGTTAATCGGCTATGCCCCAATACAAAATATTTTTGGTGTTAAAAAAAAAAAAAAAAGCAAGGCTTCTCAATTCTAGTTAAGATTTAACACTGATTATCTCAAAAACAGATGTGGTCCAGGACAAACAAATTTTGCTTTTACTTAATAGACTGTATTAGAAGTTTACGTCAACATTTTTTCATTAATTTCCCGAGAAAGGAAAATGCTGACCAGATTTGTATTTTGTTTCTTTAATACCGAAGCTATGAGTTAAATCACTATCTAAATAGTTACAAAAATGGTTTCAATTTAGTACCGTTGGTGCTGCTCACCTTGGAACCTGTCCCTGTAATGTATCAGTCCACTTGAAATTTTGAATGTATCGTAACTTGCTTTCTTGGGTAGATTCATCCAATGAATTAATGAAACCTATAAAAAGGAAGACAACATTTTAAATTTTACAAGAAATACCGAGTGTTCTCTTTAGAACATTATTCAGATGACTTTTTCAGGTACCTGAATGAAACCTCCAACTGCACTCCCCTTCTCCTAAGGGAACATAATATGAAATATACACACATTTAATTTTCAAAATGTTATAAAGACCACGTACCACCTTTACATTTTCACATTTCTGAAACTCAAGCATACCAAAGGATATAGCCTAGAAGACTACTTAAATTTGGATTTCTCCATAGCTGAGTTTTTAAAAACTTTAGTTCATTTGAATAAACTAACCTTGTAAAAGTGAAAAATACGAATCTGCTGCATTTTTCATCATTTCTGGATTACAGCTCAAATCAGTGAACAATTCAAGCAGTCGTGCTCTAGATGATCTCAGGTCACTTATGAGAGACAGAAACAGATAATAAAGTAAGCTATATTACAATGCATCTATGTAAATATGGCTAAAAAGTTTCAATTGTAAAAGCTTAAATCCAGGTACACAACCCTCTTCTAAGACCTTTCTAAGTACATAGGAATGAATTTAATTAGGACTAATAATGGAGATAAGTGAAATTTCTAGTAATGATTGTTTTAGAAATTATACTAAAATAAGCTCAGTCCAATTAAAGGGGTAAATCATGAAAATGCACACCAAGTTTTAATTTAAAATAATCAAACTAACACAAGCATTTAAGATGGGAGGAAGGAATTAAGAGTACATTAATCTGACCAGTTCACAATAAAAGTTTTTTGAAAAATTAAAATTTAACTTTTGTGTATAACTTTAATATCCTCTTAAAATTTCAAAGTTTGACATTATGTCAAAATATATTTAAGTTCAAAATCATATTTTAAAATTGCACTCTATAATACAACACATATAAATATGCAAAAAAAATGAGGCCACTAGTTATTTTAAAAATGCTCCCTCATCTCCTGGCTCCTTTGATTCTCTGCAGCAATAAATGTGGCAGACACTTATTGTCTCTTTCCAAAATTCTTTTCTCCCTTGATTCCAATAACACTAAAATTTCCAAATTCTTCTCTTATCTCTACAAGTTACTCCTCTATTTTCTTCCATGTCCCCTTTGTATTCCCACCTCCAACAATGTTCAGTCTTTGGCTCCCTGCTCTTTATTCTTCTGAGGTCTCATCTACGAGGACGACTTTACATCTAATCCTAGATCTACACCTGTTTCACTTCTCTATCTAATTTCAGAAGGCAACTTGCTTAGTGAGGGATCCAGAAATCATATTACATAGAGAAGGACTGAAAACAATTGTGTGTGGATAACTAAAGAAAGACTAAACTGTAAGCAGCAAGAGGAGGGACTGTATATCCAGAACTTAGTAAGTGCCTGGGATAAAGCACATACTCAAAATTCTTTGTTGAGTGAAATAATACTAACATTTCAAATACTTTTAAGATTCAGAAGAACTGTAACATAGCAGTAATATTTAGAAGAGAGCACAAACTTAATCCTATATGGTCCAGATGGAGTGTTTATGCATTGGTACTAACTCTTAGGAGGCTGATTCAAGAAAGTATATACCAATAACTATATGCAGCTGACCAAAAATGGGATGGGCTACCTTATGAATCTGATACTCCCTCCAAAGGCTTGGAGGGAGTCATTCTGGACTATGAAAACAATTTGAATCCTTAAGGCCTATTCTAAGGCTCAAATACTTTGCCAGCTATTTCCAAGTAGGCATTCCGTCATTACCTGAAAACCAACTTGCGTAAAGTTAAATTCATCTTAAAATGACAGAATTTGAGACAAGTGTACCTTAGAAGTATCTAATTTAGGTTATTAACTTTATAGATGAGTAATTAGACCCAAAGGAGTTAAGAGACCTGCCCAATGCCACAGATGAAACAGTTAAGCTGGGACCAATGTCTAGCAGGTCCATGTAGACAAAGCTATGGTTTTTTCAGTAGTCACGTACGGATATGAGAGTTGGACCATAAAGGAGGCTGAGAACCAAAGAACTGATGCTTTTGCGCTGTGGTGCTGGAGGAGACTTGTGAGAGTCCCTTGAGCTCAAGGAGATCAAACCAGTTAATCCTAAAGGAAATCAACCCTGAATATTCATTGGAAGGACTGATGCTGAAGCTGAAGCTCCAACATTTGGGCCACCTGATGGGAAGAGCTGACTCACTGGAAAAGACCTTGATGCTGGGAAAGATTGAGGGCAAAAGGAGAAGAGGGCAATAGAGGATGAGATGGTTAGATAGCATTACCGACTCAATGGACATGAATCTGAGCAAACTCTACGAGATAGTGGAGGACAAAGGAGCCTGGCCTGCTAGAGTCCATGGGGTCACAAAGAGTAGGACACAACTTAGCAACTGAACAACAAGAGTCTGGGAATCTAAGATTAGGGGTTGGCAAACTACAACTTATAACTTATTTTTATATGCCCCACAGCTTATTTTTGTAAAATAAAGAAGAATAATTCAATTGTGACTGTGTATAGCTCTCAAAGCCTAAAATATATACAAATGTATACAGTATTTAACCCTTTACAGAAAAAGCTTGCTAACTCCTGATCTAGATCAATACATCGGTTTTCCTACCTTCTGCTCTGATTACTTCTTTCCACCAAAAGCAGTGATTCTTTTAATTTTCCTTTAATGGTACCACCAATGTCCTGATCATCTAGGTTCTGAATCTCATAGACTGAATTCTTTTCAGCTTTTCAGAGCAAATCAGTCAATCTGGCTAGTTGATACCTCCTTCAAAACCTCTCTTATACCTATCTCTTTTGTTATCTATCTCTTATATCTCTCTGTATCTCTTGTATCTATCTCTCAGTGAAACTGCTCTATTCACACTCCCTAGAACAAAGGTTTTCCTAACAGAAATGACTTTCTCCTCTCCCTTCTTACTATCTAAGTCAGGGATCAGTAAACTCTTTCTGTAAATGGCCTGAAGATAAATACTCTAGATCTTGTGGGCCATAAAGTCTCACTTGGGAATATTCAACCTTATTGTAGAGAGGGAAGGCACCCAAAGACAATCTGTAATGGGGGGGGGGTGGCAGCTGTGTTCTAATTAATAAAATTTTATTTATAAAAACAAGCTGTGGGCCAATCTAAAGGACACAGTCTGGCAACCCCGATCTAAGGCATACAATTCATTTAAATCCCAGTTCAAGTCCTCTCTCCTACTGAACAACCTGAAGGCTATTTCAGGTCAAAGGGAAATCTCTCCCAGCTCAGAACTCAATTAATGTAGTATCTGGTCAATTAACAATATCCAAATATGACTTTGTGGAGTCTCTTGTACTGTTGTAACATACGTCTTAACTCTTTAATTGTAATTGCTTTAGCCTCTTCAGGACTCACTTACTGGTCTAAAACTTAGGACCCAGCTTAAATAATCTATGACTTAACTCTCCACATGTCATGTATAAGTTGTAGGACAGGACTTCAGGACTAAACAACAAGGAGTCTAAGGTTAGGGATGGTGTGTTACATACTTCTGCACTGTTCACGGCCCTATAAAAGGACCCTGTATCTAAGAGTGGCTCAATCAGTATTTGTAGAGACTGTCTAACACTTACCTGCAAATTTTTGAAGCAGCAGGGCCAGTGACTACACCATAGTAGTTAAAAGAGACAGGAGCTGTGGCTTTTAATGGGTTCCTATGAAACCAGTGTGTCATTTTCTCCAGATATTTCCTATTGACAAAAAAGAAATGTATAAAAACTAAAACTAAAACATTTAATAAGCAATGTAAATAGTACTAAAATATTTTTAAGTAAAAATTTTAAATTACCATAGGATATATACTTTCATATAAAAATATATAAAACAGACATATATATATAAAATACTTCACTGCCACAGTCAATCTTGTTTCAATTGTCTATAGCAGCCTATGTTTATTTAGGTAAAGCCTATTAAAAAAAAATGTATCTGGAAATATGCTCACAGTAACTGCAATGTTAAACATGCTGGAGCAGTAATGATTAAACTTTACTGTGATAGAAATCACCCTGGGCCAAGGGGTGAGAGTTCTTGTTAAAAATGTAGGTTCTGATTCAACAATCTGTGGCAGACCTCAGAAGTTGATGCTGCTGGTTCCCAGTCTACACTTTTGAGTAGCAGAGCACTGGACTTTGGTTGGACAGCTGAAAATGTAACAGGCATAGGACCAGGAAAATGTAATTCCAAAACAAGTTCAAATGGTGACCCCTATTAAGACCGCCAACGATACTTGAAAGAAGTCTTAAATTAACTATATTTCCCATGTGATACTGCTGAGGCCAACTATTTATAGCATATGTTCTATAATAAATATACTTTTGACAGAATAGCTAACAAGAATCAATGCACGCATGTGTGTGTGCTCAGTTGCTCAGCTGTGTCCAACTTTGTGACCCTATGGACTGTAGCCCACCAGGCTCCTCTGTCCATGGGATTTTGCAGGCAAGAACACTGGAGTGGGGTGCCATTTCCTCTGAGAGGATCTTCTGGACCCATAGATCAAAACCACGTCTTCTGCGTCTCCTGCACTGGCAGGAGGATTCTTTACCACTGAGACACCAGGGAAGCCTAAACTAGTATACAGGATGGATAAACACCAAGATTCTATTGTATAGCACAGGAAACTATGTTCAATATCCTGTGATAAACTATAACGAAAAAGAATATGTGTTTGTATAACTGAGTCACTTTGCTGTACAGAAGAAATTAACGCAACATTGTAAATCAACTATACATCAATAAATTTAAAAAATATATCGATTCTTAAAAACCAAGACATTTTAAAAAAACTACCCAAATGAAATTCCAACTTAAAAAAAATTAAGTTTCACACCTTTCCGGTAAAAAAAAAAAAGTGTGTTCCACTTGCTTAAAAGTTTTTGTGTGAATAGTGAAGATAATACAGGAAGGCAAAGCTGAAGACTTAACTATGGCAGTTAGATTCCAGAAGTAGAAATTCGGTAAGATTTATTTGAAATTTGAATTTGAAAATTTGAAAGCATTATACAATGTTGTCCATTAACTTTTCCTATTGGGAAAAAAGCGTGGGCTGCTCAGTGTAAAAAATACCTACTTTATGCATCTCCCTTACTACATTTAGTTATTCATGTCAAAACCGCCTTTGGAGAGCACCAGATATTTAAGGAAGAGAAAGTGCATTGTGTACCCAGTGAAAAATTGAGTAAGTTCACTTACGACTCAATCCAATTAACAAGGGCTTCAAAAATATATAACCTTCTAAACATCATCCACTTAAACCTCCTTTATAACGTATGTAAACTAATACAGCATCTCTGTACATATAAACCAAGCCTCCTAGAAATTGTGGCACACAATACTCTGATTGTGAGTTTAAATTTTCCACAAATACTATTTTAGCTCGCCCTCCCACTTAGTGGCTGAAATGTTTTAAGTTCCGTACACTTTTACTTTAGGAACGAAGAGGGTAAATACTCTGTCCTTTGCCCCTGGCCGATCTGTCCGGGGAGAGACTCGCACTCCGGTTTTCAAGAATTCGAAGGGTGGGGTAAAAACACGACACACCCACCTGCAGATGCAAGGAAGGGTGTCTTTAAAACCACGCAGCACAACAGTCGGATCGAGCCTGCCGCCTAAACCGGCTGCCACAAGAAAAGTCTGACTACCGACAACGGTCCCCCACTCTGGAGACCCTGGGTCCCCGAGTCACCTACCGCCACCAGAGCTCCGAAGGTCCACTTCCTGTTTACCACCCAGCCTCTTCCTCCGGTGCCCAGACCAGTTGAACGCCGTGACCTTGCGCAGGCGCATATCCTAGCGAGCCCCTCCTAAACAGACATTTTTGTGGAAAGCCGATACTATCCAACTGGGAGAGGCGGACAGAGGTGCCTAAACAAACCCCTACGTATAGCTTATGAGACACCCCGACTGCTAGTGGAGACGCGGGCAAGGGGATTCAGCGAACCTAGCTTGTTACCACCATTGATTCGTGGGGCTAACGTGGATTTTCTTTCATTTGTTTGGAGGCACTAGGAGGAAACTTTTGTAGACCACTTATCCGGGAGTCTATGGAACCGGTGTAAAAAGGCTTGACCCTATTGCTCGGCACTGTAGGGAGACGACAGGTTCAGCCTCATAACATACTTACCAGATTCCTCGGAGTCTGTACAGCAGTCCTCCTGAGGGAAGAAAGGCAATGTCCGACTCCTCAAACGAGAAAGGGAGGGAGTCGGCAAGCCGGGACTACCGAACCAGAGCGACGGAACGAAGCCTGCGCGAGCCGCGGTCACGTGCCCATGGCGGCCATGACAACTACCGAGGCTCGGCGCGCTCCGCCGCCTCGGTAGTGGAGGCTGCCGCGTTGTCGCAGCCCCCTTAAAACACTTCGTTCCTCAGCCCTTTTAAAGATATTCCTCCACAGTCTTTCCTCGTGAGCTGCGGTCTCCTCTAGAGACAAAGAGCATGGCTGGCCGAGCCTCCTAAGCCGAGGAAGAATTCCTTAGTAGCAATGGCAGCCAATTGGGGGAGCGGGGCGGCCTCAACCTAACCCGGGGCGGGGCCTCGGGGGCGGAGCTTCGGCGGGGCGGCCGCTTCAGAGCCGCAAAGTTTGGCTGTGGCGGCAAATGGGCTTGGGCGGCTCCTTGGCGGGTGGCGGCGGTGGCCGTAGCGGTTCCTCCTGGCCCTGTTAATGTCGGGGCCAGGCCCGGGGAGGATGGCGCCCTAGAGCCCAGCCTTTCCTGGGGGTAGGGGCGGGAGGGGACGGGTGGGGACCGGCCATGTCGGAGGTGACCCGAAGTCTGCTGCAGCGCTGGGGCGCCAGTTTTAGGAGAGGCGCCGACTTCGACTCTTGGGGCCAGCTGGTGGAGGCGATAGACGAGTATCAGATGTGAGTGACTAACTGCGGGAGCGGGCCAGACGGGTTCCAGTCGGCCGCCTCCCCCCTTCTTTCTGTCGGTGTCTCTCATCACTGTATCTGTAGCCAAGGCTTCTCAGGGTGGGGCCCCGCAGGCACTGGGGCTGAGACCTCACTGGCCCCGGAGACAACGGTCCGCTCCCTGGGGTTTTTCGCCCTCCGCCAGGCCAGTTCAGTGCAACAGGTAGCCCTTCTTTCCCGGGGCGCCAGCCCATTCAGGCTACTACTGAGTTCCTTGCCACCGTCTCCCGGGTCCCCCGCTCCGCAGTTTCCTTTTCCCCTCTCCTCCGCCTCTCTCACGTTGCCGCCCCTCAGTTTCTCTTTTAGAATCTCTTAGGAATACTTCTGTGTTCTCCGCCCACGTTCCAGGGATGAGTGGCCTTGCTCTGTGTACAGTGCCTTCCTCCTCCCCTGTGTAGGACAGGAGGGAACGGGTGGCGATTGAGGGGAGGGGGTGCCCCCGGCAAGCATCGAGACCGGAGGTCTCATCAGACGAAAGAAAGGTCCCCTCTCGCGCCCCTTCTCCACCCCTCTTTCTGAGTAGCCTTGTTTTCCCAATTCACCTCGAATCCGTTTCGGTTTCTAGGACTGTTATTTGCTAGGCTGGGTGAGTCCCACCCGCCCCTCGCTCGGTTGCTCTGGGTGGAGTCCGCGCAGGATGTGAACAGAAGAGAGCAAAATGTGAATTAATAGACCACGCACAGGAGCCACCACTCCCTCTTCGGGTCCCTCCTCCTTTTCCTGTGTATAATGTATAGCTGCCGGGTACAAGTGAGCACCAGGTTCTTTGATCTCCCCAAGTCCAGTTTTCTTTCCTTTTCTGGTTTCCTCCCAAAACTTCAGGGATGTTTTTAAAATTATAAGGCTAGGTTTGCGTATATATAAAACCTTGCTTGGTTTCTTGCACATTTTACTGAACTGCCTGCTAAAATGCTATTGTTTGCAAACTGTTGACATTAATTACTTCTTGGTTTAAAGTAAGTTATTGTTTGAAACCATGTGTTAGTAAAACATTTTTTTTTTCCTTCTCAAACGTCTTTTGCAAAGAATACAGGATTGGTCCTTGAAAGATCTAAATCCTGTATTTTTCTACAGTGGTTACTTGTTTTTTTCTGACCATTAAGGTAATTTAAATGCGTAGATGTTTTTAAAGGTTTTTTTCTTAATGGGAACCGTTATTTGTTAAAATATTGCTTTTGTTTTGGTTTCTTGGCTGCCAGGCATGTTGTGGGGGGGGGGGTGTCCAGCTCCCCAATCAGGGATTGAACCCTCACCACCTGTATTGGAAGGCAGAAGTTTTAGCCACTGGACCGCCATAGAAATCCTGCATAGATGTTTTCTATTTCACCTTACTGACTTTGAATTGCCTGCCATTTTTCAAAAGCCCTGAAAACCGCCATGCTTTGGGCCATTTTGCCATGTATGATAACTTCTGGCTTTTGTTTCACACTTTCACTTGATTTCACTTAGTCTTGCAACTGCTCAGTAAGAATATTATTATTCTCATTTTACAAGTGGGGAAACTGAAGCTCAGTTTAATGGGATTACCTGGAGTCACTGATGTCTGGGATTTTTTTTTTTTTTTTTTTTTAATTTCAAATCCTGTCTGCTCTGTTTAAGACATTTTGTTAAACACAAATGTTTTGATACATTGTATAAGTGAATTGGACACAGTAGAAGACTTCCTTTTTTACCAGAGAATGTATCCTTCCATTCTGTAGCCAGTTAGTGAGCACTGGGCATCCTCATTCTATGTTAACTGAACTTGCAGGGCCTGAAATCTAAAGCTGCCTTTTACTTGTGATGGTGGGACCTCACAGCTGTTGGCACTCAGCAGTAGACCTTACAATGGAAAGTGAAGAATACCATGTCCAATTGAAGTTACAAAGGAAAATTGAATATGCAAGCTGTTTAGCTGGAATTTCTAAAAACATCTCAGTAAGGGAGTAATAGGCACAGACGAATCTATTGTTGAACCTCAGTTACTAACCTTGAACGTCATGATTCAGAGTAATTCTCAAATTATTATAAAAACCACCAGTGTCAAATTTGAATAGAAATATGTCATGATTGGCTTAAACTTTGTAAACATATAGGCTACATATACAATGAAATTGAATTTAAAATTAATATACTCACAAATTTGAAGGCCAAATGTCTTTTTCATTTGAATTATCTGTGAGAAAAGCTGCTGAAAAAGAGAAGATTTGAGAGCCACTAAATGATGTGAGAAAGAATGGACAGGATTTAGCCACTAACTAGATACTGAGAGGAGAAGGAGGCATCTGGGAGAACTGGCCCGTCTGATGGGGAAACCAGCAGTGTTTTTACAACCCTACAACATACAGGAGTGTGTTCATGGGATGTTGATGTTGAGGGAAGGAATAAGCATGTTTGTACTTATTGTAAGGTAAGAATATCATAGCTTGAACAGTTCCATCACTCAGCAAGTGAGAGCTAAGCATATAGACATGAATAACATTTGATCTCCACCCTCATAGTACTGAGTCTAATGGAGGATTTTAAAACAAAGTTCTGCCACTCTCCTTGTTGTTTCCTGAAGCCTGCTTCTGCCTTAGTCCATTTGTCCTTTTCCTGGAACACTCCCTGTTGTCTATTTGGGTTGTTGGATCACCTCCTTCAGGTCTTTAAGTCCGAATGTTGACTTCCCTGTGAGACCCTCTCTGGCCACCCTATTTAAAACTGCCGGGTTAAAAGGAGAGTGGGTGGACTGAATTGGGAGACAGATTGACATGTATAAACTGTTAATACTGTGTATAAAATAGACAACTAATGAGAACCTACTGTAGAGCACAGGGAATTCTACTCAATGCCCTGCAGTGACCTAAGTGGGAAGGAAATCCAAAAAAGAGAGGATATGTGTAAACATACAGCTGATTCGCTTTGCTGTATAGCGTAAACCAACTTAACATTGTAAAGCAAATATACTGCAATAGAAATTAATTAAGTAAAATTGCTCGGTTAAGTCTGCTATCCACTCCCACTTCCACTTACCTCACTTTTCCAAATCCAACCCCCTAATCTTGGTTTTTTCCTTAGTATTTACCGCCATTTAAAATACAATATACTTTTTGTATTCATTTGGTTTGTTGTCTCCCTCTCCACTTGGATGTAAGCTCTTTGAGGACAGAAAATAGGGGGAATTGTCTGTTTTGTTCTCTACTGTATGCTTAGTGTCCAGAGTAGTAGTAGGCTGCTGCGTGTGTGTGTGTGTGTGTGTGTGGCTCAGTTGTGACCAACTCTTCGAGATCCCATGGACTGTACTCCACCAGGCTCCTCTGTGCATGGAATTCTGCAGGCAAGAATACTGGAGTGGGTTGCCATTTCCTTCTCTTATCTAGATGTTATGTAATTATTGTATTCTAGTGAATGGTTTGATTCAGGAGTAGGCTGTGGAAGCTTTAAGGAGTTGATGCCACGATACTGTTGGAAAATCTAAACAAATTATGTCAAAACTAAAATTGCTCCCCCAAATATGCATGGTCAATTAAAAACAACTCTTATCTATCAGGTTACCTCTTTTAGCAACCTGGGGGTGGGTACCTGCCCCCTAACTTAAGGTAGAGTGGCATGGACTCTCTTTTCCCTATTTCATAGAATCAGTCTTAAGGTATTGATCCAGCACATGGATGCTCAGTAAATATTTGTTAAATGAATGGGTGAGTTTGAAGATTGGATAATACTTATTAATCATCTTTACTGTGTCTGATATCAGCACCTCTCAAGG
Organism: Bos indicus x Bos taurus; assembly: GCF_003369695.1. NCBI lineage: Eukaryota > Metazoa > Chordata > Mammalia > Artiodactyla > Bovidae > Bos > Bos indicus x Bos taurus. The sequence goes on along the minus strand of NC_040091.1, from coordinate 25,545,377 downwards.
TGTGGTCCCAGATCTTTGCTGGTCTGCAAACTGTTATTGGTATGCAGTGAGATAAGTAAAGAAATAGGGATTTAAGATTTAGGAACTTTATTGAAGTTTGACATCTTTGTGATAGTTTTTATTTTATTTTATAAAAGTATTAGACTAGAACAGAGTGTGTGGGGGGGGAGCTCGTCCTTCAGTCTAGATAGTTTGAGAAGAACTGTCATAGATTGCTGTGGGACTCTGTGGGTTACTTGTTTATGTTCGTTAAGTATATTTAAAAATTCCCCTTGAGAATAGTCCTGTATTAACTGTAGGCACCCTTGTATGAGGTTATTCTCTAGAGAAGGACAGTTGGTAGGTTTCTTACCTTTACTAATAGAATGTCAACTCTTTTACCTGCTCTTTCATTCCTAGAGCATGTGGGTTTTTCCTCAGTGGACAGATTTATGTCTCATTTTGTCTTAAAATGGTGCAGTCGTTTATGGGTTTGGCTTTCTTGCCTAGGTTTTTAAAAAAGTTAAAAAAAGATAACTTTATTGAGGTTTAATTTATCTACAGTGAAATTCACCATTTTACAATTCAATGAATTTTTAGTAAATTTACCAAGTTGCACAACCATCAGTACAATCAAGTTTTACAGCATTTCCATCACCCCACAAAGATCTCTTGGCACATTTGCAGTCATTCCATATTCCCACTGTAGTCCCAGGCAACTGTTAATCTACATTCTGTCTCTAAAGATGAAATGATCTTTTCTGGACATTTTATGTAAATTGAATCATATGATCTGTATGTGGCTTCTTTCATTTAGCATCCTGTGTTTGAGTTTCATCTATGTTGTTGCATGTATCAGTCTTTTGTTCCTTGTTACTGATGAGTAACATTGCATTGTATGGAGATACCATATTTTGTGTATCCATTCACTAATTGATGGACATTTGAATTCTTTCTAGTTTTTTAATACTGCTGTGAACATTTACATACAAGTCTTTGTGTGCACATGTATTTTCATTCTTCTTAGGTAGATAGCCGCGGAGTGAAATTGCTGGCTCATATGGTAAATTTATGTCTGATTTTTAAAAGGCAGCTGCCAAATGGTTGATCAAACTGGGTGTACCATTTTACATTTCTACCACCAATATATGAGAGTTCCTGTTTGTCCACCTTGGCAGCATTTGTTATCATGTGTCTCTCTGATTATAGCCATTCTAGTGGGTATATAGTGTATTTCACTGGTTTTAATTTGCCTTTCTGTTACAACTAATGATCCTGAGCATCTTTTCTTTGATGCTTATTTTCCTTGTAAATCTTGTTTCTAAAATGGCTTCAAACTTTTTGCCTGTCTTTCAGTTGAGTTGTCTTTTCCCTATTGAGTTAGAAGGGTTTTTTGGTATATTCTGGATGTAAGTCCATCATCAGATAGGATATATGATTTGCAAATATTTCCTGTAGTCTTTCTTCTGACAGTGACCTGCTTAGGTTAACAGTCACTATTGGCGTATTGTGTGGGCGTGTGTGTGTGCTAAGTTGCTTCAGTTGTGTCCGATTCTGGGTGACCCTGTGGAGTGCAGCCCACCGGGCTCCTTTGTCCATGGGATTCTCCAAGCAAATGGAGCTAGTCAAATAAAGAAACTGCCACACTATAGCTTCCCTGAATTCAGGGATGTACAGTGACATTGTTAAGTGTAGACTGTGATTCCTAAAGAGAACTATACGTAGATGGTAGACTAGCAAGAATTAGAAAGTAAATGAAGTACTGTAAGGGACAGGTATGGCTTTGTCTATTTCTAATTATACTTACTCCTGCTTAAAATCTGCAAAGAGTGGGTCCAGGAATGACATTTTAGGAAAAATATTCTGGGATTTCCAGTTTGGGAGGAAAAGAAACAAATGGATGGAAACATTTTAAGTAACATATTAGAACTATCCTGGTAAATGTTATGATTTCATGTAGGAGTTTCTTAGGTTATGATTAGAAGAATGTGGACCTTTCATAGACTGAATAGAGGTCATCAAGTGAACTTGATGCCTGATCTTTAAAGATACAATTACATAGAATAGAACTTCCATCTAAGACTTTTTGGAAACATGGTGAATTTCTTTTGCTGTGGCTTGGTAGGAAATCCAGCACATGCACCTCTTGTGTCCCTGCCTCCGTTCCCCACTTGGGATAGTATAGTATGCTTGGGAATTGTAGTTTCACATTCTTTAGCCAGTTATAAAATGTTTCACCAAAAAAGTCCTTTTGGTTCTTTGGTTCCCCCACCCCCTGCTACCCCACAAATTTTAAAAATTAAAATAAATATCATATAACATGAGATTTATCACTGTGAGGTTGTACAGTTTGGTAGATTTTAGTCTATTCATAATGTTATGCCAGCATCACCACTATCTAATTCCAGAGCATCTCCATCACCCTCATAAAAAACCCTTTACCTGAAATGGGTCACTGCCAGTTCTCTCCTTTCCCAAGCCCCTGACAACCACTAAGCTGCTTTATATCTCTGTGGATTTACCCATTCTGGATATTTCATGCAAATGGAATCAGGTAATACATGATCATTTACATCTGACTTCTTTCATTTAGTTTAATGTTTTTAAGGTTCATCCATGTTGTAGCATGTATTAGTATTTTATTCTTTATGGTCAAATAATATTCCTTTGTGTGCACCACATTTTATTTACCTGGGGTATTTGCACTTTTTGGCTATCATGCAAAATGCTGCTGCTGTGAACATTTATGTACTGTGTGTGTGTGTGAACATGTTTTCTGTCCTCTTGGAAATATACATAGGATTTTGAAACTGGTGGGTTATATGGTAACTCTTTGTTTAACTTTTTGAGGAGCTGCCAAATTGTTTTCCACAATGACTGTACCATTTTACTTTCCTTACTTCAGTGTAAGGATTCTAGTTTCCACATCCTTGCCAACATGCATTTTAAGTTTTCTCCCCTCTTTTAAAAGTTATACCCATCCTGGTGGGTGTGTAGTGGTATCTCATTGTGGTTTTGATTTATATTTCTCTAATGACTAACGAGGAGAAGGCAATGGCAGCCCACTCCAGTACTCTTGCCTGGAAAATCCCGTGGACGGAGGAGCCTGGTGGGCTGCAGTCCATGGGGTCGCTAAGAGTCAGACATGACTGAGCGACTTCACTTTCACTTTTCACTTCCATGCATTGGAGAAGGCAATGGCAACCCACTCCAGTGTTCTTGCCTGGAGAATCCCAGGGACAGGGGAGCCTGGTGGGCTGCCGTCTGTGGGGTCGCACAGAGTCAGACACGACTGAAGCGACTTAGCAGCAGCAGCAGCAATGACTAATGATATTCATGTGCTTATTGGCCACTTTTATATCTTCTTTGGAGAAAATGTCTGTCAGTCAAATCCTTTACTCATTTTTAAATTTAGTTATTTGTCTTTTTATTGTTTAGCTGTAAGCATCACTCCTTTGGTTTTTGGTGTCTCAGAAACAGCTCTGGATCTTTATTGTTGAGCTTAGACTTGTAACACAGATCTGTCCTTGAAAGTTCATCCAAGACTAGCTGCTGTTTATAAGTATGATGATAACTGGGCAAATAATGATTTCCATGTCTGATCAGTAGGGAATTTTCTTTATTTGCCTTGAAAGATATGTTCAAAAGTATAGTTTGATAGAGTATCATCACTTTGTTACAGCTGTAATTTAAACTAGTCTTATCAGCAAATTAATGATAGACTGATAAAATATCTCCGGTCAGTACTATTATTGGTGTTCACTGGAAATGCTTAAGCTGAATCTGGACAACTGCTATTGGTTTATTGTAGAAGAAAATCATATGTACTGAAGAAAGTTGAATTAGATGTCATTTGAAATTCTTTCCAGCTCTATGATTCTGTTTTTATGGTTTCGAGCTGAAATTTATCCCAGTGAAATGGTTTGAAAAGTATTGTATCTTACTTTAATTGTTGCACAAAGTTAGATTCTAATGATAGTGTAGATTTATACTTTGAAAACAGAGGAAAAGTGTTATTGTACTTCACTGTTTTTTAAGATTTAAATTGTTTTACCTTGTACTTGAAATACTTTGCTGTCCTTCACTTCTAAAGAATGTTTGTTTCTTCTTACAGATTAGCAAGACACCTACAAAAAGAGGCCCAAGCTCAACACAATAATTCTGAATTCACAGAAGAACAAAAGGTACCATAAAATAATCTCTAGATACATCAGATTCCAAGTGAAAAAGGGTCTGTCTTTTGAGTCCATTAAGCAAAAACAAACAACGAAAGCCATTATACTTACGTACAAAGAATGATAGTGATCATGCTTTGCTGATCATTAAGTAATCAGAGATACCACATGATTTACCATGCAGTGAATTTCTCACTTAATGAATTTCTTTTCTCAGCCATTTAGACTTTAACTTTAGTGGAGACCATCCATTCTTTGGTTGGGAGGAGGGGGAACCAGAGACTGGAGTGAGATTGTGAGTAATTGCATCTCACCTCTTAACTCTGAACTCCCTTAACTCTTTTTCCACCTCCTCTCAAAACAGACAAAAATCAAACAAGCCACCACTGAAAAAAAATTAGTTTAAGTCAAAAATTTGGCATGAGCCCTTCAACAAAATAAATCCATAAAGTTTCAAAATGTTTCGAGTATCCTTTCTCCTTGAATTAAAATTTTAATGGGTCAAGGTGATTCCCTGTACCGCTAAAGACTATGAAAAATGGGATATTTTAAGAAGCTTTACTTTAACAGAATGAGAAGAAATGGGAGGAAACAATCCATATTTTCTCCTAGCTCAAGAGGTCCAATGTTAAGTCAGATTTTAATCTCATAGATAATGAAAACAATTAATGTCAGTTTTCCTCTTATTAAGAAAAGACATTGTGAAAACTATGGCAACTTAATTTGCTTTTATCTTTTTTTTGTACAAGGAGTGGGAATGACTCTTTCAACACTTCTTAGGCTTGTACTTATTTGATTCTTCTTTATAAGAGTTTGAAAAGGAAAAAATCCCAAAGATTAGGGTCAGTCATATTTCTTACACAGGTAGTATGTTTGCATTTAAAACTATTTAGAGTTTGTGTTATCTAATGTATGTTTATTTTGTATTTTAAAAAGAAATAGCACTTTTAAAATTTAAAAGTGTAGTTTTCTTTTTTCCTTAATAACTGCTAGTATTGCTGATAGATAGATGGCATTACCAACTCAATGGACATGAGTTTGAGTAGACTCCGGGAGTTGGTGATAGACAGGGAGGCCTGGTGTGCTGCAGTCCATGGGGTTGCAAAGAGTCGGACACGACTGAGCAACTGAACTGACTGATGATAGATTTAGGAAGTTTAGGATTTTAGCCCAGGAAAATAATTAGCTCAGAGGAAATATTTGGTTTGCAAAAGGAAAGGGAAAAGGACTATATGCTTTATCACATCCAAGATTTGTGATATTTGTCTAGGAATGACTAGGATGTGATCAGCTGACATCACAGAATTTAAGGGTTAAAACATCTACATTTTGAAACAATCTCAGCTATTTGAATATGTAACTTTAACAGCTAACGAAGCATGTTATGAATATGGAATCAAAATGAAAGCTTTGGAAATTAAAAAGTTTGACAGCCATGTTTTAATCACCTGTTTCCCTCAAGTTACTTATATGCCTCATCTCTAACATCTACTGCTTAGGTATAGGATCTAATATGAACTCAAATATAAAGTGATTTGACCTAAAACATACTCTTTTTTTAAAATGTTATCAAGAAATGAGCTTTGGCATATGATGATGATTAGTCTAATGAGACAAAATCAGGTTTTTCTTAATTTTCTTTAACTTCCTAAGGCTGAAGCTGGGTGTTTGATAATGCTGTTTGTTTAACTTATTGCTGTTTATAGTAGGTGCCCAGCTGCTCTCTTTTCAGCTTACACAGATCCATCCCTCCATAAGGCCCAGGAGGCAGCATGACCTAGAGGAATGAGCCTGAGATCTGAAGTGAGAATATTTGGTCTTGAACCCTGGCTCTGTCTCTGGGCCTTAAATTCCTTGTGTATGAAGTGAAGGATAAGATAACCCTAAATGATCTTGAAAACCATCTCTAAATCTTCACATGACCTCTGCCTTTGAGGTAGTCTGCTCCTCCTCCTTTCCTAGAGACCTGATTTCTGAGGTATTTAATATTTAAAAACCTGCCTAGGAGGCATATGTGGCTGCCATTTGTGTCTCCAGAGAGAGCTTGTGCCTGCCTGCCTATTCCTTGGGCTTGGGAGAAGGACCCACCCCCACCCCCCATTACTCTGTACTACATTATGAATATAAGGCAAGTCATTACATTTAAAATTTTAACTTTCCTTAAAAATACAGGTAAAACATTCACAGTAGGCAAAAAAAGTCACTTTGAAATAGAGCCTTTATTTAATGTCACTTAAGGAAAAAGTTCCACAGTTCGTTGTGACTGTGTGAATCACAACAAACTGTGGAACATTCTGAAAGAGATGGGAATACCAGAGCAGCTGACCTGCCTCCTGAGAAATCTGTATGCAGGTCAAGAAGCAACCATTAGAACTGTACATGGAACAACAGACTGGTTCCAAATTGGGAAAAGAGTACATCAAGGCTGTATATTGTCACTCTGCTTATTTAACTTATATGCAGAGTACATCATGCGAAATTCCAGACTAGATGAAGCACAAGCTAGAATCAAGATTGCCAGGAGAAATATCAATAACCTCAGATAAGCGGATGACACCAACCACCCTTATGACAGAAAGCAAAGAGGAACTGAAGAGCCTCTTGATGACAGTGAAAGAGGAGAGTGAAAAAGTTGGCTTAAAACTCAACATTCAGAAAACGAAGATCATGGCATCCTGTCCCATCACTTCATGGGAAATAGATGGGGAAACAATGGAAACAGTGACAGACTTTCTTTTCTTGGGCTCCCAAATCACTGCAAATGGTGACTACAGCCATGAAATGAAGACACTTGCTCCTTGGAAGAAAAGCTATGACCAACCTAGACAGCATATTAAAAAGCAGAGACATTACTTTGCCGACAAATGTCTGTTTGGTCAAAGGTGTGGTTTTTCCAGTAGTCATGTATTGATGTGAGAGTTGTACTATAAAGAAAGCTGAGTGCAGAAGAATTGATGCTTTAGAACTGTGGTGTTGGAGAAGACTGCTGAGAGTCCCTTGGACTGCTAGGAGATCCAACCAGTCTATCCTAAAGGAAATCAATCCTGAATATTTATTGGAAGGACTGATGCTGAAGCTTCCAATACTTTGGCCACCTGATGTGAAGAAATGACTCATTGAAATAGACCCTGATGCTGGGAAAGATTGAAGATTGAAGGAGAAGAGGACGACAGAGGATGAGATGGTTGGATGGCATCACCAACTTGATGGACTTCAGTTTGAGCAAGCTCCAGGAGTTGGTGATGAACAGGGAAGCCTGGCGTGCTGCAGTCCATAGGGTCTCAGAGTTGGACATGACTGAGCGACTGAACTAACTGAACTGAAGGAAAAAGTCAGAGACTCCAAGTTAATAAATGATTAGAAAACAAAGATTTTCCAGACATTATCTGGAGAACATTGACTCAGAACAATTAATACATGTTATATCAACAGAGTTTGTGACTTTTCAGGGCTCTTAACATGCTAATGTGTATGTTGGATTTTTAAAGAGTTTGGGTAATGGAGTATTTCTTAAATTTGTTTGCTTTTGAAAGCCTCCCTCCTCTTCTCTTTATAATATTTCATTGTGTCTAAAGAACATGTTATGGGAAATTTTGAAACCGACTGTTAGGTCTGCAAAATTACTTGAATGCCAGACCTGGCATGTAAGCCAAAGGAGAAGAAACTCAATTGTGTTTCCTTAAAAGAGAAAAACAGAGAATGTTCCTTACATTAGTCTATGCAAAACTATTCTATGTGTTTTCTATTTTGAATTATATTCTTTGTGCTTTTACTATTTTAAATATATTTGTAGCAGAGACAGGTTTTTAGAATTATGCCAACCATTCAACAATTTGTGGAACTTTAAAAGATTTTTTTAAAAACCACCATATTTCTAAAGTACTTTCGTTATGAAACTTTTTACTATTGCTCCCAATAAGATTTCAAAACTATTTGATGATTAAATGCTTTGTTAGATCTTAGATTATTGATATTTATTTGTATTATTAAGATGAGAGGAATCATTTTTTTAGAGAGTAACTTATATACTTCTCAGTATTTATTTTAAATGTGAAGATATCTAAAGCCACACTACTGATCTCTCTTAACTTTATTAGTTGGTGGTAGAAAATCTTCGTATGGATTTTCTATTCATAATCTCAAAGATTTCTGGTGGAAAATAAAGTTTATAATTCTTATTTGATCCTCCCTCATGATCAGTTGACTTAGCTTTCATTTCATTTCTTAATAGTTTTGTCATTATAACAACTGGGTTTAGTTGCCAAAAAATAGCTGCCAAAAGCTTTCATTCCATTAAATTCCCTACTTTGGTGTAGTAGATTTTCTCATGTAAGTTTCTGGACAGAATAGAACATCCTGTCTCATGATGCTTAGAAAGTTTTTCCCTGTTTTGAATCAGATGTAGTGGTGATGAGAATTCCAGCACTATATGCTTGTTTTATATTTTATAGATCTCCCTTTCCACTGCCTCCTCCCTCGCTTCCTTTCTTCTCTGCCTCCCCCCAGCTAGAGGATAGACGATGGGCTGTCTAAATCTAAAAAATTGTCTGGATTGAGACTGTACTTCTTAACTCTTTGTATTTTTGTAAACTATTTTTTCCCTTAATATGTTTTGGCAAAATTACTATAGTTCTTTAATTGTTAACTGCTTTTTTCCTTTAATAGCTCTTTTGGAGTTAACCATTCCCCTAGCTAATGACAAAGTAAGACAGCCAGTATTCTGAAAATGATAACATTTTCCACCTATATACCTTGTTAGACATATGCAATTAATTTGAATGAAATGCTAATTATTTAAATTTTTCTAAAATTAAGTTCACTTACCTTGAATGCTTAGTCTTAATGTGTATTAATCAGGATTTATATTTTGTGCTTCTTAATAATTTTTCTGAACCGTTTCTTTCTAAGAAAGGTGGAATACTGACAGTAGCAAGCACTTGATTTTGACATCAATAAATGCTACATTTTAAAAGTCATTGCTGTGGCTGAAAATGATAGTGTTTCACTCTTTTTTAGTACTGATGTTGGGTGTGGTCCCTTAAAATAGTTATGAATAATGCCTATTGGTATTTTGCCATAGTTTCAATAGACTGTAAAAAAACTGTTGCTTCTTCTTAACTTGAAGAAATGTTTACATTTAAAATAGGTTATTAGTGGACTTATAGTTGTTAAATTAGAATATGTTTTACCTGAAATGTTAAAAACATCAAATCAAATGGGTTGTATAGTAAAGAAGGACAAGGAGTTAACTAATGTTTTTAAAGATGTTTTAACTAATGTTTTTACTCATTGATACATGTCCCTTAATACAGACAGCCCTTTTTCAAAACCATTTTTTAAAAAGAACATAAGTGTGACCAAATGGTATTAAAATAAGTGTATTGCTTTGTTGTATATATTGCAACTGTATTGAAGACATTGATGTCCAAGACAAGTTGCTTAACCTCTCTTTGGTTTTCACATCTTATAGATGTGAAATGGTTGTATCTAGTGCATAGGGTTATAGTCAGGATTCAATGAATTAATGTGGGCAAATCACCTAGGAGAATCTGTCACTTAGCAAGTGCTCAATAGGTTTTAGCCTTTACTAACTATATTAAAGTAATTTACTAGTTTTGTCAGATTTGAGTGGTTTATATGAACACCACTGATTTAGGGATATTAGATTTTATATAGAAAAGATTGTTGCTGGCTCCCCTACAAAAGCTGTTTCAGAGGGTAAGTAAATCTGTATCTTGAATCCTTTTACAGCAATTATGTTAAATATAATATTTAAATATAAAATTTCAGACTAAAATTTGACATTCTCTAAACTCACATTAAGATTAAAGGAAATTTTAAAGATTGTGGAAATAGTTAAATGTTGTTACCAGTTCCTTGACTAAGAGTCATATCTTTTGCTCAGTAGTAGTTTATTTATTTTTGAAAAATTTTTATTGATGGATACTTGATTTACAGTGTTGTGTTAACTTCTGGTGCACAGCTAAGTGATTCAGTTATACATATATATACATATTCTTTTTCGTATTCGTTTCCATTATGGTTTATCGTATGATAGTGAATACAGTTCCTTGTGCTATACAGTAGGGCTTTGTTGTTTATCTGTGTTATATATAGTACTTTGTGTCTGCTAATCCACACTCCTAATTTATCCCTTCCCCTTTCCCCTTTGGTAACCATAAGTTTGTTTTCTTTGTCTGTGAGTCTGCTTCTGTTTTATAAATAAGTTCATTTCTGTCATATTTTAGATTCCAAATGCAAGTGAGATCATGTAGTATTCGCTTTTCTCTTCTGACTTACTTCACTTGGTATGATAATCTCTAGGTCTATCCATGTTGCTGCAAATGGCATTTCATTCTTTTTTATGGCTGAGCAGTATTCCTCTGTGTGTGTGTGTGTATTCTTTTTTATCCATTCATCTGTCAGTGGACATTTATTTACCTTACTTTATGCCTTGGCTATTATAAATAGTGCTGCTATGAACACTGAGGTGCATGTGTCTTTTCAAATTATAGTTTTCTCTAGATATGTGCTCAGGGGTGGGATTGCTGGATTGTTTTCTGTACTGTTTTCCACAGTGGCTGCACCAATTTACATTCCCACTTGCAGTGTAAGAGGGTTCCCTTTTCTCCGTACCCTTTCTAGCATTTGTTATTTGTAGAATTAGTGTTTTATTTTGTGAATTGCTATCCCAGCTATATAATGCCTGTATGATAATCACCTAGGACTCACTAGCCTGAGTGCCAGATACCAGGACAATACTTGTTACTCCTCTTTGCTCCTCATTTATCTCCTAAAGAAAATTGGCATAAGAGGAAACCATCAAATCTAATTGACTGAACTTTTGCAGGTCATCAGTATGTGTAGAAAAACATCACTTTTCCCCAGAATATTGTATTGTGAAGGCATTGCAAATATTGTACATATATACTTCACTTTTATGGTCAGGGTTTATTTCTAACAGAAAGTTAAGAAGTATGTTTTTTTGGAAAGATTTCAGTCTTTCTTGTCATAATTTAGCTGCCTGCTCTTGTGCGTATTTGTTTTTTGGGTCTCCTCCTTTTCAATTCAACCCTAGTCATCCATGTTCTTTTTCTGACTACTGATTACCTGGACAGTTGAAATAACCTGATCTAACCTTTAGTCTTTGCCCTTCTCTCCTTTACCCTAGGGACACTGTTATCACAACAGTTTTCTTAAAGGGCAAATCTGACAGTCATTCTTCTGTCCAAAAACTATCTGTGTAATTTATTGCTAAAGTAATAACAGATTCATTCCTCAGCTAGTCATAGAAGGTCCCCTTCATAATAACCCCTCCCCCTGCAATGCACACACATTTCACATTTCAAACCTATCTCCCTATTTTCAGTTTAGGACTTTAGACAACTGAACTATGACTTTTCCCCAAGTTCTTTAGTTTTAGAAATCCTCCCAGTCACTGGGGCTTGATTCCTAATTTTGATTCCTATCCTATTTCTTCAGGGCATATTAGCATTTACTTTGCTGACACCTGTAAACCAAGTTCCTCTGTTTTATGTTAACAGTGATTTTATATGTGTCTTACATGTTTAATAGAAACATGGGCTTATTAAAGGAAGGACTATGTCCTGTCATTTATATCTATTTGATAACTCAGATCTGACTATAAAGTTTGCCACCATTTATCACAAGTATTGATTTTACTTGGCATTGCTGATACATTTAACTGAACAAGTTAAGATTGGACTTGAGTCAAAATTAAATTATACCACTGTGCTAACTTTCAGATATTTTTGATTTTAAGTCTTTTAGTGAATATCAGACCTTATGGAGAAGAAGAGAAGGCAAAGCTTGGAGAGAAGATGTTTGAAGTCCTTTTCATTGCCCTTTAACTCATATAGAAGGCTATCATCAAAGCAAATGATTTAAAATTGGTTGTGGCACATTAGACCAGGAGTGAATATATGCTCATCTTCTCTGCATGGTCCCAGCCTTTTGCCTCCTATTTCTCATCTCCAGTGTCTCCAAGATGCTAAAAAGAAATAAAATTTAACCTTTTAAAATCATAGATCACTTATCAATAAAATATTAACTCGATTTTTGGCAACTAACGGTTATAATGTATTTGGTATTTATAACTTTTTCTTTTTCCTGCAGAAAACCATAGGCAAAATTGCAACATGCTTGGAATTACGAAGTGCAGCTTTACAGGTAAATAGATTCCCCCCCTCTCAACTTCTTAATATAAGGAAAAGGAATTAGTATGAACTATTGATAAAATGTTAGGCATTCATGTCAAAAGCAGTATAGTTTCAAAAGGATTTAACAATAAGAATTCATGGATTAAACTCCTATTAAAAGATCTATTAGTTCAAGTTATATAAACTGTAAAAATAAAAGATATGGTTTCAACTTTTTTAGTCAGAATGTTCCAAAAAAACAAAAACTAATTTGGAATTAAAAAATTTTTTTTTTGACCTTGAAAGCAAGAAATGGATTCTTTTACTTTGGCTACTTTTTGAATATTTTGTCAGCCATAATAAAAAACATAGGGTGCAATGAAGTCTTTGTATTAAAAATATGTAATTTGCATATTTTAAATTCAGTCCACACAGTCCCAGGAAGAATTTAAACTGGAAGATCTGAAGAAGCTAGAACCAAGTAAGCTTTATTTCATATTTTTTATTGATACTGCTTTAGAAAAATGTTTACACTATTATGGATATTAAGATTATTTAGCAGAGATGCTAATTTGAGTCTTTTCTGTTATTATCTAATCCTATGTAATTTTTCATGCTTTTATAATTCCTATAATATTTTTAGTAATTATTGTTTGGTTCACCTTATGTGCTCAGTCGTGTGCGACTCTTTGCAACTCCATGGACTGTAACGTACCAGACTCCCCTGTGCATGGAGATTTCCACACAAGAATACTGAAGTGGGTTGCCATTTCCTATTCCAAGGTATCTTCCCAACTGAGGGATCAAACCTGCATTTCCTACATTGGCAGGCGGATTCATTACCACTGCTACCTGGGAAGCCCTCTCACCTTCATTACAGAATATGAAAAATTATTTGACTCTATGTTGTACCTCACTTATCTGTTTTAGCCTTTGTTTTATTCAGTTTAATAAGACTACAATTAAATTACTTCAGTAAACATTTACAGTAGATTCTACTGGAAAGTATAAAGTTATAGTCATTGATGCCTATTTATACTGAATGTCACTGAAAACTGCAGTCCAGCTGTTTGAACTGCTTTATAAAATCTTTCCTTATTGTCCTCATTTTCCTTCCTAAATTTTTTTTTTAAGTAAACAATTCCTTCAAATATTTTGGTGGTTAGGATGTGCTAGATGAAGCTTTTTTGCTGGTTCAAATGAATGTTCTCTTAGAGGAAATGTTTGAAATATAGGCAAGGGCACAAGTATTGAATATCACCACAGTCAATTTTAGGACATTTTTTAATCACCCCATAAAGAAACCCTGTATCCATTAGCATTCACTCATTTCCCTCTAGCTTCCCCTGATTCCCAGCCCTAGGCAACCACTAATCTACTTTTTGTCTCTATAAATTTGCCTATTCTGAACGTTTCATATAAATGTAATCTTACAATAATTGGCCTCTTGTAAGTGCCTGTATATAAGATTATTTTAAGAAAAACACGTTTGTGCTCCCTCAGTCATGTCCAATTCTTGTGATCCCATGGGCTGTAGCCTGTCAGGCTCCTTTGTCCATGGAATTTTCTAGGCAAGAATACTGGAGTGGGTTGCCATTTCCTCCTCCAGTGAATCTTCCCAACCCAGGGATCGAACCCACATCTCTTGTGTTTTAAAAAAAGATTTCAGCTGCATTAAGGATATCTGAGTTATGTTTCTGAAGAAAATTAGAAATGTTCAATTTTAAATGATAAGAATAATGAGGATTTGGGATCCTCATTTAGTAACTATTTTCCATCTCTTTTCAGTTTGTTTCCAAATAAAACTTAAGAATATGTAGGTTCACTATAAAGACTGTAAACACTTATAATCAGATGTTTATTATCTCTTTCCATGGACACACTCAGTTTTTCCCCCTGTTACCTCATAGACTCTCTTGTTGGTAATAATGATCACTATTTTTTAGAGTAGCAGGAATATGCCAAACACTCAGATAAATAGACTCGACCACATTTTGCTGACACTTGCCCATGATTTTACAGCTTGTAAATGCTCGAACTGGGTTGGGTTTGAAGTGATCTCAAAGCCTACATTCCTACCATTACACTGTTATTAATACTTGTAATCATGCAATATTGACATCAGTCCTTGAGATCATGATTCTTCAGGTCAAACTCCTGAGAGATTATTGACCCATGTATTTGTGGAAGATTGAACTGAAATCTACATTGTTTTCTGATTTGTTTGTTTGTAAGATTTGGGGTGGGAATAGAGAGGAAAGAGAGTAATTTGGATTCGTTTTTTTATTACATTTTGATTTTATATAAAGTTCCTCATTTGGACTTCTCCCTTCCTGGTACTTATTTTAGATGATTTTAATTTGCTTCTTGCCTCTTAAACTTAAATGTGTATGTTGTATCTCAGTAGGCTATGCCCTGTAATAAGCTTGAATTTATAAAATTTATTTTACAAGAATTAAACATTTTCATAAATTGGTATTTGACTATATTTCAAATTAAGTGTTCTTAGTCAACCTGGCCTCTGCCTCTTCTAATAATGTAAGGAAGGGAAAATTAACAAATGACTGTATCTTTCAACTTGTTGGTCTTAGTTGGTTTATTTTGCTAATGTATTTTTCCTTCAAGATTTTTAAAATCTCTTTGTAAATCTGGAATTCATACTAAAACTAAGATCCTGAATGTAATAGTTAATTTAATTTTCTTATGTTAATGCTTAGTAATACACTACTTCTTACTCAAATATACCTCCCTATCACCAACCCATAAACTGTAAAATTCCCTTCCATTAATTAAACTTTCAAGGCCCCAAAGAAATCCCACCTTGCCCTGAAAGCTTTTTCTTCTCTCCTTAGCAGTTATTAGACTCTGTCTCATGTTCTTTATAGGAGCACTTTTTATAGCCACTGTCATAGTCTGCCCTGTACTATTCTCACTAATATTTATTTATTTTCTCAAGAATATTGTGAATAACCTTAGTGTATTTTCCCCACAGAGCCTCATTCAATGCTTTGCCTATAGTATGAACTCGGCAGATTTTTAAATTGAATAGAGTTAAATGTCTACAGGGAATTGTTTCCCGTAATTTAAAATAAACTTTCAGATGGGAAGCACTTGCTCATTTTTCCTACCACAAAAATGAAAACTAGCTACAAGGGAAAAAAAAGAAATACATGTGGGGCATGTGTGTGTGATTTTTAGTGTCAGATTCAAGAGGATGGCAGGCCATGCTCCATGAGCATAGGCTGGGAGTGCTGAGTGCTCACCAGTAGAGGGTATGCCATCAAGTCAGCATTCAGGGGGCCTGTGTGCATTATTCCTACTGAATGAACCAGTTAGTCCCCAGTCGTGGTGGACTCCACACTCAGGATCACCCCTTCCATGAAATTATAAACTAGCTTCTCCTCTTCTCTACAACCTCCAAAAATATCAAGATTCATATTAGAAGAAAAATCCTATGATAAGTTTATGTAGAATCTTATTTTAAAACATTAGAATCCCTGTTATTCCCCAGTTGGTGAAAATGGAAAGCCATCCTGCAGTTACAGAAAGCAAGAAAGGTGCTGTTATTTTTCTTTCAAAATTATTCATACAAGTTAAATATCTGATATACTGTATACTTGTAAATACAAAATAAAGAAGAGGCTATTTATGCCAAAACAGACATTTCCTTTTCAAAACTTTGATACCTAAGAAAAGAAAATGATGTTTAATTCTTCTATTATAATACAAATTCAGGATATTCTTAGTAAGTAATATGATTTTCAGCTGTTTCATTGATGTTTTGTTTACATTTTAAGGGTTGACTTTTTCCTTTTCACTATTAAAATGTGGTCATTGCTGATATAAATATGCATAATCTTGTCACCCATTTCCTATTCTCAGCATCTAGAACAATACTTAGTGATTATCTGATATTTGAATTGAATGAATAGTTTACTCACAATAAACAGTCATGCACCAAGTTTAGTGGTGACATTCTTAAAATTTGAAAAATAGTCCTTCTTAGATCTAAAATAATAGGATTCTAGTCAGTCAGATAGGGAGAACTATGGACAGAATAAATTACCATATAGACTTTATTTATACTGTAAGTGTTCCTATGCAGTGTCGTGTTATGTTATTTAATTCTCTCAACAATCTGTGAAGAAAGGTAGAATATGATTTTGGAACTGGGGAAGCTGAGATTCAGAGTAGTTACATGAATGCTCAAGTCATTAACATGATGGGAGGGCTAAGATCTGATTCAGGTCGCTTGCCACTTGCCCTTTGCTTATCAGACTTCAGCTTTGTGGTCCTCTCCATTCCTTGAACAAACTCCTGCTGCAGAGCCTTTGCTGTTGCTCTGCCCTGTTCTCTTAATACTTGGAGAGCCCTTGCCCAGAGCTGCTTGTGGACATTTCTTCTCATTCAGGTCATGGCTCAAATGTCTTCTAATAATTCACGTTTGAGCAGCCTACTCTGTTCACTTCAGCTGAAGTAATCCTTCTACTCCACTTACACAAGCATCCTCTGGGTCCTTCAGCCACAGTCTTAACATCATCGTGTTCATTTTGTGGCTTGTTATTGTCTGCTTTTCCTGGCTAGGGTCTAACATCCGTTTGAAGGTGAGAACACTCTGTCTCTATCACTGCCATATCTTAGCACTCAGTACACATTTGTTGAGAAGAAGAAAGAAAGAGGAAGGAGGGTAGGAGTTGGAAGGAGAGAGAGAATAAGAATGAGTGAAAATATAGACACAAGTCTCAGACTTCTCTCCCTGAAGGGCTTAGTAGGAGTGCATATATTAGAAGAAGTATGATAAACACATTTGACTCCTGTGGGAGTAAGGCATGTAATTGCAACCTGTACTCAGGGATTTTCTTTTTGAGGATGACAACATCCATACCTATTTCAGCTCTAAACTGTAAGACTCCAAAATTAGAATGAATAAGTTGAGTATAAACTCACAGAAACATTTTGGATTGTACAATTAATGCCATTACTTCATATAACTGCAGGTAGATACTGGCAATCCGTAAGACCAGATATGAAGCACCTCTCCAAATGTAGGTAGAATTGTAGAGCATCTCTCTTTTTAAGTTTCCTTGCCTGATTATAATCACTGACCACAAACATAATACAGGAGGTTGTAATACAAGAGATTGTTTAAAGACTTCTCTTGAGGATAAATCCCTCTTTGTGTTTGTGTGTGCATATATATGGAGAAGGAAATGGCAACCCACTCCAGTTTTCTTGCCTGGAGAATCCCATGAACAGAGGAGCCTGGCAGGCTACAGTATCCATGGGGTCACAAAAAGTCAGACGTGACTGAGCATGCATGAGCCTGTATGTAAGCATATATGTACATATATGTATGTATACATTACATATGTATAATAAACTATGGTAAAGGTATATGAGAATTATAACCTCACTACTATAAACTTTACCAGTTTTGTGGAGTTGAGGGGAAGACTAATCAAGACATAGAATAAGATAGGCTCATATCCCTCTCATTGGTCATCTTTGACACCAGTCTTTTAATTAAAGTACTCTAGGAAGGAGATATTGTCTTTCTCAGGTGCCCCATGTCTCACCTTGGATTTTGTACTTAGAACTATTTTGGAGTTCACTTTCCCTAAGCGCTCTGAGACTCTGGAAGTTACCTTCCTTGGAGTTCTGACAGTACTCTGAAGTGTGAATATTTTCATTTTGCTAAGATATTCAATGGACAAGTGCATTGTGGCTTTGGATGATAAGATTGGGAATATTTAAAGTATTAATAGACACCCCAGTGGCTCAGCAGTAAAGAATCTGCCTGCAGTGCAGGAGACACGGGTTCGATCCCTGGGTCTGGAAGATCCTCTGGAAGAGGAAATGGCAACCCACTCCAATATTCTTGCTGGGGAAAACCCATGGACAGAGGAGCCTGGTGGGCTGTGGTCCATAGGGTCACAAAGAATCAGACACGACTGAGCAATTGAACACACACACACACACACACACGTATACATACATTATTAATAGGCATGGTAAAATTGGCTAAAATCAGTCACTTACAATAAATTTTTTTATTCTGATTCATGACATAATTCATGTGTCTTTCTCTTTTTATTCTAGTCCTAAAGAATATTCTTACATATAATAAAGAATTCCCATTTGATGTTCAGCCTGTCCCTTTAAGGTAAAATAAATTAGCACCAGTATTTGTCTTCTTATTTTATCATCTTATTTTATACCTATTTTTCAGATATTTCTGGATGTATCATATCAATGTTAGTATCATTGATATCATTAATCCAACATATTAGCATTTTATGTCAGCATTTTTTATATCAACATTTTACCTGGGAAATGAGTAGCTATTTGGCTTCTCTTGTATATTTGGTTTTGTAGCTCACTGTTTTTTCTGTCCTTTTGCATGTAGAAGAATTTTAGCACCTGGTGAAGAAGAGAATTTGGAATTTGAAGAAGATGAAGAAGAGGGTGGTGCTGGAGCAGGATCTCCTGATTCCTTTCCTGCCAGAGTTCCCGGTAAGTATCAATTGTTAAAAATATCCATAGCTTAATTCACAGTCAAAGTTTTTGGAACCTACTTTAGTATTTGCTAGTGGGAGTAAAACCTTTCCAGGGTGCATGTCCATTTTAGGCAAAATTTGACGGTCATGTTATCGGCAGTAACTGTTTTATAGGTATAGCCTGGAATTATCTTACTATCTGTGTTGGGATCCGAAAGAGCACACTCAGGTTCCAAGTTCACTAGGGGGACTCACTCAGCATGTTGCTGTAACCAACAGCTGTGCTTTATCCCAGAAAAAGAATTACAGGCACAAAACCAGCCAAGGGAAAATGTATGTGAGCAAAGTCCAGAGGAAACCAGGTGCAAGCTTCCAGGAGTCCTCTCCCAGTGGAGTCACACAGCTTGTACTTGATTCCTCTAGTGACAAATTCTAATGACACTTGTGAAGTGTCCCTTGAAGTGGGAGGCACATAAGGGACTCTCTGCCCAGAGCTGTTACATAGACACCTTCTGCCTAGCACTGACCAAAATTCCAGACTCCCAGAAAGCAAGCAGATAATTCAGCATAAACCATATTGTTTGTAAGAAGAATGTAGACCCAGTGACCATTCTTATCAGAGGTAGTAGCAACCCTCCCAAAATCCAGATTCCCAGATGCTAGTCAGGGGCTGCCCTTGTAGTCAGGCCTTTCTAAGAGTGACCGTCTCAGACCTGCTGTGTTAACTCTTTTTTGGTTCACTATCAAATTTGGTTGTTAAAAACTGGACCCAGGGAAAATGGCTACTGAGCAAATGCCTTTTTCTTCCCATCTGTTTTAAAGAAAGTAAATAATGGTGAGGCTTTTTATTTATAGTTGATCTTCCCTGCCTGTCAATAACCTAAGCAGGCACACTGGATAAATTTCTTATTTCTCCCATCACTGTTTTCCTCTGTTCTGTTCTTACACAGCACACAGTTTTCATTTCTGGTCAATTAGTTCACTTTAGTGTAATATGCTGATATATTGTGATGTATTTTATAATAGACTCCAAAAGCTTTAAAATACAGCTAGATACAATTTATGTGTTATCCTGATAACTTTCTTGGTAACAAAAGTACAGGCAGACCTTGGTAATACTACAGGTTCAGTTCCAGATGACAATAAAGTGAATATTGCAAGAAAGCAAGTCACACGAATTTTTTGGTTTCCCAGTGCATGTAAAAGTTACATATACAGTAGTCTGTTAAGTGTGTGATAAGCATTATGTCTAAAAAATTTTTTTGTATTTCATTGTATATATTTTTTATTGAAGTATAGTTGATTTACAGTGCTTCAGGTACACAGCAAAGTGATGCACATATATTATTTTTCAGATTATTTTCCATTATAGGTTATTACAAGATATTGACTAGTTCCCTGTGCTATAAAAAATACTTTATTGCTAAAAAATGCTAATCATCATCTGAGGCTTTAGCTAGTCACAACTTTCTTGCTGTTAGAGGGTCTTGTGTTGATGGCTGCTGACATCAGGGTGCTGGTTGCTGAAGGTTGGAGTAGCTGTGACAACTTCTTAAACTAAGACAGCAATGCAGTTTGCCCTCTAGATTGACTCTTCCTTTCACGTTTCTCTGTAGCATGCAGTGCTGTTTATAGCATTTCACCCATCATAGAACTTCTTTCAAAATTGGAGTCAATTCTCAAGTCTTGCCACTGTTTATCCACTAACTCTGCATAACATTCTAAATTTTTTGTTGTCATTTTAATAGTCTTCATGGCATCCTTACCAGGAGTAGATTCCATCTTGAGAAAGCACTTTCTTTGTTCATCTATACAAAGCAGTCCTCATCAGTTAAAGTTTTAGGAAATTGGAACAATCCAGTCACATCTTCAGGGTCCACATCTTATTCTAGTTCTCTTGTTAATTCTGCTACATCTGCAATTAACAATAGTAACATCAGAGATCACAGGTCATCAGTCACTATAACAAATATAAAAATAATGAAAAAGTTTGAAATATTGCAAGAATTATCAAAATGTGACACCGAGCCACGAGGTGAACAAATGCTGTTAGAAAAATGGCACCAGTAGACTTGCTTGACACAGGGTTACCACAAATGTTCCGTTTGTAAAAAATGCAATATCTGTCAAGTGCAATAAAGTAATACAATAATAATAGTACCATTTCAGTGTTTATTATGCCCCTTGGGGTGGAGGCGTTATGGGGTAGAAGCAGTGTAGGTTCAAACCAACAGACACGGGGCTTGAGTCTAATCTTAGTACATTACTAGTTGCACCTGTTCTGTTTCTTTTTTTTTTTTTCATTTTTGTTATTTGTTTATTTGGCTGTGTAGGGTCTTAGTTGCAGCATGCAGGATCTTTAGTTGTGGCATGCAAACTCTTAGTTTTGGCGTATGAACTCTTAGTTGCGGCGTATGGAATCTAGTTCCCTGACCAGGGATCAAACCTGCCCCCTCTACCCCCACCCCGCATTGGGACAGAGGAGCCTTAAACACTAGACCACCAGAGAAGTCCTGGTTGCACCTATTCTTAAACCAGTTTGAACTTCAATTTCTCTTTTATTTATAAAATGAATTGATAATCATGCCTACCTCATAAGGTTCCTGTGAAGATTAAATAAGTTACTGCATATAAAGCTTTTAGCCCAGTCCCTGTCATATGCTGAATATTAGTGAGGTGGTTATTTTCATCCTCATCACCTTTCAGTGGAGGGAACAATACTACAGTATAGGATTACTGGGAAAATTACTGTCGATCGTAGCTATTATTGTTAATGTATTTTTCAGTATAAGGGCATTATTCCTAATATACTTACTTTATGAAGAGAGATGTATTTTTCTTGCTTTTGTTATATATGCAGAAAATGTCAAAATTGCTGAGATTGTGAAAGAAATTTTCTTGCTGTTTTATTTAACTAAATAGTTGTAATTCTGTTTTCAACCCATGTATTGTAATTGCTGAAGCTTCCACTACTATAAATTTCTATCTGATTTGGTTGTCAAATCACGTATTTGCTATACAGACATATCAAGATTTTTATGGGTTTCAGATTGCTGAGTTGAAAGAAACTTTTACCATAAATTAAATCCATTTGCTATGTAAGATTAAACCTAAACTTCATAGATTTTTGTATTCTGATATAGTATTGTGATAATGCATTTCAGAGGTAGAGAAAGCTTACTGAATCCTTCTAGTCTCTGAATTTCTTTTTCAAAAAAGCACATGTAGTTTAATTAACTGTATTTAGTTTGGAATCATTATTGTTCAGGGCCTATGTGTTAGTGTCGGTTGCCCAGTAGTGTCCAACTCCTTGTGACCCCATGGCTTGTAGCCTCTGTCCATGGAATTCTCCAAGCAGGAATACTGGAGTGGGTAGCAATTCCCTTCTCCAGGGGATCATCCTGACCCAGGGATTGAACCTGGGTCTCCCACATTGCAGGCAGATTCTTTATCATCTGAGCCATAAGTGTCATTAAAAAATAACTTTTAAAATAATATTCATTGACGTAGCAAGATGGCATTTAACTTTTTACTTAACTGGAAAGCAGGAAACATTTTCTTTTCCTTGTTACACTGAGAGAATCCAAGATTTCAGTGATGCCCAGGCTGTGTCTGCATTTTGATGGCAAGATGGTTCTAGAAATTGTTGTGGTTTTTTTCTTTTTATTTATTATCTTTGTTTCTATATAATTTATTGAATTATAAGTTCTTGGGATTTGTTTAAAAAGTCAAGGCTATGAGATTCTATTTTATATACAGAATTCACCCTTTTTAGCGTGCAGGTTTATGCTTGTTGATAAATGTGTACAGTTGTGTTAACCACCACTGCTGTTAGGCTAAAGAGGAATAAGGAATGGAATTTGTGACCCAGAATAGGTTTTTCCCATTTCAAATAGAAAGTGACTTTTTAACCAACCTTTAATTGGGGTAGGTGGGGAGTAGGGGGTAGGTATTATCTTTCTTTTTAATATTCATCTCTTTCCTTTTCAAAAATTTAAAAATTCATATAGAAAACATAAATTTTTGTTAAATAATTGGCTTGAGCCAAAATAGAGTTTAATTTTTCTAAAGGTAGGCTTCAGTTCAATCACTCAGTTATGTCTGACTCTTTGTGACCACATGGATGGCAGCACGCCAGGCTTCCCTGTCCATCACCAACTCCCGGAGCTTGCTCAAACTCATGTCCATCAAGTTGGTGATGCCATCCAACTGTCTCATACTCTGTCATCCCCTTCTCCTCCCGCCTTCAATCTTTCCCAGCATCAGGGTCTTTTCCAGTGATTCAGTTCTTCACATCAGGTGGCCAAAGTATTGGAATTTCAGCTTCAGCATCAGTCCTTCCAGTGAATATTCAGGACTGATTTCCTTTATGTTTGAAAGGTAGGCTTGGTAGATTTTAAATCAAGGATGTAAATGTACAACCTGTTTATTGGCCTGAAAATTTGCCAGTATGAATATAAAGCTATTAAAATCATAAGCCCAAGAAATATGAATAGACGAAGACAAAATTTTCAAGATTTAAAAAAACAAACACTTTCTTACTGAATGACATGATTAAACTCAAATATAGGCTTAGTTTCAAAATTTTCACAAATGTGTTAGTTTCTTTAGCTCTTAGACTTAATCGTGCATAAAACATGTTTATTTTTGAAGCTGAGAATAAGGAAATTTACCTCTTCATTGTGAAACCTGTGCATGGTTTTTGCTGTACAAATACTCAGTTCTGAGTTGAACTTGAGAGAAGCAAACATGGATTTCATTTTTAGCTGAAATGAGGTTTTTCTTGCTCACAAGTATAAGAAGTTGCAAATTGCAGCAAACTGTTCATTGCTTTCTTGTGGATATCAGGCATCCTTCTTTCATAGAAATCCAGAGCATGCCTCGGGGCACAGCGGTGAATATCATCTTAAGAGTATGCTTAGGTCAGAGCTTACAAAGTTCTTTATCTTCTCCCAGAGTCTCAAGTTCTCAAACTGGAGAGAAGAATCAGAGAAAGCATTCCTTACCCAGGCATTTATTTGTTTATGTGTGTGCTAAGTCTGTTCAGTCGTATCCGACTCTGTGCAGCCCCATGGACTGTAGCCCGCCAGGCTCCTCTGTCCGTGGGATTCTCCAGGCAAGAATACTGGAGGGGGTTGCCATGCCCTCCTCTAGGGGATATTCAGACCGAGGGATTGAACCCATGTCTCTTCTGTCTCCTACATTGTCAGGTGGGTTCTTTACCACCAGCACCATCTGAGAAGCCCTTGTATATAAAGCAAAAGAAAATACTCTTTGATTTTGTTCTTTCTTTCTCCAGGCTAGTTTTTAATAAGGTTTGAGACTTACTGATATTAATATTTTTTCTCACTTTCAAGCTTAAGCAGGTTCGGAAACATTTCAAGATTTCCTTCTACGGCTTTTTTTTTCTTTTAAATGCAAGAATCCTGTCACTTGAAATTAAAGGGTTTTCTTTAGAGTTTTGCAGAGACTAAGTCATATGAGATGTCTGTTAAGTAGATTACATTTTGCAGCCTTCACCTTCAAAGCACCCAGCAACATCTAGCTTACTCTTTCTTAAAAGTACTCTGCAGTTCAGCCTTTTGACTCAGACACCTGTGAGGAACTCTTCATTGCTTCCTGTAGGGAATGATGGATTGCCCTGTTTAAACTAGCATTTCTAACATGAAACACATGCCCACTGGCTCCTTCCAGATTTCGTGTGTTTATTAAATAATTTTTTTTCCAAAATTAGGTATAGTGACAGTTGATATACTCTTAATGTATGTGAACAACTTCAAGCAGGTATGATTTTAATTTATTATTTGAATGATAATGGCCATTAAGGATTTTTTTCCCCAAAATTTTAAAACAGTTTTAAAAATGAACAAGCATCTTATATGGGTTTTCAAACTCTTTCTCTTTTCTTTCTTTTTTTCTGTAAATTATCTATTTTTGGCTGTGCATGGTAGGCTGTTCTCTAGTTCCGGAGAGTGAGGGCTACTCGCTAGATGCAGTGTGCAGACTTCTTGTTGCAATGGCTTCTCTTGTTGTCGAGCACAGGCTCTGGGCACCTGGGTTCAGCAGTTGCAGCTCCCGGGCTCTGGAGCACAGGCTCAGTAGCTGCGGTGCGGGGCTTAGTTGCTTCACAGCATGTGGGATCTTCGTGGATCAAGGATTGAACCTGTATCCCCTGCATTGGCAGGCAGATTCCTATCCATTGAGCCAACAGGGAAACCCCAAACTGTTTTCCTTGAAAGCTTAAAGGAACCTATGTTCCTCAACTGCTAAACAATAAATTACTAGCTAAAAGAAATTGTGTATGTATTTTAATATTTTACCACAATTTCTGCCTCTATACTAAATTCAGCATTTCAAAACAAATAAGTGGCTCCATAGCTTTTTTATCTATATCCAATATCAGTTGTAAAGATTATCTATAGCCAGAATTTGAAGACACATTTAATGTGTTACCTATCTACCAAATATTGTGGCCAGTTTGATCAATATTGTTACCTTAAATTGTTTAAGATTATCCTCAAATAACTAAATAATTTTTCTTGAAAGAAAAAATGCTACCTAAATGCAAAATATTATCATATATGTCCTTTTATGGAGAAGGCAATGGCACTGTACTCCAGTACTCTTGCCTAGAAAATCCCATGGACGGAGGAGCCGGTAGGCCTAGTCCATGGGGTCGCTAAGAGTCAGGCACAACTGAGCGACTTCACTTTCACTTTTCACTTTCATGCATTGTAGAGGGAAATGGCAACCCACTCCAGTGTTCTTGCCTGGAGAATCCCAGGGACAGAGGAGCCTAGTGGGCTGCCGTCTATGGGGTCGCACAGAGTTGGACACGACTGAAGCGACTTAGCAGCAGCAGCAGCAGCATGTCCTTTTAAAAATTACACTTTAGCAGCATGAAGAAATGTGCACTTAAAAAATTGGATGACAGAGAATCTGTCAATAGTACTAGATATGTGAGTTTAGTTACAAGTATGATAAATCTAAAGCAAAGAAAACTAAGATTAAATGTGTTATCACATAAATATATGATATTGCTCAGTCTACATTTTGAACACTTGATTGAACTCTGCTCTAAGTGTGGATAAACATTTAATCTACTTTTTGCTAGTGATATTTAATTTCCAGATCACCAAGGCAAAATAAGGACCAATTCACCTCTCACTGTAGAACCGATGCCTGTGGGAACATCTGTACAATATGACATAAAATGTCAAGCAAGTAAAATGAACTCAATAAGCACATTGAAATCACCATGTTTTTCAAAAGATGTAATCCTCAGTAATTTTCTAAAAAGGCATCGCCTCTTTAGGATTCTTGTCTGGGTGATGATGTACTACTTTTTTGGAGCAAAGACCATCATGCCATTTTCTGTTTTAGGCCAGAAGGAAAAATCATATGAGGACAGGGTCTTATGGAGTTCACTGACTTCAGTTTCCTTGTAACCTTTGCTTTCTTCTGTGGAGTTAACCACACAGACTCCTGGTCCCTGGGCAGGCAGTCTATTCCTAGTCTGGTTCTCCATAATCTTTCTTGTCCAGAGTGTCTTGGCCCCTCACAGAGAACCACTCCATGTGAGGAGCTCCTTCTCATGCCAGGATCTGCAGTGTTATCATTTTCCCTTGGGACAGAGCAGTTGTAGGTATGGAATGAGGGGCCACAGCTGCTGCTCCACTTCTCCTGATGCCAGCTGCAGGCGGGAGATGGTACCCATTGCTGGACATTGCACCAGCAGTCTGGGGATTTGATGCCTGGCACACTGCCACCCCCCCCACCTCCATATAGAGGCTATAATACAGTCAGCCGAGAGCTGTTAGATCAGACATTTTCACCCATTTTTTGTTTGTTAATTCTGGAGTACAATTTCTCTTTGTTTAATAAACTTGGCTATTTTTGTGATAATGGCACCCCACTCCAGTACTCTTGCCTGGAAAATCCCATGGACAGAGGAGCCTGGTAGGCTGCAGTCCATGGGGTCGCTAAGAGTCGGGCATGACTTAGCGACTTCACTTTCACTTTTCACTTTCATGCATTGGAGAAGGAAATGGCAACCCACTCTAGTATTCTTGCCTGGAGAATCCCAGGGACAGAGGAGCCTGGTGGGCTGCTGTCTCTGGGGTCGCACAGAATCGGACACGACTGAAGCGACTTAGCAGCAGCCACAACTACTTTATATTTCATCTGCAACAGTTTTGACAGCAACATCTCTCTGTGAAGAAAGCCATGAGTTGTGACATGTCAGGGTGTTCTCCTTCTACAGGAGGGGGGCCAACTGTTAATGGACACCTCAGAAAAGTTCTTCAGAGACAGAGATAAAGACTGGACATTGAATCCATTTGACCTTGACTTGTTTGGGGCCTTTGCAGCAGGAGTTTTCTTGACTTTCACCACCTTTTATAGAACTCACAAATGCTACATGACATTGATTGACTAAACCTGGAGACTCAATAGAGAAGTTATGTTTATCACAAAACCTTCAGGATCACATGAAATGTCATCAATGTCAGCTTATAATTGAAGAAATGTAAAAAGTAGAGCATTTTTAATTTCTTACCCTGAATCTTGGGCTTCCCAGGTGGTGCTAGTGGTAAAGAATCCACTTGCCAACTCAGGAGACATAAGAGATGTGGGTTAGATCCCTGGGTCAGAAAGATCCCCTGGAGGAGGGCATGGCAACCCACTTCAGTATTCTTGCCTGGAGAATCCCACGGACAGAGGAGCCTGGCAGGCTACAGTCCATTGGGTCGCAAAGAGCCAGACATGGCTTAGCGACTAAACCACCAGCATAGCTGCATTCATAAATTATTTTCCACAGTTGATGCACAGTGGAGTAGGACAACTGGAATACCAGTCCAGATACAGACTACTGATAAATAGCTTTCATCACCGAGATGGGCTTTGGGGCTCTAGCACAATAAAATGGCCCTGGAGCTTATGATTCACTCTTGTTACCTTGCCAGAATTATCTGTAGGCTTCAGCTTGGATCCTGTTCTTCTAACTCATAGCTCTTCTTCAGAAGCCACACTGAATCAAATAATTCCCTCTACTTTTCTTTGAAAGCAGTAGGACACGTTTGCTCCAGGTGGGGGTTGGGGCCAATCAGAAGACACTGACATCATCAGGCTGCCTTCCTCCTTGCAGAGTGGAGCTTACCAGCTGCCAAAGGCTGCCCCTGTCTCGCATAAAAAGCTAAAAATAGATCCAGCCGAAAGAACATGATCTTACTGCCCACCACCATATGAGGCTCAGAGACCTGGAATAAAGTTGCAGTAGGGATGGCCCAGTCTCCGACCATCACAGTGAACCTGTGTTGCTAAGCGCACAAAGTTTAGATGGTGCTTACCCTTGATCACTATCTTTGATGGAGCTGCCAAGCCACAGCACCAGCACTTCCCTAGCATTCTCCAGAACCCTGGTTGAGAAATCCTGCTTTGGACAGTTAGCTGTAGCACAGAGTTTTCTGTATTGAAAAGTGAGGTGGAAGTAATGGCCCCCCAAAGATGTGCATATGCTAATCCTCAGAGCCTGTAAACATGTACGTGGCAAAGAGCTTACGTTAACGACCTTAAGGTAGAGACTATCCCGCAGTACCTTTTTAGGCTGTGATGTGCTTAGTTGCTCATGTCTGACTCTCTGCGACCCCATGGACTGTAGCCCTCAGGCGGAGATTCTCCAGGCAAGAATACTGGAGTGGGTTGCCATGCCCTCCTCTAGGGGATCTTCCCAACCCAGGGATCAAACCCAGGTCTTCTGCATTGAAGGTGAATTCTTTACAATCTGAACTACCAGGGAAACCCAAGAATACTGGAGTGGGTTGTCTATCCCTTCTCCAGAGGATCTTCCTGACCCAGGAGTTGAACCGAGGTCTCCTGCATTGCAGGGGGATTCTTTGCCTGTTGAGTACCAGGAAAGCCCCTCTTTTTTTAGCCTTTATTGGCTTTATGGACAATTAAATTACAAAAATGGCAAATGAGACAAGGTGGTTAAAAACATGTACTCTAGGACCAGACTACTGTGTAATAGAGAACAGGTTACTTAACTTTTCTGGATCTCAGTTTCACTTCTAAGTAAATGGGACTGACATTAACACCTATGTCAGAGTTCTTAGGTGGATTAAATTAGTTGATACATACAAAGAATTAGAACAGTGCCTGGCACATAGTAAGTGTTCTGTAAGTGTTGAATATTTGTTATTTATGCAGCACTTTCACATAGAAGAGCATTTGTTATTTTTGATCCTTTTCCTAGAACTAAGAGCAAATTAGTTAGTTCTAGTTGGAAAAGCTTAGTTTATACCAGATCGTGTATGGTCATTTCTTATCCTGATTATAGTCTTCGTTTTATGAGTGTAATTACTTTTTCTCATATTACTTTATATAGTTGAATATTTCAGTTTTACATTTAGACATCTTTTAACGTAGTGCTTTGATGTCTAATTATCATATGGTTTTACTTTTGGTACACAAACATGCTACCTTTCTCATGTAACCCAGGAGCTATAGCTGGTGTGGTATTATACTATTATTTTATCTTCTTTCACGCACCTGTCATGTAAGACAGTGCATCTGTATATATATGTATTATATATATTGTCTAGCCATTTGTCTACTAGAACATAATATAACCTTTAGAGCTGTGAAATTCAAAATTCATTTTTAAAAGATCTGTATATTACCAATACCACACAATTCAATACCATTATCCAGATTTGTCTTTCAAGTTGCTTAATATGCAGTCAATAAGACAAAGCCGACAGTACATAACTATGGTTAGAGATGTTGTTGTTGTTGAGTCGCTCAGTCATGTCTGACTGTGACCCCGTGAACTGCAGCATGCCAGGCTCTTTTGTCCTCCAGTTTCTTCTGGAGTTTGCTCAGATTCATGTCCATTGAGTTGATGATGCTATCTAACCATCTCATCCTCTGCTGCCCTCTTATTCTCTTGCCTTCAGTCTTTCCCAGCATCAGGGTCTTTTCCAGTGAGTTGGCTCTTCACATCAGGTGGACAACGTATTAGAGCTTCAGTTTCATCATCAGTCCTTCCAATGAATACTCAGGGTTAATTTCCTTTAGGATTGACTGGTTTGATCTTCTTGAAGTCCAAGAGACTCTCAAGAGTCTTCTCCAGCACTGTAATTAAAAAGCATCAATTCTTCAGCACAGCCTTCTTTATGGTCCACCTCCCGTATCTACATGACTACTGGGAAAACCATAGCTTTGACTATATAGACCTTTGTCAGCCAAGTGACACCTCTGCTTTTTAATATACTCTCTAGGTTTGTCATAGAGTTTGTTCTTTCTTCCAAGGAGCAAGTGCCTTTTAATTTCATAGCTACAGTCACCATCCACAGTGATTTTGGATCTCAGGAAAATAAAGTTTCC
Source organism: Bos indicus x Bos taurus (assembly GCF_003369695.1). Classification (NCBI taxonomy): domain Eukaryota; kingdom Metazoa; phylum Chordata; class Mammalia; order Artiodactyla; family Bovidae; genus Bos; species Bos indicus x Bos taurus. Next base: position 25,515,182 of record NC_040091.1, on the reverse strand, counting down.
ATTGTTGGAAACACTGTTTCCATTGTTGCCCCATCTATTTGCCATGAAGTGATGGGACTGCTTGCCATGATCTTCGTTTTTTTGAATGTTGATTTTTAAGCCAGCTTTTTCACTCTCCTCTTTCACTTTCATCAAGAGACTCCCCAGTTCCTTTTCACCTTCTGCCATAATGGTGGTGTTAGCTGCATATCTGAAGTTATTGCTATTTCTCCCGGCAGTCTTCATTCCACCTTGTGTTTCATCTAGCCTAGCATTTTGCATGATGTACTTTGCAGATAAGTTAAATAAGCAGGGTGACAATATACAGCAGCCTTGTCACACTCCTTTCCCAATTCTAAACCAGACAGCTGTTCCATGTCTGGTTCTAAATGTTGCTTCTTGACCCACATACAGGTTTCTCAGGAGACAGGTAAGGTGATCTGGGTATCCCATCTCTTTAAGAATTTTTTCTTAAAAATTATGGATGAACAAAAAAAGGCTAAGGGATTTCAGCACAGGTAATCGAGCTGGAACTGAGACTCAGAGTGTGTAGTAGTTAGTGATACAGGGAGAGAGCATCTTGGAAACTGTCATGAAATAGCTTGAATAGTTACCGTTCTATATCATTTGTAGTCTTCAATTATAGTCAACTTGCAGATAGTCTTTCAGCTTGAAATCACTGCCTTTGTATTGCATTGTTAGAAATATATTTACCAGTTAGATTTTAATGTGGTCTGAGGCAGAAGAGTTTGCTGGTAACAAGGAAAGAAATGTCATCCCATTGACTCACTTCAACTAAAAGAGCTAGATGATTATAGATTATGAAACTAATTCATCCAAAAGTAAAACTAGTTTTAATGTTCAGTTAGGAAAAACATGGTGGCTGCAGCCGTAAAATTAAACGACACTTGGCTCCTTGGAAGAAAATCTATGACAAACCTAGATAGCATATTAAAAAGCAGAGACATTGCTTTGCCAACAAAGGTCCGTATAGTCAAAGCTATGGTTTTTCCCTTAGTCATGTATGGATGTGAGAGTTGGACCATAAAGAAAGCTGAGTGTGGAAGAATTGATGCTTTTGAACTGTGGTTTTGGAGAAGACTCTTGAGAGTCCCTTGGACTGCAAGGAGATCAAACCAGTCCATCCTACAGGAACTCACTCCTGAATATTCAGTTGGAAGGACTGAAGCTGCAGCTCCAGTACTTTGGCCACCTGATGCGAAGAACTGACTTATTGGAAAAGACCGTGATGCTGGGAAAGATTGAAGGCAGGAGGAGAAGGGGACGACAGAGGATGAGATGTTTGGATGGCATCACCAACTTGATGGACATGAGTTTGAACAAGCTCTGGGAGTTGGTGATGGCATGCTGCAGTCTATAGGGTCTCAAAGTGTCAGACACAACTGAACAACTGAACTGAACTGGGAGAAACAGTCTCAAAGAAAGAAAATCTGTCATTGACTTTGGATATTGGATAAGAAACCACTTTTCACTGTCAAAAAAAGAAAGAAAAAAAAAACCCCATAATCAAAGTAAAAAAGACAAGGGCCTAACATCCTTAATAATAGAAGTAAAAAGTTTGAGTTGCATCAACAAAGACCACAGGCATATTTAAAGTCTGAGCAAAAAACATGAGTAGACAGTACACACACATACAGACATACAAAGATGTACAAACAGTTCTTAAACATGGGAAGAGATACTCTAGAACTACTTTAACTCTGAGGATGACAGATTTTCATCCACTGCTGGTGGAAGTACAAAATAATACAGTCCCTTTGAAGGGGAGTTCAGGATGATTTAACAGTAACAACAGAAATACACATTTATTCTCAGGTCCAGCAATCTCACTTCAGAAATTTATTCTCAAGATATACCTCCAGTAATATGAAGAAAACTGCATATGTACCAGGTTGTTTATTTCTGTATAATCTGTAATAATAAAGTACTAGAACCAACTAACTGCCATATGTAGGTTGGCTGAGTAACACTATCGTATACTATAGATAATAGTTAGGAAAATCTCCATGAACTGATGATTTTTCAGAATATGTTGTTATATAAGTAAAGTATATCAAGGCAATTCACATTGGCAGAATAAGGAGGAATATCTCATAATTTTCTGAATAAATCTCTTCTTGGACTTCCTGGTGGCTCAGTGGTAAAGAATCTGCCTGCCGGTACAGGAGAGATGGGTTCAGTCCATGGCCCAGGAGGATCCCACGTGCCCATGTGTCACAACTATTGAGCCTGTTGTCTAGAGCCTGGGAACCACAACTGCTGGAGCCCGCATACTCTAGAGCCTGTGCTCCAAAACGAGAAGCCACCACAGTGAGAAGCCCTCGCGCCACAACTGGAGAGTAGCCTGCACAGCAGTGAAGACCCAGCACAGCCAAAATTAAAAATATTAATAAATAAAAGTTATTTTAAAAATTCCTTTAAGTCTCTTCTTGATTTTTAAAAATTCTAGCAGGCTAAAAACAGAACACTTCACTGGATGTTTTCTAAAGGATGCTTTGAGCCAAAATCGTCCTTTAGCATTCCTTTTTAGATCAAGAACAAAACGTGTTTACTATATCCTCTTTCCATCAACATTCTAGAAGTCTTAGCCAGTGCACTAGGACCAAAAACAGAAATATAGATAAAAATTATTTGTAGGTTTTATGAATATATATGTAGAACATACAAAACCACCTTTTGCATAGATAGATCAATAGAAATAGTAACAAAGTATATCAGAGAAATAATAACAGAGTTCCTGGATGTGAAATCTGTACATAAGAACAGATTCTGTACACTTACTGTGATCATTTTACAATATACAAGTAGCAAATCATTACATTGTGTACCTGAAACTGATATATTGTATGTCAATCATAGCTTGATTTTTGAAAATTACGTACCAAAAAAAGGATTTTATCTCTATAAGCAAGCAACAGTTGCTTAGAAAATGAGATATATTTTAAATTTATTTTTAATTGGAGGATAATTGCTTTACAGTATTGTGTTGGTTTCTGCCATACATCAACATGAATCTGTCATAGGTACACATACGTTTCCTCCCTCTTGAACCTCCTCCCATCTCTCACCCCATCCCAACCTTCTAGGTTGTCACAGAGCCCAGGAGTTGAGCTCTGCATCATACAGGAAATTTCCACTGGCTCTTTTACATATGGTAATGTATATGTTTCCCTGCTACTCTATCCATTTGCCCCACCCTCTCCTTCCCCACTGTGTCCGTAAGTCTGTTCTCTCTCTCTGTGTCTCCATTGCTGCCCTGCAAATAGCTTCATCAGTACCATCTTTCTAGATTCCATATTTATGCATTAATATACAATATTTATTTTTCTTTCTGACTTACTTCACTCTGTATAATAGTCTCTAGGTTCATCCACCTCATTACAACTGACTCAAATGCGTTCTTTTTGTGGCTGAGTAATATTCTTTTGTATATATGTACCACAACTTCTTTATCCATTTATCTGTCAGTGGACATCTAGGTTGCTTCCATGTCCTAGCTGTTGTAAATAGTGCTGCAGGGGACACTGGGGTACATGTGTCTCTTTTAGTTACGATTTTCTTAGGATATATGCCCAGTAGTGGGATAGTTGGGTCATATAATAGCTCTATTTCTGATTTTTTAAGTAATCTCCATACTTTTCTGTATAGTGGCTGTATCAGTTTACATTCCCATCAACAGTGCTAGAGGCTTCCCTTTCCTCCACACCTTCTCTAGCATTTATTGTTTGTAAATTAGAAAATGAAATATTTTGACATTTATAATAGTATCAGAAAATAACAACATAGTTTAATAAATCCAACAAAAGAAGTATAAAACCCATTTGAAGAAAACAGTAGAAATTTATTGAGAGAAATTAAGAAGTCTTAAATCAGTGGAGAGATATATTCCAGTTCATGGGTTGGAAGAAGCAATTTGTAAAGATGGGACTGTTTCTAAAATTGAGCTGAACTTCACCACAGTCCTAACAGTGTTTTTGTTGTTTGCTTTTTTTTTTTTTAAGAATTTGACAGCTCTTGTTATAATTTACATGGACATGCAAAGGGCTGAAAGTAGTTAAGACTTGAAGAATAATGTCAAGGTGGGAGAATTCAAATGTTGAGACTTTTGTAAAATTATAGTTATCAAGACACTTGTGGTAGTGATGCGAAGATAACAGTCCAGTGAAAGAATGGGGAGCCTGGAAACAGACCCACTTATTGTCAATGCAGATCCTTGGGTAAGATGACAGTCTATGAAATAAGCAGTGCTGGGACAATTGAGTGTCGATGTGAAATGAGTGAGATTGGGCTCCTACCACATGCCATAGTAAAAAATTAATTCTACCTGGATTATGTAATTAAATGTGAATGGCAAAACATTCTTATAAGAATACCTTCATGACCTTGGAGTGGGGAAAGATTTCTTGAATAGGACATAGAAAGCACTGACTATAAATGAATTTAGAGGCTGAGAGATTTGAGTACATTAGCATTTAGAATAAACAGAAAAGGCATTCTAAACACGCAGGACCAATATTGGTGTTAAAAGTCGAGACTAGCTGTTGTCTCTTTGGGAGAAAGAGTGATCTGGGTGTGTGTTGGGGGCACAGATCAGGCTCCTAGGACGCTGGTAATATCTATCTTTCCTGAACATATTACCGTTGAATATAAAGGTTTTTTTTCCTTAAGGGAAGCCACTGAAAAATTATGTAAATTAAAATATCCAACAAAATGCTTATATCAGAATATTAGAGAACGCCTACAAATCAGTAAGAGAAAGGTAAGTATTTTGATAGTAAAGTGGGGAAAATAATTGAACAGACACTTCAGAAAAAGGGAAATCCAAATGCTTATTTTTAAATGAAAAGGTGCTCAACCTTATTAATCATTGGAAAAATATACTTAAAACTAGTTTGGGGACAAATTGAGAAAGTAACATTGACATATATGTATCTACTGTCATGTGTAAAATAGATAGCTGGTAGGAATCTGCTGTATTGCACAGGGAGCCAAGTCTGCTGCTCTGTGATAACCCGGGGTGGGGCCATGGGAGGCTCAGAAAGGAGAGGATAAATATATAATTATGGCTGATTCATGTTCTTGTTCGGCAGAAACCAACACAACATTGTAAAGCAATTGTACTCCAGTTAAAAAATGTAAAAAAAAACCCTAAATTGGTGTTTCTCCACACCTGAATTGGCTAAAAAGAAGAATCTGACAACTCCAAGCATTAGTGAGGATGTGGGACAATGGGAATTGTACTCTGAGTAGAAATTGGCATACTCATTTTGGAAAATAGTTTGTAATTACATAGCAGACATGGAGGTACTACACCATGTGACTCAGTAATTCCTCCCTTTGGAAATGTGTGCTTATGTGTCCAAGAATGTTTATAGCAGCAGCATTGTTAACAGTTTCCAAAAACTTGAAGCATCTCAAATGCATATCAACAGAAGAATGGATACAAAAACTGTGGTATGTTTATACAACCTATATACTATACAGTTATAAAACTGAACAAATTACAGCTACTGACAGCAGTTTGATAAATCTAAAGTTCAAAAGCAGGCAAAACATAATTATACAGGGATGCTTTTTAGTAGTGATTGTAAAGGGTGGTGAGGAGGAATTCAAAAGAGCATTTGATGGGGAGAGAAGGGAGCTCCTGAGGTCATGCTTTATGTTTTGACCTCAGTGGTGGTTACATAGATGCTTGCTTTCCAACTTTTCATTAAGCTGTGCACTCATTTTATTTGCTTTTCTGAATATGTGTTAAATTCACAATTAAAAAAAATTTTTAAATGGTTAAGTGGGTGCAATAAAGACCTTTTATCGTTAGTGTAAGAAAACCTGTGAATATTGAAAGTGTGTTGATATATGGCAAAATATTCCACGTGAGAAAGTTAATGTTACTTCCGAAATGGTATTAAATACTGGTGTGATGTCCCGTTTTGGTTTTTTGCTTTTTATCTTTGTACCTTTTCATTAGCCAAAATTTTCTTTAACCAAGTATTACCAGTTAAGACTCTTAGATTTCTATAGTAATTTTCATGTCCTAAAATTCCCTCATTGTAAGTGTACAGTTCAATGACTTGATAAATCTGTAATATTGTGCATCTATCAGTTTGATCCAATTTGAGAACATTTTCATTGCCCTCTAAAATTCCCTCAAGCATGTTTGCAGTCACTAAATGTATTTTGAATGTGGTAAGTTGATTGATTCATGTACTTCAAATACTTAATCATTAAAAGTAGGATAGGACTTCCCAGGTGGTCCAGTGGCTAAGAATCTGCCTGGCAGTGCAGAGGACACGTGTCTGATCCCTGGTCTGGGAGGATCTCACATGCCATGGAGCTCCTAAGCCCATGCACCACAGCTTCTGAAGCCCACACAGCCTAGAGCCTGTGCTCTGCAACGAGAGAAGTCACTGCAGTGAGAAGCCCACACACCGTGGCCAGAGAGTAGCCCCTGCTCGCCACTAGAGAAAGCCAGCGTGCAGCAATGAGACCCAGCACAGCCCAAAATAAGGAAATAAATTTTTTTAATCTTAAAAAAAATTAAAGCAGGATAACACATTGTTGGATAGAAATGTGAAGAATGTCAGCTAATGTCCTTTATAAATGTTAGGTTGTATAATTTTTGGTATTATATACATATTAGAATCAACTTTTGTTTGCATTTGTTGCTCGCCAGTTATTTGAGATAAATGAACAAACTGTACAGGTGATTTCTTTCTTCATACTGTTTTTGTCTCTGGGGAATGCTCTTACGTGATTTCGGGTGGTTTTTCAGTGTTAAAAACTTTAATCAGTTTATAGAAAAGATTTCAAACATACAGTTGCTCTTGTGGTTTTATGTAACATTCTCAGCAGGACTGATTTCTGACAGAATAGATCATAAAGAATAGGATGAAGAAAGCAGTGGGAAATGAGACTGTCAAGTTATTCAATTAAATGTATAAATATTAAGTTATAAGTTATTTCCTCCATTAATAGTAAATGATTTGTTGATTGATTCTGGTATTAAATTTTTCAAGCTTTAGGAAAATGTAACAAATGTTTAAAAAGCTTTTTCTGTCTTTGTTCTACCACTTCACATTGAAATATAGGATATATATATAGCAATAAATGTGAAGTTTAAATATTGTATGAATCTATTACATACATTATTAATTATATGGCAATTTGTAATTCAGCTTCCTGGAGTGGAATTTTTAACAAACTTGAGTTAGTAATTTATGCTTTCGTGTTAAATATGGAGTATGGAAGTATAGATATATTTTATGTATAATTAAGAATTTGAAAAGAATAACATCAAGTGTTTGGGAGTTTTGGTAACCAGAATAATGCCTGCCTAGTTACTAAGCCAATTAAGAGCAAAGCAATATCTTCTCTATGTTGTTAAAATATTTACCCTGGAATTATTGGTGGAACTCATTTTTATTGCTGTTTCTCTGCTGCCAGGTACTTTATTACCAAGGTTGCCATCAGAACCAGGAATGACGTTACTCACTATCAAGATTGAGAAAATTGGCCTGAAAGATGCCGGGCAATGCATTGATCCCTATATCACAGTTAGTGTAAAAGGTCAGTAACTGCATATACCTATCTTCTCTCTGGTGAATTTTAAAGTGTTGCTTCTCATTTGGGACTTTTGGGGGGTTTGTGAGGGGGTTTTATCTGTGATAATTCATTTAGTTCATTTTATAGTGAGGCAAAATCCTGGGAAGATGTAGTCATCATTCCTTCTCCAAACATTTGTCAGAGATTTACAGAAAATATTTTCCTATCCATAACTTATACTCAGAGTTGCTTTTGGTTTTTTCTCTTTGTGTGTCTTTTTATTCTTCCACATTCCATCAGGGTGCTGACTACACAGACACACTGTCTTTTATAGTAGATACATCCTTCAGGAAACAAGTTAAAGAAAGGCCCCCCACTTTCCAAGGATGTGTGGTTTTCTTTGCAAAGCCCAGTGCTCTCTGTTTTCCTGTGCCTCCACTTCAGGCCCTGTCATTCCTGTCCAACAGAGGTTTGTACATGGGAGGGCGGTGCAGAGGTGGATGAGAATCGGCCTTCAGTGAATCATGAGTGGAGATAGGGAAATAGGACGCATACATAAACTCTGCACCCTGAATATATCCTGCAGGACATTAGACAAGTGATATATTTTTTAATTCTTAACTATGTCACTGTCATTATTAAGCATGATTACTCCTAGGATTTGTTTTTTTCTACTGTTCAAGTTGGCAAACTGTTTATTCCTTGAAAACAACTTTTTTGATCGTTGATTTAAGAGGGAAACTGCAATGGTTGAATTCTTTTGTCATTGCTAAGGTTTTTATATAGCACTTTACTTGTAAGGCACTCAACAGTCTTTTAAAAATAATTATTGGGTGACTGGGAATGAAACTGTCATACTATTATTCAGAAATAACTGTGTAGTTAATTCAATCTACAGTTAATAAACCTACAGTTTAAGACAAATCAAACAGATGTGGACTAAAATTAACTGGAGGGAATGCTTACCAATCATAGAAACATTCAGACCCATGGGTTCATTAGTACCAAGTAAAAGCAAAAGGATTTTGGCAACAAAGAAGAATTTTGACATGAAAACACCATGATCCTCAGCACTGCTGCTCTGATGCTTTAGCCTCTGGTTCTGTGGGCTCTCATCTGCCTGTCTACTGCAGAGTATTTATACACTAGGTTATTTGATAGGCCATTCATAAAACTGAATCTCTCTCTCAAGAATGAACACTTGTAAAATACAAAAAAAAAGTAATGAAATATAGATATTATATTACCTTTGCATATGGTTGAACTCAAATGTGTTTTATGTAAATATCTTCAGGAACTGAAGTAATCAAACATACTCTCTTGTTTGAAGGTCCCTAAGATGGGTCTGTTGAATAATACATAAACAGTTGAGTGATCATTAAATGAGTCTGTGTTAGATTTTATTAAACTGGATGATTCCTGGCTCCAGAAATTACAGCCATATACCCTACATCGTGTGCCATCTGGTTATTGTAAATCAGCTTATGTTGTAGCACATAGCACCAGAATTTAAGTAATAGACATAAGAAGTGTTCATTCCTGGCAAGGTTTCGTTGGCAGCTGTCGTATCCACTGTTTGGTCCTCTGACATGAATACAGCAGGGTAATGCTGCTGCTGTTCGATTTACAGGCCTTTCCATGCCGTGCACTGGGCAAGGTTGGGAAGTAGGCGTAGGGGCACCACTGTGGTGCATTACGTCCCCAAATGTGAATCACAAAACACACTGGCCTCCTCCCCCAGAAGACACCTCTTAGCCAGAAGGATTCAATTCCATGATCTGTAAGGAGGCTTTCTTCTCCATCCATGGGGTCTCCCACCCTGTTCTGCGCCCTCCACATGACCTCAGAAACCAGTCACCTTCAGGTATCTGCTCACCCTAGACACGGGTTTCCGTCAGCCTGAGAATCTCCTCTCAGCTCTCGCCTCTTCAGGAAACACAGCCCATTGTGGTTCCTTTGCAGTTTTTAAGTCTGTGTGTTTGAGGGCTCTGAGCAGAAACTTTATTTCCTCTCTAGATCTGAATGGCATAGATTTAACTCCTGTGCAAGATACTCCTGTGGCTTCAAGAAAAGAAGATACGTATGTTCATTTTAATGTGGACATTGAGCTCCAGAAGCATGTTGAAAAGTTAACCAAAGGTTTGTGATGCTAAAAGTAGGACTATATTCAGAATTTGACTCTTCCTTTTCTCCGACTTTGAATCTGTTGTGTACAGTGCTGTCGTTTTAACTGAAACTAATGCTGGTGAGCATACTTCATGCTGATGAGCATTTCAGTTATTCTTCCTGTAGGCTCTTCTCATTTTACATCTTGCTCTTATAAATGCCATGAAGTATAGAGCTGTGCATACCATAAATGCAGGAAATATATTATCTAGAGATGATGCAGATGAATAATGAATTTTTTTAATGATGGTATCATATTTGAACTTTAATGTTTCCAAATATGACTTTACTTTTGCATTTATTCAGACCTCAGACACAATCACAGGGACAAGGAGATATATCCATAGCTGAAGAAATGTGATCTGCTATCTTAGAAATCTGTGAGGATTTTTAATAATAAAATGCCTCTATTATTGCTGTGGAAGGGAGAAGAGAAGCTACTATTTTGTGGACATGGCAGGGTCATGCACCTAGGGACAGAAGGCCACTGGTAACCTAACAACTGTGATCCTGTGTGTTGGTAGTAGATGCTAAATATGCCCGCCTTGGGAGTTCCTTGGTGATCCAGGGGTTAGGACTTGGCACTTTCCACTGCCGGGGCCTGGATTTTAGTCCCTTGTCAGGGAACCACGTGGTACAGCAAATAAATAAGCAAGCCCATCTCCCCCTCGATCACATCCCTTTGCCTCCTAAGCAATATAGGTTTTTCTTTCCTTGACATGCAGAGTGCTTCATTTGGACCCAGGCGCCAGAACTGCACACACATTTCTGAACATTGTGAAACTTCTAGTCAGTAGGTAGTTTTGTCATCCATGAAAGTATTAGATGTATGTTGATTGTCTATAAAAGCAAAGCAAGACCCAGCACCACTCTGATTAAGGCCGTGTTAGTAAGGAGTCGGTTAAGAATGAGAGCCCAGCATCCTTCTGTCTCTTTCCTTGCTTTCATTAGAAATTAATTGTTTTTGGCTGTGTGGATGAGGCAACTTATTCTGTTTTTAGTGTTTTTCTGTAGGGAGGTGGAGAGAGCTTATCTGTAGGACTCTGGGGAGAGAAAACTGTTTTATCACCACTTGCTCATTGTGTGTGTGTTTTTTTTAGGGAGAGGGGTGGGAGTAGGTCTGCTTTCTAAGCATCTTGAAGTGCTGTCTTTACAGAAGGACTTGTTATTCCAGGAAAAACAAAACAGGGCTTTGGACACTGAAAAATGTATTAGGAAGTAGTTAATATTTAAAAACTGAACCAGCACATGATTTATGTTGTTCAAACTTAAAAACACCCCAGATACTGAATTTTTTAACTTTTGAGTTTTTAATTTGGGTGGGGAAAAACTAAGTTTGGATTTTTTTGATGAGCTCTTTTAATGTGCCTTTTCTACTTAATGAGTTTCTGAGTAATGTTCATACTTAACAAGTATCTTCTGTGTTCTTTTTTGTAGTATTTAGTGTTTTCTGTTCTTAATATTTTATAATTCTGTGGATAAACTTATTTGCATTCTTGAGTCAGGCTGGCTCAAGTTTTGCTCTACTTTGTAGAGTTGGGTAGTACAGACACATGCCCCTCCTTTAGGTGCAGAAGAGTTTGGGGGTGACACAGTCAGCTGTATCATCAGAGACATCAGTCTGACAAAGGTTACTTTGCTGTGACCATTATGACAGTTGTTGCTTGTTCACTGGCCTCTGGTGATGAGAGAAAATTTTTTGAGACCCTAGAATGGGCTGTCTGTGGCTAATGTGTTTTGCTTTAATTCCTTAGGTGCAGCTATTTTTTTTGAATTCAAACACTACAAGCCTAAAAAAAGGTTTACCAGCACCAAGTGTTTTGCTTTCATGGAGATGGATGAAATTAAACCTGGGCCAATTGTAATAGAACTGTAAGTGATGCACATACAGAATGAGTACTAAGGAGTGGTGGCTAGTATCTCGTCTTAGTGTGTGACCTTGGAATCGATCGCTCATCAACGGTTTTTCTGTTGTGGTTACAGATACAAGAAACCCACTGACTTTAAAAGAAAGAAATTGCAGTTATTGACCAAGAAACCACTTTATCTTCATCTGCATCAAACTTTGCACAAGGAATGATCCTGACATGAGTATCCTGGAACTTCTGTGAATCTCACCACTCCATAGAATCCATCATTGCTCTGTGTAGCATATGTACCCATCAACAGGCAGGAAGCAACCCGGACCCAGGCCGGCAGGCCAGAGTGAGTCCATTACAAGCTGTAGCACAGAATTCAAAGTCCAGCGTCACTGACATAACAGACTCTTTGGATACAGGCTTATTGTAGATCTTGAAACGTTTTCACTTTCCTATTAATTGTGCAATTAATAGTCTCTTTTCTAATTTACCACTACTCCCGCCCAACTTCCTGGAACAACACTGTTGTGGGTGGGATGTGCTCATCTTCAAACGTAATACAGCAATAAGAATGTGCTAGAGTTTACACACCTGTCCACTTCTGCTCCAGTATGCTCTTTAGCTTTCCGAGTTAATGTCAGACTTTGGGTTGATGTGGGGAGAAGAGCATGAGACTGCTAGAGGAAATGGGACCAATTGTGCTGCCCAAGGTCAGTCTGGAAGTTTATAGGCTGTTCCTTAGAGACAGCCTCAGTTCACCCCGATCTCATGGTTTTCCTGCCTAGAAATCGTGTGCCTTGGCCAGTCTCCCACATGGGAGTGTTCGCAGGTTGTAGCTGGAATTTTTCCAGATGACCAGATTGTTCTTTTGAAAGTGAGCATATTTTTAGTCACGTTGATTAGCTTTTTTCCTACATCACATTGTTATTCTTTCTGATAGTGATTCTAGGGTTAATGAAACCATCTCAGAATAATTACAAATTCTTGGTGGGTTTATAATGTCTTCTAAATCATGTAATCTAAAAATAATTTGAGTCAGATGCTAATGAGATACTGCAGGAATAACTGCTGTTTTTCTGACAACTGATTGTGAAACCTTAAAACCTGCATACCTCTTCTATAGTGATGAGTATGCAAATCTGAAGATATTCTATTTTTTTTTTTATATAGGTAGATAGGATTGCCATTTATTTCCTATTTAGATACATTGACATTCATCCATATGGAAATATGCAGGTCATTAGCTTATTATAATTTGACTATTTACATTCTTTTGACTTAATAATGGGGCCTAAGTAAAACTTTCATAGTACATACACGGTGGATATTTGATACACAGAACATGAAGATTTGGGGTGGGCGTTCTGTGGGTTAGATGTGGAGCCCACATATTTAATATCACTATTTTAAATGACCAACACTAGAACGAGCAAAATGCAGTGCCAGCACTTGGCCTATTTTTAAACTAGTGTAACAAGCCTAGTCATACCATTCAGTATGTTTGCTTTTTAAAATAAGTAACCATAATTCAGTTCCAGCTGTTACACTTCAAGAGACCTCGTCTCCACTTTCAGCTGTCTGTCCAGTCAGTTCTCTTTACGATGATGATGTAAAAATTCTCAACAAAATTGTCTTGCCTCTCTTCATTAGATTAATTCCAAAATCATTCTACCCACAATTATCTTGAAGGGATGAAGAATTTGCCTTAATAAATTACTTTGTTGTTCATGCAGCTCTTATAGACTGTGAGTTGTCAGCCCACCCCCACCCCGACCCAGCGTGTAAGCTCCTCAAGGGGCAAGAACCACATTTTCTCCGTGTCGTGTACATTTTCTGAGGTGCTTGGCAGCACTCTGTACCCTGTGGAGTACTCAGTACCTTTTGTTTGATGTTGCTGACAAGACCTAAAGATAATCCCTTAAAAAATCTACCATTAAAGTGTAGCAAAACTGATACATTGTTCTCTTTTCTCATAGACCGTAAGACATGAATATCAGTGATTGTTTATGTCACACCTGCTGTCATTCACAAAAGTATGGTTTAGATGAACTACAAATGCCTCTCATCAGTATTAACAAAAAGCTTAGATGGAAGAGTGATTAGCTTAGCTCTGTAATTCAGATCTGAGTAACAAAATGAATTGACACAGTAGACACAGAATACTCCACATCCCACAAATTCTTTTCAATAAAAAATATCAGCTAGTGAACAATAACCACTACTATAGCAGACTTTCCGGCTGAAATATTGCTGCTCCATAAAAGATTATTTTAGCAACTAAGCCAAGAAAACAGTTAGCTGCAGGTGAGTTCTGAATTAGATGTAATTTTCAAGATTGGCCAAGCCTGGTGTCGCTGAGGAATGATGACCCCCACACCCTCTCTACATTGGCAGCTTGCCTGGGCCGTGCTGAAGTGGTACAGAGAGGGTTCTGGGAGGCAGCGGTGTTGGCAGGATTGGGGCCACTCAGGCCACACTTAGAATTTCTCTACAATTTACTGATTTTTCAATAATATGAAATATAAAATGAACACCAAAAAAGGCTTTAGAGGTAAAGAAAAAAAAGACTCCAGATTTGATTTTTAAAATAGATTTAATGTACCTTTGCTACTTTATTATCTTCCTGGTATAATCTATATTAAAATATTAAGTTCTGAAATTATTATTCACCATTATTTCATGTCCTGAAGAGACTGATATACTCAAAAGCTGTATTTGTGACTTAATTTATTTTCCTGGTTAAAAATAACTTGAGTTTTCCTCCTAAAATTTCTATTTTGGATATTAAATAGGATGTAAAGATGGAATTTCCTTTTCCTGAAAAACCTCTTATATACTCATTATGAATTTTGGAAGACTTGTCTTCCTTCAAAGGCCTTTCACTTTAGTATTAAGAAAAGGTTTTTGTTTCACAGTGAAGAATTTACTGTAAAGGTATTCTTGGTGGATTACTCTTAATGGTGGCAAGTCATGGTCTAGATATTAGGTTCATCACATAGAACTCGAGAGAATGGGAGAGTATGATCTAGCTGTGAACAAGAATGTAAACCTTTTGTAATTCTGATTTAATGAAATCTGATTCTTAAAATGTGCTTAGTTACTAGAGCTGAAGTGTCATAAGTTAGGACTTAGAAATAGTGTTTAAAAGACATTGTATAGTAATGAGTGTAGTAATTACGGTGTATTCCTCGATTCTCAGATCTTTTTGCTTTTAAATGTAAGTGCCAGGATTCAAATATTAACTTTGTAGCAGTATCAGTCAATAAACAGAACTGGGTTCAGCCCATGGTTGCTGACCTAGGGCCTGTTACAAGGCTTATAACCCTAAATCATCTCATAGTATTATACATGCTTTGGTCTTTTTTTGCCATATTCCTTGAAAGCCAGTGGCAAGGGATAGGAGAAATAATAAACTCTACATCTTTTAAAAGAAATTTTCTTACTTTATGGTCGCAACATATCATTTTCATTTTTCTGTTACGCACCCTTAACACAATAATAGTAAAAGCAACAGAACATCAGGTTAAACAACTCTTGTTACATGTAAACTCATACTCAGAAAACCACTCGAGTCAAAACCAATCAGAGTCACGAGAAAACACGTGCCTGCTGTCCAAACAGGCCTGGTGGCATCTCTGAAGCAGAAGGCAGGCCTCAGTGGTGATGCTTCCCGGTGACTCTGAGGCTGAACGCCTGAGCAGCGGCCAGGGAGCGTGCTGCCAGGTCACCATCTTCAGTTTTGGGAGCCTGAGCTTACGTGTTTCCAAAAGGGTATAGATCTCAGGAGAAAACAATCCAATGAATCAACAGACACTTGGGAAATGTTAATAACCAAATTTTTATGAACTATTACTACAAAGAACTTAAGCAAGAGGGGAGATAAAATTTTAGTGATCTTTAAGTAAACATTTTTAGCGTAACAGCCTTTGCGACCAGATATTTTTTAAAAATCAAGCTTATAAATACCATTGCTCTATATTCAACTGGTGTACACTAAAAATAGGATAATAAATGGAAATACATGGTCTTATAGCATTTCCACAGGAAATGTTCATACTTTTCACAACATTCTAAATCATTTAGCAGTAACATATGCTACATGAACTAAAACACAGGTATTTTTTTATTGCACATTTCAAAGTTGTAAGGAGGCTCCAGCTTACAAGATGGTTTTTTATTTTAGGGGGGAAATGATAATTTTTTAATTGTTTGGCTCAAAAATGCACACTGCCAGGGCAGCTTAGATTTAAAAACAAACCTTTTAAAATCAGCTTTTGGATTTTGAAGCCAATGAAAACCTTAACTGTAACGAATAGTGCACAGTCTACTTTCTCTCAGACTGAATGTCCAAGGTCAGTTATGGGCTCTGTTTTAAAGCCGGTGAGCAGTCCTGGCTAGCGCCCTGAGAGGCAGGCGGGGGCTCATCTCTGGAGCCGGAGGGCGGTAAGTCTCTTGCAGCAGAGGAAGGTGGATAATCCTGGGGCCCATGATTGGGGGGTGGTAATCGGGTACCAGGAAAAAAGTACTCTCTTGGGCCAAGAGAGCCTAAAGGTCTAAAAGGTGCATGTCCTGGTGGTAAAAATTCTCGAGGGTCGAGAGGCAGGTCCCGTTTTCCCGGGGGAACAACTGGTGCATATTCTCTTAAGCCTAGCGGTGGACGCATACCAGGACCTGAAAAAATTAAAATTAAGTCATGTAAATACATACGAACACACTTAAATTTAGACAGTTCCCGGTATGTTAATCAATTTCTTATACCCCTGGAAGTCAGGTGGTGGCTCCCGACTTTACTGATGAGGCAAACAGGCTCAGCAAGTTTAAGTTACATGCCTGTGGCCAGCCAGTCACAAAGCAACAGAGGCTGGACTTCAATATCGCTCTACCTAGCTGGTGGTTTTTTCAACTATACAATTCTGCTGTCTGTATCTTGTAAGAGCTTGATTTGTACTCAGAAATACTATGCATCATACCAAGATGACAGAAATAAGGGTTTCACTGTAAGTAAATTTTGATAAAGGAAATCCCATAGTTAACTGTGTCAATTAAAAATGCACACAGGAGCTCAGCATGGACCTACACATGCCATCAAAATCAAGGTGTCTGCCCTGCTGGGAAAGGCCTGCCAGCTCCACCTAGTTGAATTCAGCAACTTTCGACCTATTAGCTGTTACATTCTACCTTCAACACTTCCTTCCTATTTATTCCCAAGGTGGGTAGTGATGGCTTCATCTTTCCTTTTATACTCTGTGACCCATTGCTTATGCTTCTATTATGGTGATTATAAGTTTTATGTTGTATAATGTATGTATGTGTGTCCTACAGGATCCCTTAAGCTCATGGAGTTAGGACAGTTAATTCTATCCACTACAGAGCCTAGTACAAAGCCAGAGATGTTCAAGCAACATAGCAGAAGTAGTATTTCTGACTTTCTATGAACAGTCCCCCTTTTCCCTGTCTACAAGAGATTCCTCCTGTGCATCTCAGTATAGGGAGATGATGCAACACCCCTTGAGTCCTAAGAAACTGGTGGAAAAGTTCAAATGTATCAGCCAGCTTTACCCTTTCATTGCACAGCCCTGCGACAGCAACTGTTAACATTTTACTAGGGACTAGAATGAAAAGATGAACACACTTTACAAGCCCATTACTACCATTCAGTCATCATACCAAAGGGTGGAGGGAGTGGCCGAGGTCCGAAAGGCCCACAGAGTTGAGGAGGTGGTCCATATCGGATGGGTGGCAGTAGAGGGCCTCCCACAGGGGAGCTCATGAGGGGTGTCCCTGGAAAGGGAGGGGGCCCTTTTGCAGCCATACTAACCTGCAAAGCAGAAGTAATGAAAGTTGTGAATTACCTGGATATAATAGATAAAAGCACCAACACCATAAGAGCTAAAACCCACTGAGCAGATGTCAGACACTTGTCCAAAGAGCCAACTAGTGCAACAGAACTCCACCCCTCCTCTCCATCCCCCTGAGAGCTCAGGCAGGTTAAGAGAATGTCAGAGGAAGGAACCCTTTCACCGTAATCATATTATTGCTTGTATGTGCAAACAGGAAGCAAGAGGACTGTCAAAGGATATTAACAGAGGCAATTCCCAACTGAAAAATTCACCATACCACACACACTATAACCTGTGTCTAGGGCAGCCCCTCCCTCTTATCACCACAAGAGCTCCTTTTTCCATATTAAGAACGGAAAGAACAATAAGGAAAAAAATCAATTTTCACACACATGTAATAAAAGCTACTATTCAGAGTACCTTCAATTTCCTTTCCTATGTTATAAGATGTCATCTTGTTTTAAACATGAGGGAAAAGCAGCACAGAAGAGTATTAGATATTTGCTGAAGGTCACACAGCATATAAAGAGGCTGAGTTAGAATTCACTACAGGGGGTCTGACTCCAAGCCTGCACTGGTCCTCCTCTGCCTCCCTTCTGTCAAAGGAAGCTCCACTCTTTCTGAAGTCTGCCACTCCAAAGGGGTCTTGGGTCTTCTCCAGGTTGCCCTGGGATAAAAAGAGCTCTCAAGCAATGTGTCCTAGAGTCCTGCCCTGGAAGTCGAAGGAGTTCCACACAGAGACAGTGCTATATTATACGAGTTCAGCAGGCACAGCTCTAACAGCCACCCTCATTCTCCAGCAACATCATCCTTTGTACTACAAAATACTAACCTGTACTTCCCTATGGGAAACTGGGTTGGAAATTCTCAATAATGAAAATATGTATCTTGATTTCAACACAGTAAAGCGCTCTGAGGTATAATCATAGGACTCACTAGCTGTCACAGCTATGCAAGTTGCAAGAGAAGACCCTTATGTGAACATAATTTAAGGCTGCTGCTGGGAAATGGCATAATGGGTAATTAAAGATTTCCACTATTCAGTATTTCACTTACAGCAATCAACCTCTGTTACCAATCTGTAATTTCAGATTATTCACAATACGGCACAGGGTTTGCCTAGTGTACTACTGGAGATATTCTTAAATAGCATACTTCCAAATATGATGAATTTATGTAATACATAATGAACTGATTTGCCTTAGAGCTCTCATCATTGAAGCACATACCGTATAGCGTTGGAGTGATGACTTTTTCACATTTTTTTAAGGTTATTTACAATAGATGCTCTAAAGAGATTAATCACTTAACCAAAACAGGAAAAAGGAGTAAAAACCAACCAACCAGACTTCAGCGACCCAGAAACACTTCAAGGTCATAAGGTCAGTATCGCCATGCAATTTTAAGCAAAGCAGATTAGCGTCATGCTCCTTGGAACTTTTCTAGAAATACACCAAGTAGAAAATGCAGTGTTGCTCTCAACCTCTAAGTACTTACTGATACTGGATGCTCAGCCAAAGAAGGAATGCTGGGAACTGAAGGGCCTTCAGGCTCTTGGGGAACAGTTTGCTTTTTCAAAAAATAAATGAGATGGTACATATAGACACATAAAAGGGAAATGGATAAGGCAAAGAGAGGATGTTGTAGAAAAAGTTACATGTGTCCGGAAATACCTAATAACAATTCAAAATGACCGCAGATTTTACCTTGCCCTCATCCATCACCTTAGAGGGCGAAGAGCTTCTGGAGCTGCTGTTCACTGTGGGAGCAGCGCCGGATTCTGGATCTGTGGGAAGCCAGAGAGCAGACTTAGGCTTGTTCTGACTTGTATACGCGCTCTGAGGACTACAAAGGCCTTCGCCCACTTCCTCCACAATCTGAGACTCTGTGAACACACTCAGGTCCCTTACCAGAGGCAGAGGGTTTCCCAGATGCCTCAGAGGCCCATCGAGGTCGAGGGAGAGGCCCATCCACTGATCCTTGAGAGAGAGGTAACAGAGCCCTTGCATGAATTTTTCAGAATAAACCAATTGTGGACAGGTCAGGGTTCAGTTCTACCTAAAGCAAAATTTTAAACGGATCTCCCAATACATATGAGGAGAAATCACTTACAGTTTATGCACAAACCTATAGAATTAAAACAAGACCTATGTGGGACTGAAAGACCTGCACGCTAATAGCACCAGCACAGTCAGGTAGTTCAGGCCGCCGGCAACTGTTTAGACCTTTCTGTCTATATGTAATCTGACTTCTGTATCTTAACAAGTATAAACACATTTATGATTAGAACTAGACTTAAATAGCATTTCATATTAAAGTAATGAGTAGTATATGTACACTGCATTAACTATAAAGTTTAAGGCTACTTTTATAATACTCAAGAGAGGAACTCAACAGAAATTTAAAGATAAAGGTTTATACTTCACAACAAAAACCTGAAAAGAAACAATAATCAATGATATTTTTATATACACTATATATAAATGTTTATATTTGTTTACATATATGTTCACATATAATAAATACAATAGTATCATAATAGTAAATAAACGCTTTTTGTTCTAAAGCAGATCTAAAGTAGACTATTTACTCACCAAGACTAATTAATCCTTCTCTATATTGGACAGACCCAAATTCTCAACTGTTGCTTACATTAGCAACAGAATTCTCAAAGAAGGAAAGAACTCTTGAAACAGTTTACCACAAGGTAACATGGCAATGCTCACCAAATTCACTTCGAGGCATCTCTCTTCGATTAAGCGTAGCAGACAGAGGTCTTGCGGGCGGGTCTGCCGTCAGCGGTGGGGAGCATTCTCCACCGCTCACAGGAGATGGGCCAAAAGAGCCATTCTGGCTCAGGGGACCTGCAGACAATGAGGAGGAGTTTGCATTTTAACTTTTTTTCTTTAGTACTTGGGATTATTTCTAGGGCATCATAAATTTACACACATGTTACAGAAATAAAAAGTAACTTAAAACACATTTTTCACCAAAATATAGACTGCTGCCATTTAAAAGTACTCCCTACCTCTCCGTGGAGGGTTTTGTGTGTTGGGTCTTCCTGGCATTGGTTTTACAATCACAGGTTCTTCTTGCATCATTGCCATCTTTTGGGTTAGTTCCAATAATCTTGAATATAAAGAAAGAATAGACTTAAATATGAAATAGAAAATTCCTTACTGGATATCATGGCACAGCCTTTAAAAACTCTTAAAACACCCTGAAAATATAAGTTTTAAAAACACATACTTATGTCTCAAGTTGGCAGCTTCTCTCTTCTCTTCAGCTATAGCTCTTTCTGCAGCACGAGCTTTGAGCTATTGGGAGGAAAAAAATCCAGAATAAGCTGTGATAGACCACATAAAATAAAGAAAAGAAAAAAAAAATCTTACCCAGTTATCGTGAGCTTTCTTCTCATGAGTAGCAATCTGAAAAAGACAACCCATCAAAAAATATGTTCAAGGATTCTGTATAATAGCTATTTTAATAATCTGTATCAGATAGCAAAGAATTCTGCCCTGTAGGGCAGTATAATTTACCTGGTTTTTAAATGAGCGCTCTGTTTTCTGTAGTTCATCCTCCATTTCTTCAATTCTCCGCCTAAGGGTTAAACTTCCTTTTATTATTTAAAGCGCAACTGCATAAAATTTTACACAATCTTACCATGTTCCCTTTAACAACTGTACCCTTTCAGACATTACCCATACATACAAAAACACATTTTTCCTGGTTATAGGAGCATATTGTGATTAAAACTAATACCACATAATTTCCTTCTTTATTATTTAAGAGCTGGAGATTCTGAATTGGTACATTATAATTTCCTTAACTGCTCTTCATATGTTCTCAAACAATCCTGCTATAAATCTTTCTCCAGAAAGCTGTATCTCCTTTTAATTATATCCATAGGAAATTTTCCAGAGCTATGACTACTATCATTTTAATGATTTTTAGATACATCATACAGCAAACTGCCTTCCAAAAAAGATTTCGCCAATATATAAAACCACTCAGAACTGCTGGCATGAACCAAGCTTCCTCAGTCTTGCTAGTATTGGGTGTAAGGAAATTTCTGTTAATTTAACATTTTTTCCTTTGTTAACTTAAAATTTATGTTTTCTCATGTTAATTAAATGTTTTGACCATTTATTTCTGCTTTGGTGCTATTTTTGTTCTACACAGTGTAAAACAGTTTTGTTTTGAAAAAATGCCTACAGTAGTTTCATCAGCCACTGACACCCTTCTCAGAATCTGAACTCACTTGTAAGTTTTCACTTCCTCTGCCGCCAAAACCGCCTTTTCATCTGCAGCTGACAGCCGCTGCTCTCTTTCTTGCCGCTCATACTCTTCTTGACTCAATTTCCTAAGATAAAATCAGTTGTCAAATGAAGGTGCTTCTCTTTTTTCCCAGCATTCTGTCTAAATGTCTCTAGGTTACTTTCCATCCTTTCCAAAACCTATTCATACAAAGTCATAGGAAGGAATTCAAACCTGCCACTTAGGGATAAAAATCACTCTGCCTGTTGGCAACACTTGCATTTTTTAACTTTTCACAATTCTCTACTCACTAATAAATGAAACAAACAAATGGAAAAAAATGCTGCATCCCATGGGCAAGTTTCTTGTGTTCGAGACAATGAGAGCTCATTTTACTTCAATATGGAGAGCCAGGGCTGATCAACCTAACACAATCAAGCTTACTAGGATAGAGCAGGGGATAATTACGGCTCTTATTTCTACCATGGAAAGGCCTGTAATTACTTCTCTTATTTCAATCTTGGAAGGACTATTTTTCAATCCAGACTGGCACCATGATAATTAGTCCTCAAAAGCCTTTTAGAAAGTCTTCCAATTGTGCAATTAACCATAGAACACTTCCACACTTCAGATGTGGAACTTCTACTGTGTATGTCAATGGAACTATGATTAGAGGAAAGAGGAAAATCTTAGAATTGGCAGTGCCTATTGGATAGAAAAAGAATCTAAACTATCCCATAATCAGAGTATCATCTACAGAAACTGGTTTTAACTTTCAAGTTCAAGATATTAATATACTATAACAGAAATTTTAATGGTAGCAACATGTGATAATGGTTTTAAAATGCTTTTTTTTACCTTTCTAGTACTTTGACTATAGTTCTGATTCAAAAGAAACTTGAAACTTAGTTTCTATGAATCAGAAGCATAATCAGAAAAAACACAGTAAAAACAGTAATCACAGAGAAAAAGAGATATATTCTTTTGTAACTGTCCATTCAATATTTCAGCAAGTGTCTTATGAAGGGCTAAAATATACTGGTTACCTAGTAAGATGCTAAAGATAACAATATGCGTGAAGTACTCTCCCTGTACTAACAGAGTGCACTGTTGAATGCAGTTTCGCAGCGCACTTAACCACAGAACAATCCTCTAACTCTGGCACAGGAAGAGATGTGAGAAAACTGGGTCTTGAAGAAAGATCACAGACAATTTTCCTTCCAGGAATTGAATGACTTAGTGTGAGAACATTAAAAACATTAGACAAATAGAACATTAGACAAAACATTAGACAAAAATATAAACAACATGCTTGAAGGCATCAAGCTAATACATGAGGTCACAATCCAATAAAAAAAGGAATCTCAGAATTACAAGTAAGCTTGCCATCTGAAGTTACTTTTCCCCTAGGCTGACCCATGCACTGAAGACAATGAAGAGATATGAGGAGGCTGAACAGAGTTCAACAGATTCCTGGGGGCACAGAAAACAAAGCAGAGCTAAGGGGTTCCAACAAGGGGCATCCTAGTAAAAGCCTTGGGTTATGTTGACACTAGAAAGAATTGTGTACTTGGAGTACCAAACAAACAATGCAGTGTCCTTTGAAGGAACTAAGTCATCTCTGATCTTTATTGCTGACTGGATTAAAGTAATGGCCACCTGCTAGAAACCAACTGTTTTTTTCCTTTAGGAAAATAACACCATCTTAGGCCTCCAATTCCTTCTACAGTGTGCACCACTCAATCAAAAATGCCTAGGCACCCCACAAGACACTGTGATTAAAATCTGAAAGACAACAGAAATGACTCATTGAGGATCCACATAATGGAATTATCACACAGGCTTGAAAATAACTGTGCCTTATATATTCAAGGAAGTAAAGATTACAAATTTCAGCAAAGGATTAGAAATATAAAACTAAAACACAGTAACTGATGTTAAGAACTCAATGAATGATTTTAGTAGCAGATTTGATAACTGAAGTGAGATGCCAGCACACTGGAAGATAGGTCAGAAAAAAACATACAGAATGAAGCAAATACAGATGACAATGTAGGAGACACAGGGGGAAGTAATTTTAAAAGATTTAAATGGAATCTCAGAGAAGAATGAGACAATTAATATGTGGATTAAAAACCCAAAAATTCAGCAGGTGTCAATGACCTCAAACAGCATAAATGCAAAACAGATTGGGGGTGGGGGGGTGGGGTGGAAGGAGAAGAGAACTGAAAACCAAAAACACCCATACCTAGGCAGCTCCTAATAAAACTGCTGAAAAACCAAAATAACAAAGACCACAAAGGCAAGGGAACAGGGAAAATGAGAGTGATACTAGATCCGTGAAGCAACTTTAAAACCAGGAAGAAACTGCTTATCTTTAAAGTGTTGGAATTAAGTGACTTCAAATATCCCAGAGCCAGCAGAAGATCCTGAAAAAAAGGAGTCAAAATAAAGATGTAGTCACACAAAGATAAACTGGCCACATCTGTCACTAAAGGATGTTCTTCAAGTAGAATGAAAGGGATTCCAAATGAGAGACACCGAAGGTGCAGGGGAGAAGGAAGAACTACCAGCAGACCTCAGAGATACTACAGGTTCAGTCCCAGACCACCACAATACAGCAAAGAAAGAAAGGGGCTTTTGGAACTGTTTTAGTCTCCCAATGCATATGGAAGTTCTGTTTACACCGTACTGTAAGTAGTGCAACAGCATCGTGTCTGAAAACCACATACAAGCCTTAACTACTGAACACTTTACTGCTAAAATACGTAACCATCATCTGAGCCTTTATGATCATTTTGTAATAGTAACATGAAAGATCACTGATCACAGATCACCACAGCAAATATAGTAATAATGAAAAAGTCTGAAATACTGTTAGAATTACCAAAATATGACACAGAGACATGAAGTAAGCAAATGCTGTTGAAAAAAATGGTACTGACAGACTTGCTTGACTCACGGTTGCCACAAACCTTCAATTTCTAAGAAATGTAGTATCTGCAAAGCACGATAAAGCAAAATGCAATAAATGAGGTATGCCTGTAAATTAAGTGACTACCGGCTGGAAAGCACTATAGTGGACAATAAAAACAACTTGTGGAGTTCAAATATACAAAGAATTAAAATGCAGGAGCATCTAAGTCAGGATGTCTATTAATTTAGTAAGTCCAGGATGCATGCTGTCGTCTTTAGAGTCATTACATGAAGACAATTAAAGCAACCAATAACTACCTAGCTTACACAGGGGAAAAGCAGAATTCTGAAAAATATTCAAACAACCTAAAAGACACAAAGAAGAAACAGAAAAAAGAACACAGAACAGGCCACCAAATACAAAGAAAATATCAATATGCAGATTTAAACCTTAACAGGTTTAAATACATTATAATTAAGAATGACATTATAAGGAAAAAGAAGAAATTACATTATAAGGGAAAAATGAGTACTCTGAGTAGTCACCTACTTCCGTCACAACTTACTCTAGAAAAGATTTTAAGGCACATAACCATTTGAACAGGCAGGAGATTGCCAGGTGGAAATAAAGTAAAAGGACATTTTTACTGCAGAAAGGCAGTATGTGTAATGACAAAGAAGCTCAGAGTGGCATGAAGAAACCGTGGTCAGGCTGCTAAGGCAGCATCAGGAGTCGCAGGAAACGCACCTGGAGAGGCCGCCCAGGATCACAGAGGGGCAGTGCCCTGTGCGCCTGCTGGAGAGTTCAAAATTGATCCTGAAGGAACAGAGCCTCCTTGACAGATTTTAAGCACGTGACAACATAAAAGGACTCATAGTTTGGGAAGTTTGTTCCAGCAGCTGTAGACTTTGGAAGAGGTATAAGAAAGAGAAACTGGAGACAGGTGACTAGTTAAGGTAAGGGGTGGCAGAAGAGATGATTCGAGTTTGAGCACACACAATGGCTTTGCGGATGGAGTGCAGTGTGTGCCCTGACATGTGACTGAGTGGATGCTGGAGAGTGCCGTATCGTACTGACTTTATGTATCATAAAGGCAACTGCCATTCAGGTAATTCAAATGACTACCAGTGTCAGAGAAGTGCTTTTTAAAAAATAATAATAACGAAATGAGAAATATTTGTCTAAAGCAAACAGTTACAACTGGACATGGAACAACATCCAAATAGGAAAGACAGAACGTCAAGGCTGTATATTGTCACCCTGCTTATTTAACTTATATGCAGAGTACATCATGAGAAATGCTGGGCTGGTTGAAGCACAAGCTGGAATCAAGATTGCCAGGAGAAATATCAATAACTTCAGATATGCAGATGACACCACCCTTATGGCAGAAAGTGAAGAGGAACTAAAAAGCCTCTTGATGAAAGTGAAAGTGGAGAGTGAAAAAGTTGGCTTAAAGCTCAACATTCAGAAAATGAAGATCATGGCATCTGGTCCCATCACTTCATGGCAAATAGATGGGGAAACAGTGGAAACAGTGTCAGACTTTATTTTTGGGGGCTCCAAAATCACTGCAGATGGTGATTGCAGCCATGAAATTAAAAAACGCTTACTCCTTGTAAGGCAAGTTATGACCAACCTAGACAGCATATTCGGAGAAGGCAATGGCACCCTACTCCAGTACTCTTGCCTGGAAAACCCCATGGATGGAGGAGCCTGGTGGGCTGCAGTCCGTGGGGTCACTAAGAGTTGGACACGACTGAGTGACTTCACTTTCACTTTTCACTTTCATGCATTGGAGAAGGAAATGGCAATCCACTCCAGTGTTCTTGCCTGGGGAATCCCAGGGACAGGGGAGCCTGGCGGGCTGCCATCTATGGGGTCGCACAGAGTCGGACACGACTGAAGTGACTTAGCAGCAGCAGACAGCATATTAAAAAGCAGAAATATTACTTTGCCAACAAAGGTCCGTCTAGTCAAAGCTATGGTTTTTCCAGTGGTCATGTATGGATGTGAGAGTTGGACTATAAGGAAAGCTGAGCACCAAAGAATTGATGCTTTTGAACTGTGGTGTTGAAGACTCTTGAGAGTCCCTTGGACTGCAAGGAGATCCAACCAGTCCATCCTAAAGGATATCAGTCCTGGGTGTTCATTGGGAGGACTGATGTTGAAGCTCAAACTCCAATACTTTGGCCACCTGATGCAAAGAGCTGACTCATTTGAAAAGACTCTGATGCTGGGAAAGATTGAGGGCTGGAGGAGAACGGGATGACAGAGGATGAGATAGTTGGATGGCATCACCGACTCGATGGACATGGGTTTGTGTGGGCTCCGGGAGTTGGTGACGGACAGGGAGGCCTGGCGTGCTGTGGTTCATGGGGTCGCAAAGAGTCGGACATGACTGAGAGACTGAACTGAACTGAAAAAGCAAACCAGGTACTTAGAGCTGGCCTGAATAAAACTTGGAAAATCTAAATTGATTTCTTGGTGAGCAAAGAATTAAGAGAAAAAGTCAGTGGTATGGTTTCAATGTTTAACAGCATCTGGCAATAGCAACCAAAGCATTTGGAAAAGATTAAATTTCCTTAGCAAAAGAAGCTTTCTCACAGACTGCTATAAACACCAAAGAGTGAACTACAGGAACAAACACAAATAGCAACTGCCACCAATAAGCTACTTGTATACAGAGTTCAGGTATTTTTGTGAAGAAAATTTTAAATGAACTACAAAAGTATATCTTTCAAAAGATACCTAACTCCTAATTTGAGATGTCTATTTCAAAAGATTAATACCTAAATACACCAAACAGGTATTTCTAAATTTAAAACTCCCAATAACCTTGCCATATTTACGTATTATATATGTATACTCTGAATATTTTACCGTATTAAGTTCAAAAACTTACAATATTGTCAGTAACTAAATATTCTTTTTAAAGTATAATGATTCTACCAAAAATCATGTCTTATAAATCCCTCAGGATTTTTAAAGGCTATAAGAACTAGAACAAATGTAAGACAAATAAGAAGGATGTAAGTGACAACAACAAAGAACACTGGAATGAGCGGTGGAGCTGCAGAAGGGTGCAGATTATCAAAGAAGCACTTTCAGAACAGCAACTGTTAGTACCAATAACTACCACCCTTCAGGTAAATTACAGGCAATAATTTCTGACAATTAGTCAAAATGGAAAAAAAATGCAAGTTATGGGAAACAGGGTAGAAAAGGAAGAAGCCTTTATCTATACTAAGTATAGATAGAAAATACAATAAACAATCTTTAAAAAAGACAAGATTATCTACAGTAGTACATGCATTTAGTTAGATGACAATATGGTTAACAATGAAGCACCATAATCTTACTTTTGTAGAGCCATCTCCTTCTGCTGATAGAGTTCATTTAGAATCTCTACTTTCTGCCTCAGTGTTTTGCATTCATCTTCCAGCACAGTTTTGGCAGACTGAAGTGAGCTGCGATCCTCTTCTAATTTCTTTATTTGGTCTACAGGGGATAAAATATCTTAGTTTTGTGTGTGTGCACAAGAAACGGAGAACTCGTTGACGGGGGCAGTATTAAAGGGGGTGAAAAATATGGAAAGAGGAAGTCATTCTTTATTTTTCCAACAGCAATTTTTTAAGAAGCAACCTACCTTCCAGGTTACACTTAGTGGACATGGAGGCTCTGAGTTTACACTGTAAAAGTTTCAGATCCTCTTCAACTACTGATATTGCAGTCTGTGTCTAAAAATTGCAGAAGAGAAAAATATTCTTAAAAGTAAGAATTCTTGATAGTAAATAGTCTTATATTTACTATTCTTAATAATAAATACTCTAATTCTCAATATTCTTACTAGTAAGAACATTACTATCACATGCACTTATAGTGCTGGTGCTTTAGTCACTTAGTCATGTCTGACTCCTGCGACCCCATGGACTGCAACCTGCCAGGTTCCCCTGTCTGTGGGATTTCTGAGGCAAGAATACTGGAGTGGGTTGCCATTTCTTTCTCCAGGGGATTACAGTACTCTATAAAAAGGATTATACCCGAGAAACGTCCATCATCTGCTTAATCTGATTTTTCACCTTCTCACTCCGGTCACCTAAAAAAAGAAAAAAAAAGGATTTCATTGCTCTTTCCTTCCTTACTGTTTAACTATATGTCCTTGATTTCCCCCAAACAATTACCATGTTCAAACATTCAAAGAAAAAACAAACTAACCAAAAGAACTGGATTAGGCTATTTGACTTCCAAGAGATTTGCAAAGTTAGATTGAAAAAATTAATGAATTCCCAGTCTGTACAGTAAAAACATCCATGCAGTTCTTGAGCAGGAAGGAATATGTGAAATATAGCTTTTCTTCTCTCTTGGACCCACCCGCTCCCAGTCAAATATCTTCTTTAGAAAGACTCCCTCCTCTCCTCTCCCCTGGAACCTGCTACCAGGTATAGTTTAAAACACTCCCAATTGGGCAACATTAACCCGGGATTCAGTGTCTAGAAATACCTCCTTCATCAGTAAACACTGTTGCCCTTTAGCTTCCACTCTCATTGCTTAGTTTACAGCTCCCTGCTGCGCAGTACTTTGAAAACTGGTTGCGGCCCTAAAACCACAGAGCTACAGATACAGTAGACATGAAGCTGAGAAACAAGTTTCTCCTACTGAAGAATGTTCAGGATGCAGAGCAGTGAGACAGGACTGATGCTGCTCTGGCGCCAGTGCACATACCCAGCTCTCAATGGAATGGGAAAGCCATGTCAGTGTTTACCACATGCCTAGCTGTACTACGACCCAGTAACCACCTCGGCCCAGTGCACAAAGCCCTGTAGCCCTCAGTGTTCACGAGAGATTGGCTCCGGACTTCCTTCCCCACACCTCCCCACAGGAAACCAAAACCTATGGATGCTCAAGTACTTTTATAAAATAGCGCAACCTTTGAACATAACCGACACAGACCCTCCCACATATTTCACCTCTAGGTTACTTATAATACCTTATACAATGTAAATGCTAAGTAAACAGGTGCTGGCATGAAGCAAACTGAAACTTTGCTTTTTGGAACTTTACGGAATTTTTCTCCTCCCAATATTTTCAAAACGCAGTTCGCTAAATCTGCAGATGCAAACCCACAGATTTGGAGGGCTGACTGTACAAATTCAGTGACAGGCATCTACAGCTGGAACCCTTAATAGGAAATTCAGTCTGCAGAAAAAAGCATTGGTGTACTTAAAGACAAGAAGGCACAAAGAGGTCCAACCTCCCAGAAACCAATCATACCTCCCACTTCTCCATTTGCTAATTCATCTGATTCACTTCCTCCTTTATTTTGATCCTCAGATTCAGATTCACAATCTAACCGATTCAACTGTGTGATGCAATTAGTCAAAGCCTAGAAAAGAAGCAATAGGATATTTATTAGAAACAGCCTCTCAATTTCAACTGCACAGATTTCATGAGAATTTATGAGAATTAAGCATGTATTCAAGAAAATGAACTCACATTAATATTATCATCTTTGTGAGTGAGAGCTACTTCTAGATCTTTCTGAGACTTCTCAAATGATCTGATTTGCTCACTGAGCTCAGCATGTGATTTACTCCAGTCTTTGATTTCTTGCTGCAACTGAAAAGTTAAAATACATGAATTTCCAAACATTATGTTTGCAGAGGAGGCAGCAGGACCACATGAACGAGACAGGGAAGCAGGGACCACATGAACGAAACAGAGAGAAACAGTGCTTCTCTCTGGCTTGTCACTATGAGCTATGGCTTTGGTAAAAGGAGAGGAGAGAGTGGCTCTAACACTCAGAACTGCAGTGAGAACCTAAGAGCTGTCGGGACATCGGTCTAGTGTACTGCATCCTGCAGAAAACTGCCACCAGTTCAAATAACTCACTTCCAGTAGGAACAGAAGGGCAATAGCTCACTGCCTACCAGGTCCAGACTCCACATCATGTAACCTTCTCTTGGTCAGAGAGGCAGTAACTCCTCAAAGGAGGGTAACAAATACCTAATTCTTTGGTCTAAACAAATCCCTCGCCCCCTTGAGGCTACTCAAGTTAGTAACTGGTTGGTGCTGGATGAGACAAAGACTAAACATTCTGATAGCTACAGGGAATTGCATAAAACAGAAGACCCAGAACAGATGGAGAATGTATACATGCACTCAATCTGGGGAGCACAGTTTATACTTTGCATACCTAAAAATAGAATTCTGCATACATACTTCATTTTCTTAAAAACATATCCAAGAAGTAATAATACTTGGTTTTCTAGTTTAATCTATGATGCTAACTTTCCTTTACCTGCTCTTTCTTCTTCTTAAGTCTAGCATTTTCTTCTTGAACCCGATGGCATTCAGACTTCACTTTCTCTTCACTAAGTTTAGCTTCATTAAGGGCAATTTGAACCTAATGCAAAACACTGCTATTAGTGCAGTAATTCCAATGAAAAACACACAAAAAAGTTACACTTTCCCAATTAATTCATATGGTTTTGGTTTTTTGCATTTCCTAGCATACATCAATGTTTGCTCCTCAAAATACTAAGATATCATATTACTATCTTGCAGGAATTGTAGAACATTACCTCTGAAAATTCTGAGGCATTCACTGAGATAACATCCTTTAACTTCTCTATAGATTTCTTATTTTCTGATATCTGCAATGGGGAAAAAAGGGCACAAAAATGTTTTAGGACTGCAGTAGAAACACTGGGATATATGATAAAAGGAAGAAACATTAACAAAACACATCCCAGTGCTATCCCCTAGGTACTGAGTAAAAGCAAACGATCCAATTTTGGCCTATGAGAAAAGTCAAGAATGTAGAAACATGAGGAAAGAAAATACTGAAGATATAAACGTTTCATACCATTCACAACTTTCCTAGTTATGACATAATGTGGTACATGATGGGATTAAAAAAGTCAAAGCAAAGAAAATGAAAAAAAAAAATCGATTAGACCAGTTCAAATCAATGAATTTTCCTAGTGGTCAAGAAAAAAAATCCCAAAGTCACTTAAAACTTCTCTTGCTAAACTAAAAATGACTGCACTTGAGGGAGAAGAGCCAAATCTCAGAAACAGAATTCTAAAATTTACAAAGATACTCTGCCTTGTCACGGAGATGGAGCCTAACTCTTCATGCTTTAACTGTGGGTTGTGCACAGTAACCTTCTTCCAAAGAGTATACTATGCAAAGGATGGCGAAAGGGTTAATTTCATAGCAGAGAAACCTGTCAAATACTACCTCAGTCAGGTGATTAAGCTTAACTGGGTGTGCAATATATGGGAACATTCTCTATTATTTTTGCATTTTGTATGTAATTCGAAAAATGTTCAAGTATTTAAAGTTTATTTTTAGAAACAAAACATGCAAAAATAAAACAAGGTACTAAGACCACACAAAGGGGCAACTATTTCTTCGTTGCTCTCCATGTTTCAAAGGGCAGGGCCAAGCAACGTGAAAATTACCCAGGGCAGAGGACAAAAAATGTTTTCTAGGCCCATAAAAATAGTAACTTGGGAAAATCCCACAAAAACGCACAAAAGTAGGTTCCACTTCCCTGACTTTCAATATGACTCTAGTTACAGCACAGGAAAATGCAGAGTTCATCTCACCCAACCTACAAAATAGTTCAAAAGCCAAATTATAGCAACACTTAACAGCAAAACTCTTACCAAGTCCTGATTCTTGGCATTCTGTTCTCTCTCAGACTCTAACATAGCGCGTAAACTTTTAGCTGTGTCTCCCAGAATTTCATTAGTTTCTTCAAGACTCTTGATTTTATCCTACCAAAAAATGGATTAAAAACAACCATTCATTATTTTTCTTTAGTTTTTAGAATGTAATCTCAAAAAGAAGAAATTTTTACCTTAAATTTAATTGCTTCATCAGAAAGAATCATGTTTTGTTTCTTGGTTTCTTGAACATGTTTCTTTGATTCCTTGATCTATATAAAATAAAGCATTCAAACTTTAGAAACATAAATTACAGAGCTATCAAAACTTATCTCCAAATAGGAGATCGCTGAGAAGAAAGCAGTAAGACATGTATGATGACTGCTTCATATTTGAAGGGTTTGTAGGAGATAATGAAACTTAAAAATATGATTTAAGAACACTGTAATAACTGAACTATAAGACAGGAGGAAATAACTCAAGACAGAACCACGCGGGGGAGAGGAAATGAAAGAATAATACCTTCTGCTCATAACTTGACAATTTTTGTACAAGTTCTGCGTTTTCTTTCATGATATTCTTCAACTTCTCAGAAATTTGCTGTTCAGTGACTAAAAAGGGTGGGAAATCCATAAAATTATCATGATCACTAAAAACTGAATTACCCAATGTATTAGCAGCAAAGACGTGTTATCTGGCACTTTGAGGTAAATGAACTTAGCAGAACTATTATGCTTTTAAAAAGAAATCTGTGTTTAATAGCAATAAGGGTATAAACATATTACTAAAATTTAAGAAAAATATAATAATAACCCTTATTTCAATGAGATTCCACTTCAAATTTATTTCAAAGATAAGAAACATAGTAAAATGTTTTAGCTCAGTATCTTTCCCCTTCGTGGACATCTTTCTTCTCAGAAAATATGATCACTTCAAATATATTTCATTTGAAAATAGAAACAGAAAATGCAAGCATACTGACATAGCTCTATTCCTCAAATTATCTACTTAAATATTTACTGTATTGAATTAATCATTAGCACAGGAACATGTTCACAGGTAATAAATTGCATTACATCAACATCCAAAGTCAGTCTGCTCAAACTGAATCTTCTCCCTACACTCAATTTGTTCCACCTCATCTCCTCTCACCTACTAGCGTCACCATCTACTCTGTCATCTAAGCATACAACCCAGGATTAGTAAAATATTCAGGAATTAATCAGAGATCAGATGTCACCATTTCTACTTTCAGCTTACATAAAACTCAGATCAAATATCAACACTGAGGGTACAGCACAAAAACAAAATAAGCCTGAATATTTACCTTGATATACTCTACTCTTTACCTAAAAGAGAAAAAAATAAGCTTGATGTCAAGACATCTTACTAATAGAATTATTATAGTTCTTAACACAACAGTCAAATCATAACCAAATGAAAATTTAACAATGATTTGATTAAGCATAAGGATCCACAGGATTAAAAAATAGGAAAAGGCTAAAACATTTCAAATGTAATCGGTAGTGATATTTCATAACAGTTCCTGATGGATAAATGCACTAAGGTAAATACCTTATTTTTGCAATGAAAGACACATCCATGTATTCTTTAAATGAGCACCAATCTTAGTAAATGAGCACTTAAGTTCCATAATGGAAAGGGATTATGAGATATCTGAAAACTGCTAAGAGAGCAGATCTTAAAAGTTCCCATCCTAAGCAGGGAAAAAATCTTGTAACTATGTATTGGTGATGGACTGTCAACTAGACTTTTGGCAATCATTTTGCAATATATACAAACATCAAATCATTATTTTACACACTTGAAACTAGTATATTACTTGTCTGTTATACCTCAATTTAAAAAAAGTGAAAAAGGAGTAACATTTTCCTGTTAAATACACTAATGCTTCATTTACCCAAAACCATTTATTTGACAGCCCCAAATAGCCAGAATGAGATCTAGAAACAAAGATAGCTGAAAAAGACTTTGAGGAAACAAATTAAAGGCATAATCAGGGAACTAAGATATGCTTCTTCCACCAGAAAACATCTTAGAAATCCTAATCAAAGTTGGCTACTGGGTGAATTTAGAAATCAAATACATTAGACCATCTGATTTTCCCAACTTCCTAAAAATTGAGGTCATAAATCTAAAAGGGAAAAGACTGCAGAGGGAAAAGTCAGACAAGACTTAGCAACTAAACAACAACAAAAGGAAAATACACAAGCAACAAGAGAAATAACAGCCAGTATCTTCTAAATCATCCCCTAGGGTCAGCACTGAATTACAGAATAAAATCCAAGCAGTACTCAATTTTTTAAAAAAGTATACTGAATGTCTCTGTAACCTACTCCCTTTGTCAAACGTCATAAATGGTGATGAGATGCTCAGATCAGTCCACAAATCATCCACGATATCTCAGTATTATTATAGTATCTAACACCATTTTAATGATGCTCTCTACAAGAAACTCGGAGAAGGCAATGGCACCCCACTCCAGTACTCTTGCCTGGAAAATCCCATGGACAGAGGAGCCTAGTGGGCTGCTGTCTATGGGGTCGCACAGAGTCGGACATGACTGAGCGACCTCATTTTCACTTTTCACTTTAATGCATTGGAGAAGGAAATGGCAACCCACTCCAGTGTTCTTGCCTGGAGAATCCCAGGGACGGGGGAGCCTGGTGGACTGCCTTCTACGGGGTCGCACAGAGTCGGACACGACTGAAGTGACTTAGCAGCAGCAGCTACAAGAAACTACATTCAGTTTCAACATAGAAATTAATGACAATTTCTCTAATGTCACAGCCTTGTTAATGAGAAAGTAAGCTTCCTTTATCCTCCTCTCACCCAAATCAATAGGTAGGAGAAAGCAGGAAGAAGCAAGAAACAGGCAACGAGAGTATGGAACGAGATCACAAATGTTGAGACTGTGGGGCAGCAGTTAGCACATAAAGCCTACACAACCTTGCATCAGAGGTTTTGAGATGGGAGAATCAAGACTAGAAAATAGAAAATGCTTTTGCTGTCTGTTCTCGCTCTTTTTTCCTTGTAGCTGAAGAAAAGCCCCATGAGATTTAAGGGGTCTTCACAACAATCCAGGCAAAAGACCTTTGTTTTAAAATCATTTTACAATCACTTGTGCAAGGAGAGAAAGCTTATTAACAGTGATATGTCTGAGAGAATTAGGAAACCAGAAGACTCAATTTTAGAAAGATATGCATGCATCAAATGCTTCTGGCCACTTTAACTGCTAAGCTTCAACTGAAACCTTTTCATCTGCAAAGGTCATTTATACAGAATGACTTTTCCCCCAATTACATTAGATGACCATGAAACAGAATCGTTAAGTATGTATCTGTACGAGAATACATACACCTATAAGCATGAAAGACAAATTACACACAGAAAAGGACTCTAAGGAATAAAAATTTTAATGGTGTCTTTGCACACTACGTAATCTGTATTTCCAAATAAAAAGATGTTTTCTGAACACAACAGCATATGATCAAATTAGAAAATATGTGAAACATACATGTAAGGAAAAAGACTGAAAAATTATTTTTGATATATATTTTTACCATTTGCAGCATTTCTTCTGTGCATATATACCTTTTTACATAATAAACAGTTTATCTACACTATAAAGTCTTGGTTGTGGCTTTCTTCCACTTAACATTGAATTGTGAGCATTTTCTGTGCCCCAGTGTCTTTGAAATACATAAATTTTAAGAGCTGCCTAATATCTCATTATATGGATGTACGATAATTTAATAACCTGCCCCCACAACAGATCATTTAGGTTCTGTCAAGTTTCCACTCTAATTAATATGGTTCCATTTTTAACACCCCGTATATATTTTATGACTGGTTATT
Source organism: Bos indicus x Bos taurus (assembly GCF_003369695.1). Classification (NCBI taxonomy): domain Eukaryota; kingdom Metazoa; phylum Chordata; class Mammalia; order Artiodactyla; family Bovidae; genus Bos; species Bos indicus x Bos taurus. The sequence goes on along the minus strand of NC_040091.1, from coordinate 25,479,046 downwards.
TCTTTAGGATAGATTACTTGACATGGTATTATACTATACAAAAGGACATGAACATTTTTAAGGCTTCTGATTTATAAACTAAAGTTTCCCCACTGAGATTATACACATGTCATCTTGTTCACCTAAGTCTTTACCAACAAAGATTACACTGAATTATTTTATAATGTTAGCTTGGATTATAAGCATTCATTTGAGTTCAAGTCAGTAATTAAAAGCAAAAGGGCCAGTGATATTCCTGTTTTAATGAGTCTAAAGGTATAAATTAATTTACTCACAGCAAGGACAGTTCTCCAGAAGAAAACGGCAAATGAAACAATTCCTAAGGAGGCAGTGATAAGTACAGGCTTCCATGGCAGTCCATAAAAATCAGGCCCAGGCTGGACATCATCAGGCAATGTAGCAAGGAGCTGGAAGAGAAACATTAGAAATAGTGGGAAACCTGAAAGGAATTTACAATAAAGCATCACAAAGAATCATCCACAGAAATCTAATTCTATCTCCATTAGACAGAGATCCCCTGAACATTCTTCAGTATTTCCACTGCTTAAATAAAAAGAAGATATTGGCAGCCTCTTCTTTTCTGTTTGTTTGAAGTCTTTTTAAACATTATAAATCTCAATCTCTTGATGTGGCGCATATATTTCCATTTCGCAACAGTCTCCAAAACACCATTTTGCCCAACACACGGCTAGAATCCCTCTGGATCACCCTTTTTCTCTTAGTTGATTTGTATGATTTGAGAAGCCACATTAAAAAAAAAACAACGAAACATTACTATAGAAGTTTTTTACGGGTGCTAATAAAACAAGAGTGATAATGAACACCACAAACAATTAGCTTTTCCTCTGAGATCTTAAGTCTTAACTGTCTTCTACTTACATAAAGACAAACACTGAGAAACCTCAAACAGTTCCTGATAACTGGTCTAGATAGACCGCTCTGAATTTTAACTGGTTCCTAGAAACTCTGTTTCATTACAAACAGGGCATTACACTCCTCTCCGCTTCTATTTTCTGTTGTACTGACCCCATCCCCCAACGGTGTCATGGGTCAAGTGAAAAGGACCCGCAGGGACGTGATGCTCGCTTATTTTGACCACGACTGTACAATGGCAACCCACTCCAGTACTTTTGCCTGGAAAATCCCATGGACGGAGGAGCCTGGTAGGCTGCAGTCCATGGGGTCGCGAAGAGTCGGACACGACTGAGCGACTTCACTTTCACTTTTCACTTTCATGCACTGGAGAAGTAAATGGCAACCCACTCCAGTGTTGTTGCCTGGAGAATCCCAGGGACGGGGAAGCCTGGTGGGCTGCCGTCTATGGGGTCGCATAGAGTCGGACACGACTGAAGTGACTTAGCAGCAGCAGCAGTACAGTCGAAAGCAACACACTCCCTGCCACATCATAAGTACTCAATTTTAAAAAATGAAAACGCCACAAAACCTTCTTAAATACATTCCCACTATCTCCTTAAACAGCACCGGAACGTCCTGCCCGCCCCCGGCTGACACACTATTTCTCCTCCGCCCGGTCAGGGCACCCACTCCGCTCAGAACTCGTCCACCCGCCTGCCAGAGCTGGGGGAGAGGGCCGTCACCTCCAGGAGCCTGGCTATGAGTGCTGCGTAGAGCCCCGATAGGGGTCCCAGAAGCTCCGGGTCCCCCGAGGAAGAGGTAACAGAAGGCACAGTGGCAGGTACTGAGTCCATCGTGACGGGACAGCGGAGCGCGAACGACGCTTCCCGGTGGGACAGCACCAAAACCCTATCACCGCTTCCTTCTTCGGAAAAGACCCGGCTCAGGGGGCGGAAACTCGGACTGAACTTCGCCTTCCTCGGCCGCTGGCACTTTTGCCCCGCGCCTCCTGGAAAACACGTCATAATACACGGCCCCTGGCGGAAGTACCGATGCCTACGGGGGCCGGGCCTGCAGGGGGCGGGGCCACGGCGGAAGAAACCACCGGTCGAGCGGGGCGGGATGAAAAGTAAAGACACCGAGTAACAGGACGGGGAGACGGAACGGCTCAGCAACTGGGAGAGAAAGCGCGATTCCCTCGGCCCGGGAGTTTCGAGGACAATCAGCTGAGGCTGGGGGAAAGGAGAAAGGTGGCCCATTCACGCCTGCCCAGAACTGGACCCTTTTATCTCCAGGTGCTGAGACGCCAGCCGCTCCCGGTCCCTCTGACGGACCACCCTCTGCCTCGGCCGCGACGTAGGGCCAGGTTCCTTCCCGGCCCTCTGCGGTCTCCGGCTCACTTTTTCCCTTTCAGGCTTCCTAATGTTCGTAACGCGCCCACGTTCTCGCTGATGCCCCTCTAAGAAATATAATTCTAGGGAATCTTGTCATTACACTTATGCCAGCGGGGTCAGTTCTGAGTCCCACTTTTTACCGTTTTAGGATTTGTGGAAAAGGACAAGCAACAGTCTGGAAATCGCGTTCTAAGGGTGGAAGATAATAAAAATATTTAACCCTGAGGGGTGGAGGGGCTGACGTTTTTAGATGTTTAAAGATATGTATGTTTATGGGTTGAATATAAAGTCAATTCAGAAGAACAATTAAGCAGGGAAAGCTAGAAATAGAAGCGGGGGTAGTGGGCAAAGCATGCTCCATAATTTAAAAAGTATGGTACTGGCCCAAGAATACATACAGACAGACCATGGAACAGGACAGATTTTCTAGAAATAGACCGAACTACATTGGCAATTTTTAGTACAGTAAGATTCAGCTGTGAGAAAAACAGACTTTTTAACAAGTGGCATTGACATACCTAGATAACCAAGTAGAAAATAATAAAAATGGGATTTTTTTTTTTTTTCTCACTGTCCACAAGGATAAATTCCAGCTAGGTCAGAAACCTGAATGTAAAAATGAGAACAAGTAAGTACAAGAAAAAACACGGATGAATTTCTTGATTAGTCAGTTCAGTTCAGTCACTCAGTCCTATCCGACTGCAACCCCATGGACTGCAGCTCTCCAGCCCTCCCTAACATCACCAACTCCCTGAGCTTACTCAAACTCATATCTATTGAGTCGGTGATGCCATCCAACCTCTGTCCTCCCCTTCTCCCGCCTTCAGTCTTTTCCTGTATCAGTGTCTTTTCAAATGAGTCTGTTCTTCGCATAGATGGTCAAAGTATTGGGGCTTCAGCTTAAACATCAGTCTTTCCAATGAATATTCAGGACTGATTTCCTTTAGGATGGACAGGTTTGACCTCACAGTCCAAGGGACTCTCAAGAGTCTTCTCCAACACCACAGTTCATAAGCATCAATTCTTTGGCGCTCAGCTTTCTTTATAGTCCAACTCTCACATCTATCCATGACTACTGGAAAAACCATAGCTTTGACTAGACAGACCTTTGTTGACAAAATAATGTTTCTGCTTTTTAATATGCTATCTAGGCTGTCTTAACTTTTCTTCCAAGAAGCAGTTTAGTGTAGTTCAGTTGCTCAGTCATGTCCAACTCTTTGCGACCCCATGAACCGCAGCATGCCAGGCCTCCCTATCCATCACCAACTCCTGGAGTTTACCCAAACTCATGTGCATTGAGTTGGTGATGCCATTTAAGCATCTCAGCCTCTCTCGTCGCCTTCTCCTCCTGCCTTCAATCAGAGTCTTTTCAAATGAGTCAGCTCTTTGCATCAGGTGGACAAAATACTGGGAGTTTCAGCTTCAACATCAGTCCTTCCAATGAACACCCAGGACTGATCTCCTTTAGGATGGACTGGTTGGATCTCCTTGCAGTCCATCTGTGGAGCTCCACCACAGTCCAGAACTGTGGTGTTGAAGAAGACTCTTGAGAGTCCCTTGGACTGTGAGATCAAACCTGTCCATCCTAAAGGAAATCTATTCTTCGGCACTCAGCTTTCTTTATAGTCCAACTCTCACATCCATACATGACTACTGGAAAAACCACAGCCTTGACTAGTCGGACCTTTGGTGACAAAGTAATGTCTCTACTTTTTAATATGCTGTCTAGGTTGGTCATAACTTTTCTTCCAAGGAGTAAGCGTCTTTTCATTTCATGGCTGCAATCACCATCTGCAGTGATTTTGGAGCCCAAAAATATAAAGTCAGCCACTATTTCCACTGTTTCCCCATCTATCTCCCATGAAGTGATGGGACCGGATGCCATGATCTTAGTTTTCTGAATGTTGAGCTTTAAGCCAAATTTTTACTCTCCACTTTCACTTTCATCAAAAGGCTCTTTAGTTCTTCTTCACTTTCTGCCATAAGGGTGGTGTCATCTGCATATCTGAGGTTATTGATATTTCTCCCGGCAATTTTGATTTCAGCTTGTGCTTCATCTGGCCCAGCGTTTCTCATGATGTACTCTGCATATACGTTAAATGAGCAGGGTGACAATATACAGCCTTGACATACTCCTTTTCCTATTTGGAACCAGTCTGTTGTTCCATGTCCAGTTCTAACTGTTGCTTCCTGACCTGCATACAGGTTTTTCAAGAGTCAGGTAAGGTGGTGTGGTATTCCCATTTCTTTCAGAATTTTCCACAGTTTATTGTGATCCACACAGTCAAAGGCTTTGGCATAGTCAACAAAGCAGAAATAGATGTTTTGCTGGAACTCTCTTGCTTTTTCCATGATCCAGCGGATGTTGGCAATTTGATCTCTGGTTCCTCTGCCTTTTCTAAAACCAGCTTGAACATTTGGAAGTTCATGGTTCATGTATTGCTGAAGCCTGGCTTGGAGAATTTTGAGCATTACTAGCGTGTGAGATGAGTGCAATTGTGTGGTAGTTTGAGCATTCTTTGGCATTGCCTTTCTTTGGGATTGGAATGAAAACTGACTTTTCCAGTCCTGTGGCCACTACTGAGTTTTCCAAATTTGTTGACATATTGAGTGCAGCACTTTCACAGCATCATCTTTTAGGATTTGAAAGAGCTCAACTGGAATTCCATCACCTCCACTAGCTTTGTTCGTCATGATACTTCCTAAGGGCCAGTTGACTTCACATTCCAGGATGTCTGGCTCTAGGTCAGTGATCACACCATCGTGATTATCTGGGTCATGAAGATCTTTTTTGTACAGTTCTTCTGTGTATTCTTGCCATCTCTTCTTAATATCTTCTGCTTCTGTTAGGTCCATACCATTTCTGTCCTTTATTGAGCCCATCTTTGGATGAAATGTTCCCTTGGTATCTCTAATCTTCTTGAAGGGATTTCTAGTCTTTCCCATTCTATTGTTTTCCTCTATTTCTTTGCATTGATTGCTGAGGAAGGCTTATCTCTCCTTGCTATTCTTTGGAATTATGCATTCAACTGGGTATATCTTTCCTTTTCTCCTTTGCTTTTCACTTCTTTTCTTTTCACAGCTATTTGTAAGGCCTCCTCAGACAGCCATTTTGCTTTTTTGGATTTCTTTTTCTTGGGGATGGTCTTGATCCCTGTCTCCTGTACAGTGTCACAAACCTCCATCCATAGTTCATCAGGCACTCTATCAGATCTAGTCCCTTAAATCTACTTCTCACTTCCACTGTATAATCATAAGGGATTTGACTTAGGTCATACCAGCAGATGTTGGCAATTTGATCTCTGGTTCCTCTGCCTTTTCTAAATCCAGCTTGAACATCTGGAAGTTCATGGTTCACATACTGTTGAAGCCTGACTGGGGAACTTTGAGCACTACTTTACCAGCATGTGAAATGAGTAAAATTGTGCTGTAGTTTGAGCATTCTTTGGCATTGCCTTTCTTTGGGACTGGAATGAAAACTGACCTTTTCCAGCCACCTTTTCCTGTGGCCACTGCTGAGTTTTCCAAGTTTTCTGGCATATTGAGTGTAGCACTTTCACAGCATCATCTATTAGGATTTGAAATAGCTCAACTGGAATTCCATCACCTCCATTAGCTTTGTTCATAGTCACGCTTCCTAAGGCTTTGCATTCCAGGATGTCTGGCTCTAGGTGAGTGATTACACCATCGTGATTTTCTGGGTCGTGAAGATCTTTTTTGTACAGTTCTTCTGTGTATTCTTGCCACCTCTTCTTAATATCTTCTGTTTCTGTTAGGTCCATACCATTTCTGTCCTTTATTGAGCCCATCTTTTCATGAAATATTCCCTTGGTATCTCTAATCTTCTTGAAGGGATTTCTAGTCTTTCCCATTCTATTGTTTTCTTCTATTTCTTTGCATCGATCACTGAGGAAGGCTTTCTTATCTATCCTTGCTATTCTTTGGAACTCTGCATTCAAATGGGTGTATCTTTCCTTTTCTCCTTTGCCTTTCGCTTCTCTTCTTTTCACAGCTATTTGTAAAGCCTTCTCATACAACCATTTTGCCTTTTTGCATTTCTTTTTCTTGGGGATGGGTCTTGATCCCTGTCTCCTGTACAATGTCACGAACCTCCGTCCATAGTTCTTCAGGCACTCTGTCTATCAGATCTAATCTCTTGAAATCTATTTCTCACTTCCACTGTATAATCGTAAGGGATTTGATTAAGGTCATACGTGAATGGTCTAGTGGTTTTCCCTACTTTCTTCAATTTAAGTCTGAATTTGACAACAAGGAGTTCATGATCTGAGCCACAGTCAGCTCCCAGTCTTGTTTTTGCTGACTGTATAGAGCTTCTCCATCTTTGGCTGGAAAGAATATAATCAATCTGATTTCGGTATTGACCATCCGGTGATGTCCGCGTGTAGAGTCTTCTCTTGTGTTGTTGGAAGAGGGTGTTTGCTATGACCAGTGCATTCTCATGGCAATACTCTATTAGCCTTTGCCCTGCTTCTTTCTGTACTCCAAGGCCAAATTTGCTAGTTACTCCATGTATTTCTTGACTTCCTACTTTTACATTCCAGTCTTGTATAATGAAAAGGACATCTTTTTTGGGTGTTAGTTCTAGAAGGTCTTGTAGGTCTTCATAGAACTGTTCAAATTCAGCTTCTTCAGCTTTACTGGTTGGGGCATAGGCTTGGACTACTGTGATACTGAATGGCTTGCCTTGGAAACAAACAGAGGTCATTCTGTCATTTTTGAGATTGCATCCAAGTACTGCATTTCGGACTCTTTTGTTGACTATGATGGCTACTCCATTTCTTCTAAGGGATTCTTGCCCACAGTAGTAGGTATAATGGTCATCTGAGTGAAATTTCAGTCCATTTTAGTTTGTTGATTCCTAAAATGTCGATGTTCACTCTTGCCATCTCCTGTTTGACCTCTTCCTTCCCTTGATTCATGGACCTAACATTCCAGGTTCCTACGCAATATTGCTCTTTACAGCATCGGACATTACTTCCATCACCAGTCACATCCACAGCTGGCTGTTGTTGCTTTGGCTCTGTCTCTTCATTCTTTCTGGAGTTATTTCTCCACTGATCTCCAGTAGCATATTGGGCACCTACTGACCTGGGGAGTTCATCTTTCAGTGTCCTATCTTTTTGTCTTTTCATAATGTTCATACTTGGGGTTCCCAAGGCAAGAATACTGAAGTGGTTTGCCATTCCCTTCTCCAGTAGACCACATTTTTTCAGAACTCTCCACCATGACCCATCCGTCTTGGGTGGCCCTACACAGCATGGCTCATAGTCATTGAGTTAGACAAGGCTGTGGTACATATGATTGAATTGGTTAGTTTTCTTGATTACTAGGAGTGAGGAAAACATTCCTAATTATGTCTCAAGATCTAAAGGAAAAGATTTGTGAACTTGATTACTTAGAAATTAAAAAAAAAAGAGCATCCAGCCCTTGGACTAAAATAAGCAAAGTTTGATAGTGAAAACCGAAGGAAAAAATTATTTGAAATTTATTACAAAGGGTTAGTATTCCTAAAGAATAAAGAACTTTACAAATAGAGAAGCTGGCCAGCAAGCCTGCAGAAAAAAATGAAGATAGTCCTCAGGAAAGAAGTAGGAAGAGAAGAGCTCACAGACATAGGGAAACATGCTCTGTCTCACTCATAATAAAAGAAGTACAAATTAAACCTATATTGAGATACCATTTCTCACTTCTATTGGCAAAATCCAAACATTAACAACATACTCTTTTAGTGAGAGAATGCAGAGGAAATGGGTATTCTCATACATTACTGATCATTATACAAAATGATACAAACCCCTATGAACAAGAATCTAGCAACATCTCCCCAAAACTACCTGTGTAATAACCTCTGACACAACAATCCCACTTCTAAAGATCTGTCTCAAAGATATTAGAACCAGAATAACAAATGCTAGAAAGATATATGTACAAAGCCTTATTATAATAACAAAAGATTGGAAATAACCAAACTGTCCAATGACAGAACAACTGTTGAATACATTAAAATATACGGCTGACCACTGAACAACACAGAGGTTAGGGGTACTAACCCTTGGTGCAGTCAAAAATCCCCATATATTTCACAGTTAGTGGGCTCTCCTTAGGCAAGAGTCCTCCTGCCTCCGAGGATTCAACCAACTGTGGACTGTGTAGCACTGTAGTATGCATTTAGTGGGAAAAAAAACAAACATGTATAAGTAGGGATCCAGGCAATTCAAACTTGGATTGTTCAAGGGTCAACTGTAGTATGAAACTGGAAAAAAGAAATGAAATAATTCTATATACCGCTAGGGTTTGATTTCATATATATATATATATGTGTGTGTGTGTGTATATGTATATGTGTGTGTGTATATATATATATATATATATAAAAGAGAAGAATTTTAGGTAAAACTGACATGTAATAAACTACGCTTATTTAAAGCACACAATCTGATAAGTTCTGACAGACGAATACATCTATGAAAACATCACATTCAAGATAATGAACATACCCTTCACCTCCAAAAGGCTCATCATCCCCTTGGTAATCCCACCTCCTGCCACTTGTCACTCCTCCCTGCCCCCAAGCAGAATTTCAGTCCTAATTGATTAGTCTGCATTTCCTAATGTTTTATATATATGGAATAATTCACTATGTATTATATTTTCTCTGGCTTCTCTCACTCAGTATAACTTGAGATTCATTTGTGTTGCTGCATAGATCAATAAGTCATTACTATTTTACTGCTGAGTAGCATTTCATTGTATGGATAAACCACAATTAATTTACTTACTAACCAGCTGATGGACATTTTTTCCCCTCCACTTTTTGACTTTTGCAAACTGAGCTGCTACAAACCTTGATATACAAGGCCTTCTATGGATGTATAATTTGTGCTTGGTAGAAGAATGGCTAGATCATTTGACAGGTGTATGCCTACCTTTCTAAGAAACTGACCAACTATTTTCCAAGGTGGTGGTACCATTTTATATCCCCATGTGCAGTCCCTCCACATCTTCCCCAAAACTTGGGGAAGTGTTTTTAATTTCAGTCATTATTTAGTCATGATGGTTTAAATTTGCATTTCCCTCATAATTAATGATGTTAAACTTTTTATTTTTTTAAAGTGCTTATTTGCTATCCACATCTTTTTTGGTGAACTGTTATTTTACTGGCCTATGTTTTTTCTTAGTGAATTTTGAGAGTTCTTCATATAATTGGGATATAAGTCCTTTATTAGATACATGCTTTGTAATGACTCCCTTCTAGTCTGTGGCTTGATGTGGTTAATTTTAAGCCCGGCATCTTTTTTTTTTCTATTTATCCCATCTGTTCTTTGATCCCGTTTTCCTCTTATTCTACCTTCTTTTAGATTGTCTTTTTAATGATATTAATTATCATCTTTGTTGATTTATTAAGTGATTTATTAAGTGTATTCCTTGTTTTGTTGTTTTAGCGGCTGATTTAGAGTTTATACTATACTATATGTGCGTGTGCTTAGTTGATTGGTCGTATCTAACTCTTTGCGATCCCATGGGTTGTAGTCTACCAGGCTCCTCTGTTCATGGCTTTCTGCAGGCAAGATTACTGGAGTGGGTTGCCATCCCTTTCTCCACCGGATCTTCCCCACCCAGGGATCAAACCCAGATCTCCTGCATTGCAGGTGAATTCTTTACTGTCTGATCCACCAGGGAAGCCCATACTATACTATACACCTATACTATTATACTATACATCTTTAAATGATCAATGATCACAGTCTACGTTCAAGTGATACTGTACTACTTCATGTATGCAATAAGACTTCTACAAGTTATCACCTTTTCTCTCTCTCCTGATCAATAGTATAAATACTATTGTTGTCATATATATTATTCTTTACATATTTTGTAAACCCCATTATACACTGATAATATTTTTCTTTAAACAGAAAATTAACTTTTAAAGATATTTAAATAATAAGATAATGGTTTTATATATTTAGCCATATATACCTACCATTTCTGGCATTCATCACTACTCTGTGTAGGTTCATTATATCCGTCTCTTGTCATTTTTCTTATGCCTAAAGGTTTTCCCTTAACATTTCTTATGGTGCAGGTATCCTGGTGAATTTTTTCAGCTCTTGTATATTGAGGTAGAGGGGCGGGGAAAGAGTCTTCATTTTTGAAAAATATTTTGCTGCATATAATGTTGGAGATCAACAGTATTTCTCAAGTATATTAAAAGATATTATTCTACTATATTCTCTCATGTCTTGTTCCCAATAAGAAATCTGATGTCAATGTTATCTTGGTTTCTAAAATATCTCTTTTCTCTGGCTAATACTGCTCTTTATCACTTACTTTGTGCAATCTGATTATTATATATGTCCATTTGATCCCTGGGTCAGGAAGATCCCCTGGAGGAGGAGATGGCAACCCACTCCAGTATTCTTTCCTGAGAAATTCTGTGGACAGAGGAGCCTACTAGACTATACTCCATGGGGTCACAAAGAGTTGGACATGATGAGCAACTGAGCACAAGCACATATCTTTGTGTAGTTTTTTTCATGCTTTTCATACTTGAGTTTCACTGAACTTTTTGGCTCTGTAGGTGCAGCTTTTATAAAGTTTAGAAATTTTTCATCCTTTATTTCCTCAAATAATTTTCTGAACACCTCTCTATCCTTTCCTCCAGGGATTCCAGTTAAATGTATTAGATTGCTTGAAAAGTGTCCCCACAGCTCACTGATAATCTGTTCAGTTTTCTTTTTTCCCCCTATCCTTTTAGATGTCTTCTATTGCTGTATCTTCAAGTTCACTAATCTTTTCATCAACGATGTCTAGTCTAGCATTAATCCCACACAGTATATTTTCACCAGAGGCGTTTCATCTCTAGAAGTCTGACTTGATCTTTTCCAAAAAATATTTTTCATGTCTCTACATTAACTTTTTAAATATCTGAAACATGGCAGTAATAACTGTTTAATACCATCATATAATTCTAACATCTCTGACAGTTCTTTGTTGGCTTTGGCTGATTTTTCTCATTATCACAGGTCATCTTTTCTTGCCTCTGCACGCCTGATAATCTTTGACAGGATGCCATACTTTGTGAATAAATGTGATGGTCAATTTTTTACATCAGTTTGACTGATCCTAGGGTACCCAGTGGCAGCCCACTCCAGTACTTTTGCCTGGAAAATCCCATGGACGGAGAAGCCTGGTGGGCTGCAGTCCATGGGGTCACTAAGAGTTGGACAAGACTGAGCGACTTCACTTTCACTTTTCACTTTCATGCATTGGAGAAGGAAATGGCAACCCACTCCAGTGTTCTTGCCTGGAGAATCCCAGGGACGGGGGAGCCTGGTGGGCTGTGTCTATGGGGTCACACAGAGTCGGACACGACTAAAGTGACTTAGCAGCAGCAGCAGAGTACCTAGATTAAATGTTATTTGGGGCTATGTCTTTGTGTGTTTCCAGATGAGATTAGCATTTGAATTGATACAATAAGTAAAGTAGATTGGCTTCCTCACTGTGAGTGGGGATCATTCAATCCATCAAGGCCCTGAAGACAACAAAATGCAGAAGGAAAAATTTGTCCCTTCCTTCTTGATTGCTCAAGCTGGAACATCAGTCTTCTGCTCCTGGTGCTCCTGGTTCTCAGGCCCTCAGACCAAGGGAAGAATCAGTTCCCCTGGTTCTCAGGTCTTTGGACTTGGACTGATTACAGCCCAACTTTACAGGGTCTCCAGCTTGCAGACTGCAGACTGTGGGACTTCTTAGCCTCCATTTGTAACTCAATTCCTTAAAATAAATCTCTTCTTGTATGTATATCCTACTGGTTCTGCTTCTCTAGAGAACCCTGACTAATACACCAGATATTCTTAAGCTTTGTTCTGGGAGGCAGGTAAATTGCTGGGGAACAGTTTGGTTCTATTGAGTCTTGCTTTTAAGATTTGTTAAGGAGGACACGAACAGCATTTAGGCTGAGGCAAGAACCTTCTGAGACTCTACCCAATTCCCTTAGAATTACGAGGTACTATTCCTGGCCCTGTGTCAGCAACTGTCTCTTCTACTCACTAAATCAAGGTCCCTCTCTGCCCTTAAGTCGTCTGTCACCCTCATGTGTGATCAGTACTCTGGTGAATACTCGGGCCTTTGGGAAATCCCCAGGGCTCGCTCTCTGTGTAGCTCTCCTCTTGGGCTTGCACCTTGTGAATCCAGGCTGCTTTGCTTCTCCTGGACTTTCAGCTCCATTTCCTCAGTTCAGGGGTTCTCCTCTCTGTGCCACAGCCTGGGAAGTCTCTCAACGCAGTGAGATGTGACAATGGTAAACCTCATGGCGTCTGTTCTCCAGCTTTCAGAAGCTACTGTTCTTTGTTGCCTGATGACTTGAAAACTGTTGTGTCATGTATTTTGTCTCAGTTTTTTTCTTTTTAGCTGTTTTAGTTGGCAGAGTAAAGCTGGTATCTATAAATCTACCTTGGCTAGATGCAGAAAAGTGAAAGTCGCTGAGTCGTGTCTGACTCTTTGCGAACCCCATGGACTGTGTAGCTCACAGGGCTCCTCTGTCCGTGGGATTCTCCAGGCAAGAATACGGGAGTGGGTTGCCATTTCCTTCTTTAGGGGAATCTTCCTGATCCAGGGATTGAACATGCATCTCTTATGTCTCTTGCATTGGCAGGCAAGCTCTTTACCACTAGCACCACATAGAAAGCCCAGATGCAGAAATCACTTGCTTATTTTTTAATGGCAGGGCAGATAATGAAATTAATTTTAAAATTACCTATAGAGGAACATATCAACAGGTTGGATGGAAATAGGACAAAAGTTAGACTTCTCTGAACAGACTTTGTTCTACAAATTGACTTTGGCTCTTGTAAATTTGTTAGAAAATTAGAAAATTTAAAAATCTTTTTTTAAAAAAATCCCTAAAAATTGAAAGCAAAAATGAAACAACTAAGCTAACTATGTCAACTTAATGGCAGGACAACATAAAAGGATTATTTTCAAGGATACCCCAGTGGGATACAGGTTAAAGACAAAATGAGCTGCAAAATACCCTTGCAATATTTTCAGCAACACATTGTGGGTGGTAGTGTTGATATGGTATTTTTAATACTGTTATGTGAATATTGTAAAATAAGATAAATAATTATGTTGATGTCATTAAAAACTGGGATTTCCAACATCGGAGGAAAAAAATACAATATCAGATAGATGTGCTTGAGTAAAATTCCATTAGCACCTGGAACTCTGATTGGGAATATCTAAATGGCATCATAATGAACAGTCACACAAAAAACTTCCCTTATATCCTAGCTTTGTCCTCTGAAAAGGCCTAGAAATGATGGCCAACTCTAAAGCGGTAAGTGATCTTAGTATCCAGAATGTTGCCTCTGAATACCATTTCCCAGTGAAAGGAAAAAAAGACTCTTTAGAGAAATAGCTCCTTCAAGATCTGGGCAGGAAATGTACAAAATGAGCATGGAACATCTTGTTACACTAGAAAGCAAGGAAGGTATCAATGACCATGAGATGACGGCAAAAGAGCCCAGGAGCAAAGCTAAAGAGGCTCCCAGTAACCAAAAATGGGAGGGATTGAGCAATGATAAGAATAACAACTATTGTGGGTTAAAACAAACCAAATACTTTAAAATTCATGCATCATAATGATTCTTAGAAAAGAGAAGAAACACACATAAACCTTTGGGGCATCTTTGGATAATGCTGGTAAGACAACTCATTATTTTGAAAACTACTTAAACAGAAAGAATCAAATATTTATACTGCCTTAACTATACAAACCAATCTCAGTATAAAGAACATTGATTATTAAGTTTCTCTTTGTAGAAGTGTCCCAACCTTTAAATGATGTGGGAACGCTATAAGTAGACAGTTACCATTCTACAGCCTATAATACAGACATTCTAATCAATGTCACCAATTGCTAGTAACATCAAGAAAAAGAGGGACATCCAGACAACAGATGCCTCCTGATGGAAGTATACAAACATCTTTTATTAAGTATTCCTGCCAAACAAAAATGAAACTGAATCTGGACTCCCAATATGACTAAGCAATTACCAAGAAATATAAACAACAAGGGAAAATGTTCAATTGTACTAGAGGAATGCAGTTAGCAAAACCCACACTATGGTACTTCCTAGCAGCCAAACAAACCTGTCTCTTTAATGAATACACTGAACTAACAAATAAAATGCAACAAACAAACAAAAAGAAGACATGTACAGACTGAGTTAACTAATCTGATACTTGCCCTGCCACTGAAAATAACTAGAAAACTGGACAAAATTTATAGGAAAAAAAAAAAGTTTTTCAGGTAGAGAACAAGAGGTAACACACAATTGTGACTCCTGAGGAAAGGCTAACACATTAGTTAAGCCCTGTGATCACCCAGCTTTTTACCTGGAGGTACTTTCTAGACAGCAATGTAGGGAAGGTAAGCAGAATATACCAATCTTGCCGAGGAGGCAGAGATCAGAGTTCAGGGAGGCTGAGGTGCCTGACACATGCACGGACAGTTACGGGGAAAGATGAGAACTACAGAGAAAAAAGAGTTTTAGGAATCTGCAAGGATGTCTCCTTCAGTCGTGGGCTAAATTGAAAGCAGCACCTGTATAAGCAAGATTCCGCGAGGATCAGCAAAGAACAACTACAGGCAAAAAGAACAACTTACAAGGAGGCTGGAAGCTGAACAATTTCCAGTTAATGCAGGGCTGGGAGACATCTGTATTCCAGCTAGTCAGCATGAATTGACCTTAATGAATGCTCAGGGCATTTAGTAGATTCCAGAAGAATAACGTCATTATAGTAGGGAAACACTAGCCCTGGAGTAAATACTACTATACACACTATACCTCGCAACAAATCTTAAAAATAAGTCTAGAAAGGATCAAGCAGATCTTCAAATAACTTAACAGTCTAGAAAAACAAACTTCAACACTTTTTTAAAGGAACCCACCAAAATACAGGCACCCATCATTCACATTCCCAGTGCCTAGTATTCAAAAAGAAAAACAATCAAACCAAAAAAAAAAACCAAAAACACAAAACCTCTAGACATGAAAAAAAGCAGAAAAATGTATCCCATTTAAGAGATAAGTCAACCTACAAAAATAGACCAAGAAATTGCAAGAGATGACAGAATGTTAGCTTTGCTGCTGCTGCTGCTAAGTCGCTTCAGTCGTGTCCGACTCTGTGCGACCCCATAGACGGCAGCCCACTAGGCTCCTCTGTCCCTGGGATTCTCCAGGCAAGAACACTGGAGTGGGTTGCCATTTCCTTCTCCAATGCGTGAAAGTGAAGTCTCTTAGTCGTGCCCGACTCTTAGCGACCCCATGGACTGCAGCCTACCAGGCTCCTCCATCATTTGCCAGGCAAGAGTACTGGAGTGGGGTGTCATTGCCTTTAAGGGGCTTTAAAAGAATCATTTAAAAATATATTTAAGAAATTTTTTTTTAATGACCATACTGAGGAGAGAAATGGAAGATATAAAATAAAACTAAGTGGAACTTTTAGAGCTAAAAAATAAAATAACCAAAATCAAAATTTTACCTGATGGCTTAAGAGCAGATAAGATACCACAAAAGATCAATAAACTTAAAGTAGCAACAGGAAATACTTAAATTACATAAAAAGTACTTAAAATACATAAAAAGACTAAATAACAATAACAACAAAGAACAGAGCCTCAGTGACCTGTGGAACTACATAAAATGAGCTAACATAAATACAGTTAGAGTCCTAGAAAGAGAGGCAAGAGAACGGTGAACACAAAAATTTTTGAAAAAAAATGTGAAAACACAGAACTGCATACAGAAAGGGTGAATTTTACTAGATATAAATTATGCTTTAATTAATCTGACTTTTTAAAAAGGTGTTTATTCATAGATGACATGGTCATCTACACAGAGAATCCTATGAAATCTACACCCCCCCCCTTAGAAATAATAGATAATTTAGTAAGATAATAAGTAAGGTCAGTATAAAAAATTCAACTGTATTTCTACATATCAGCAAAAAATTGCAAACAAAATGTAAAAAAATACCATTTAGAACATCAAGAACCATGAAATACCTGGCATACATAAACAAAATATGCATGAAACTTGTACACAGCAAAGTACAAAGCCCTGTTGAGAGAATATAAAGATCTAAATGAATGCAGAGATGAACTTAGTTCATCTTCATTAGAAGCCTTAATATTTGTTGATACTAGTTCTTCCCAAATTCATCTATGGATTCAGTATAAGAACAATCAAACGCTCAGCATGCTTTTTTGTAGCAAGTGGTAAGTTGATTCTAAACTTTATATGGAAATGCAAAGGAAATGCAGGGACCAAAATAATTTCACAAAGGAACTACCTGATTGCAAAACCTCCTATAAAGCTATAGTAATCAAAACAGTGTGGTGGTGTCTGAGGATAGGATCAATAGAACAGAGTAGAGTCCATGGGGTCACTGAGGGTCGGACACGACTGAGCAACTTCACTTTCACTTTTCACTTTCATGCATTGGAGAAGGAAATGGCAGCCCACTCCAGTGTTCTTGCCTGGAGAATCCCAGGGATGGGGGAGCCCGGTGGGCTGCCATCTATGCGGTCGCACAGAGTCGGACACGACTGAAGTGACTTAGCAGCAGTAGCAGCAGCAGAGTCCAGAAAGAGACATATATATATATGTGGTCAACTGACCTCAACTCAAGGTGCCAATGTAATTTAAAGGGGAAAGAAATGGTATGGGAGCAAATGGATATTCATTTGGGGGGAAAAAAATAAAACATGATCTCTACCTCACAACATTCACAAAAATTTACTCAAAATGGAACAAAGTCTTAATCATGAACGGGTATAACAATAAAACTTCTAGAAGAAAATATGAAAATATTCACATCATTGGAACTATCTATGATTCCTTAGGCAGGAGACAAAGGCACTTACCATAAAAGTGAACATTAATAAAATGGTGCTCATCAAAGTTAAAAATTTGCTCTTCAAAAGACAATGCTAAGAAACTGAAAGGCCAAGCCAGAGTTTGGAAGCAATTATTTGCAGTATGTATCTGAGAAAGGAGTTGTATCTAAATTATGTGAATATAAAGAACTCTTAGACTTTAATACTTATAAAAAATTTAAAAAATGCCAGTTTAAAGAAGGACAAAAGATTTAAAAAGCTATTTCACACATAAGCCCATGAAAAAGTATGGCCACATGAAAAAGTGCTCAACATCATTAAGCATCAGGAAATATAATTAAAACCTCAAAGGCATGCCCACTAGAATAGCTACACTTTAAGGCTGATAATACCAGATGTTAGGAAATATGTGACCAAATGGAAGTTTTATAAATTGTTAGTGGAAATATAAAATGGTACAGTCACTTTGGAGAGCAGTTGAGCAGTTTCCAAGATAAAATAAACTTACCATGAGGCTGGGCTGTTTCACACCTAACTATAAATCCATTTATAACTATAATTCTACAACAGGAAAAGCTAATGCATAGTGAGAAAAAGTTTTGTCAATGGTTGCCTAGAACAGGTGGTTTGGGTAAGATACACTGAGAAGGTATGCAAAGGAACTTTTTCAAACAAAAGAAATGTTCCATATTTGGTTATGGTTGTTTTTACATAAGTGTTTACATTTGTTAAAATTCATTCCTAGAATTACATATACACTTTGTTATATGTAATTTATATCTGATTAAACGGTTGATTTAAGACATGTATGAACCCCTTATAACTTTTGGACCTCAAGATCCTGAACTGAGTAAGAATAATTTTAAAAGGAAGGGAGGGGATTCTGAAATGTGTCCAAAAATGTGTGATATTAAGGAATTACTGTTAAGTTGAGTGATGGGCCATAATTTCATTTTACTATTTTCTCTTTACTATTACCATTTTGAAATTTTCCATGCTAAAACACTAAAGGAAAAAAAAATTGAAGCATAACTTCAAATATTTAAATGATTACTATGTAAAAAAGGAATTAGATTCTAAGAGAAAAAAATTATATGGAGAAAAATTTGGAGTCAATATATGAATAAACTAGCCAACAAAGCAATGTGTAGTCTTATAAGACAGATGGCTCACACTAGGAATTGTTGATGCCCAGACCCCATAACTACTAGTCAGGGCTGGAGTAGAGGAAATTAGAGCAGTTTGTAAAAAGTTGAATTAGTTGCTCTCTCAGATTTCCTCTAGCCTGGAGATTCCATCAACTGCTGATCTATGCATCTGACTTCTGGTGCAGTTTTGCCAAACAAGTCAGCACCCCATAATTTCCCAGCTCTACAAATAGTTATCTATACTACTTATCTGATACTTTACAACAGCTATTTCGTGTTTCCCATTTTTCCAATTTCCATATATATTTGATATGTCCTTTTTTAAGCCTTTCATAAATCAGAATCATGCTTTATACCTCTTTATACCTCTTAGACTCTTCTATTCCTAACATAACAGTCTATACATATTGGGCCATCCAAATACTTGTTTGACGATAACCTTTCAAGTCACTGTTACTTTGTAATATGCACCCTTTTCTCTTGCCATTCATGTCTGTGTCTTCTCCCGTTACCCCTCAAGCAGAAATAACATCCTCTACCACATCTGTGTCCTCCAACCCAGGTCTACAACAGGGCTCTGTGCATACCCACCAATAAAATGAACAAAGAACTCCTCCCACATCTGGAGGCTGTTAAGTTTTAGAAGTGATGATGATTCATGCTGATAACCAAATTCTAATTCTGAGATCGCCTTCATCACTGAAAATTTCCTTCAGAACTCTAACTGCACAGGGCATACACATTCACTGGGGTGGCTGCCACTACCACAAACACGGAGAAAACTGAAAAGTTTCCTCTAACTTTCCCATCCTGGCGGCCTTTCTCCTCAATTCCCTGCAGTATCCAGTATTTTTATACTGCCCTCTCTGATCATCCAAATGAGAAGCGGGTGGGGGGATGAGATCTTATAAAATGCCAGGCACTACACTATATGCTTGATATTATCTATTCATTTAATTCTTACCACTGGGGTAAGTATTATCTGCATTTTAAAGATGAAAAAACTGAGGTTCAAACTTAAGTAATCTACCCAAGTTTCTAAATGACGAACCTGGGATTTGAAACCAGATTTATCCTCACTCAAAACCCATGTGTATAACAGAACAAAAAAATAACCCCTTTTCCTTAAAAAGTCTTGAAATAACAGAACCTGGAAGATAGATATTTTTGATGCAGAGTATACTTTATAGCTCCAAGGGCAACTTGGCCTCTGAATTCTGAAAGCTTGCTCATTCCCATCATTTACCAAGAATGTCCAATTCCAGAAAATACCACAAGGGGGCGCTAAGCCCTAAACAGCTTAGATCACATTCAATGGATGGACGGACTAAATGATGTCTCATATGGATCAGAATTCCTTAGACAGATAAATTTGAATAAATAAGTCTCCCGTAAGTGTCTCTTTCTAAGAACAAATATGACTATACTTATTTCCTGCTTAAAACCTTCACAGGATCTCTAACACAACCTACCATGACATACAACCTCCTGTACCTGAGCCCATCTCCCTCCACAAGACCACGCACGCCCCTCGAACTCTATACTTGGACAATGCCAAGTAACCTTTTCTTCATGTCCCATTTCCCCAAACATACTTCTGTGTGCCTGTGCACTCAACCCATCCACCTCCCTAGCCCTATTCAACAACAAATTACACATCAAACTACACGGATCCTGCAACTCGGCTCAGAAGATGTCTCAGCTAACTTCTGACCTCCTCTGCCCGTCCTCCCACCTCAGTGAATCAATTTATTTAACATACTCTCACACCATCAGGTAAATACGTCTCTTCTTTCCCATATCATATTGTGTTTCAAGTGAATTTCATCCTCTCCCTGTTAGACCAAAAGATCCCTGAGGGTACAGCAGGTGTGCAGATGCCCAGCACTGGCCGCCAACGTTATCGCCAAGTGCTGAACTGAACTAAGAACCCACCACCATCACACACCTGTGGCTTATTTCAGAGGCTGCCTTCAAAGGCGTAGGAGTAGTTTTCATAAAGACATTATAAATTCTTCATCTCATGCTTAAAATCAACTTGAAAATGGTAATAATTAACATTGCATTTGAAAAAATTACATGTCAAACTTACCGTCTTAGTTAAATGAAACACAAGTGAGTATATGAAAGCAATTGCATTTTCCAGAGGCGTGACACTTGCTGGTTCTTCAGTATTTGCTGCCAGCTGCTTTTGGGCATCATCAGCATCGACAGGAGTGCCTTGTGGTGTAATTATCCCTAAAGTTGAAGGAGAAAGCAAATATTTTACTTAAGCTTCAGAATAAGTTTTGTTTCCCTTCATTTTAAATATTTATCAAGTGCCCACTGAATATTAGTCTCTCTACCTGGATATGTGCTTCTCCTGAAGATAATTATATATTAAAAAAATGTCAGAACCCCCATTAGAGCCATCACATCCTCAATTATAAAATGAACACTATCTCCGACCTGCCAGCAATCCCTCCATCACATCCCTGGCAATGCAACTGCTGTCTGAATAATACAGGCTCACGGGGATTGAGGACACAGAATTTTATGCTTTTCCTATAGACACACTTATCACATTTAACAAACATTTATTTAGTGCTGGTGACTTACTGTATTAGAAACTTCAGGCAAACAATGAGAAAGAGAAGAGTGTCAGTTTGCAAACTTGCACCTACGCTCAGCACAGAATCTGGCACCTGGCAGGCACTGAATGCATGAATGACAGCTACAAAGGGAGGATGGCAAACACCAAGAGACGAAAGGGAACCGCTTACAGGTAGGGGCCTGGTGTAGCTCTGCGAAAGAGGTCCAATTCTACCTCTACCTGGAAGGATCTCTACATGAGGTGGAGGTAGGGAAGGAATTTCAGGAGTTTTGGGGGTCTGGGGTGTTTCTTATAAACAGCTAGGAGTCCAAGAAGTAACTTGGATTAGTTGCCACGCAGATGTCTTCCAACCCTAAGACTCCACTGCTACTGACCTATGAATCTGACCACTGGTGAAGTTTTCCCAAGCAGGTTAGAACCTCATCTGAGATGCATGAAGGGAGATTTGGGAAGATCATCTTCTAAAGAAGGGCATGGCAACCCACTCCAGTATTCTTGCCTGGAGAATCCCAGAGACAGAGGAGCCTGGTGGGCTACAGTCCATGGGGTCGCAGAGAATCGGACACGAATGAGCAACTAATACTTTCACTTTCACGGTTCAGTCTCTAAAGGAAGCTGTGTCACTTGGTGGTGAGACTTAAAGGATGAGGCAAGACATCTGGTTTTAATTCTGCAAGCAAAATCTTGCAGAGAGTTTCTGACCAAGAAGGTATCAAGTTATTCAGTACATGACTTACTATCAACGAGGAAAACATTTTTGAGTTACAAGAGTTTAGAAGTACAGAGTATTGCATATGAACGCAATATCCTCTGGAACACAAGAGACCTCTGATATGCCATTTCTTCTCAAATTAGCTGAATTCCTCTTCCTGCTGTGACCTCTCCTATATTTTGAAGGGCTGAGGTGGTCAGGGAGGCAGCCCAGTGCCGCTGGGCCTGCGGTATCATAGGGTAAGACTCTACCTATGGTTAGAGACCACAACTTCTAAAAACACAAAACGATAATGATGTTGTATCACAATACTAGATAGACAAAATAACACAAATCGGCTGTTCTTCTGATTTATCAGTAAAGTGAGTGAGCTACACAAAAATTAGAACGCCGTTGATACTAATACTGGGGTTGAATTTTTAAAAACCTTATTTTGGGTGGGAGGGGGGAGGGAGGGGACATATATATACCTATGGCTAATTCATATTGATGTATGGCAGAAACCAACACAACAGTGTAATTATCCTCCAATTAAAAATAAATGAATTTTAAAAAATCCTTTATTTTGAAAACAACTTTCTCAATCCAAATGAAATCTGCTACTCACTGTCCCACTGGATGTTTATTGTGCTCTGTGATTAAGTAGTGATACTATTCCCAAGGTTCTGCCTCCACTGGACTATTACCTCCTGCAAAGTTCTGCACTGTTTCCTCTAATCTTATAGTATAAGGATGCTGCTGCTGCTGCTAAGTCGAGTCAGTCGTGTCCGACTCTGTGCGACCCCATAGACGGCAGCCCACCAGGCGCCCCCGTCCCTGGGATTCTCCAGGCAAGAACACTGAAGTGGGTTGCCATTTCCTTCTCCATTGCGTGAAAGTGAAAAGTGAAAGTGAAGTCACTCAGTCGTGTCTGACTCTTGGCGACCCCATGGACTGCAGCCTACCAGGCTCCTCCATCCATGGGATTTTCCAGGCAAGAGTACTGGAGTGGCTTACCATTGCCTTCTCCAGTATAAGGATAAGGATATCTAGACGTAAATATCCCCTTCACAGATTTAAAAGAAGCTTTACCATGTCTAGGTAGCATATTAACAAAAGACCTGAGCTACAATGTACTCTATTGGGAGTGGGATGGAGGAGAGAACAGAGGAAAACAGAATTTGAGACACAGAGCTGCTGCTGCTACTAAATCACTTCAGTCGTGTCCGACTCTGTGCGACCCCATAGATGGCAGCCCACCAGGCTCCCCGTCCCTGGGATTCTCCAGGCAAGAACACTGGAGTGGGTTGCCATTTCCCTCTCCAATGCATAAAAGCGAAAAGTGAAAGTGAAGTCGCTCGGTTGTGTCCGACTCTTAGCGACCCCATGAACTGCAGCCTACCAGGCTCCTCCACCCATGGGATTTTCCAGGCAAGAGTACTGGATGAGGGTGCCATTGCCTTCTCCGAGACACAGAGCAGTAGTTCTCAAACTTCAACTTCTAACAGGTCAGAATTCCCTGGAGGGATTGTTAAACAAGATCGCTGGTCTCCACGCCCAGAGTTTCCCCGCTGTTGGTCTGGCTGAAAACTGCTGGTTTTGAGCATAAGACTTTTTAAGAATAGTATTTTAGATTTCCATTACTCACATAAGCTAATGCCCGCCAAGTACTGGTTGGTAGATTAGTTATAGTCTCTGACCTGTTTGCTATTACTGATCTCCATCTGTCTTGACTCCTGCTTTTCTCTGCTAGTTCTGAGAGGGTAACAGGCAGAAAGGCCAGGGGTCTCCAAACAAGGAAATAGCCTACAAGTGCCAGACATTTTTATCTCTCCTAAGGGGCAGAAGGAAACAAACTAGCGATATTTTTTCCTTCTCTATACAAATTTAAAAGGAGGTTTCTCTTAAAATACTGTGTTGCCATAATGACACCTGGTTTCCTTTGAAGTTAACTTCTCAAACCTAGAGATAACCAATGCCTTTTTCTTATGGAAATGTTTGTCTTAAGCTATGCTAATGTACTATGCATTTATCCCAAACTCTGTCTTCAAGTCGGTTCCACCTCTTGGCTCAGAACCTGCTTGACAAACCAGTATGTTATACTCAGATATTGTTCCCCTAATCTATGTAAATGAAACTATTCGTATGGTGGTCTGCCCTTCTTCAAGATTCAAGTTAATCATTTTATGGCCCAGGATAAACCATTTGCTGCCAAGATTATTCCAAAATGCATCTTATGGGTGAGGGGCCTGGTGCCATTCTAAATTTTAAGACATTCCTTTCTTTCATAAACAGACTGCTAGTGACTATATAACATCCAGCTGAAGACTAGCAGGGGTGTACTCTTCTGCCCCCTTCTGATGCCTATGTCAAAAGCTTTCTCTATGTCCTTTATACTTTAATAAAACTTTATTACACAAAAGCTCTGAGCGATCAAGCCTTGTCTCTGGCCCCGGATTGAATTCTTCTCCTCTGGGGGCCAAGAATCCCAATGTCTTTGCATGATTAAACAACAACCTTTCAGTTCCAGGATTTCTTACTTTTTAAATGCATTTATGCCTGTGTTATGGTCCCCTCCATTTCTTACTTTTATCAACAAATTTCCTAGCGGGTCTTCTCTAGGACAGGGTTCTACTTTGTAAAGAAAAATTAGCACATGTTACCTGGGTCTCCATCTTCCTCGGTTTGCGGCTTCTGGGCCACTCCTGAGGTACCCATGTCCCTGGTCACAGGTTGAGCCAAATGGCCGGGCTCTTTGGGAATCTGCATCAGAGGAACTTCCATGTGCTCCTGTGGGAAGTTCTCCTCCAGTGGTGGCTGTGTGTCTACAGGAGAGAAGAACACATTGGGCTGGCAAAGCTCAATGACAAGTCCCCCTCCAGCACGCCCCCAGCACACAACTCCGTGGCCCCCCACCCTGCCCTCCATGTGCTGGCACCCCACAGGGCAAAACTGGGCAAGGAAAGAAGAGTTTCAACTGCTTTCTCTCACATTACGGATATCTAATCTACATGATAAAATCTATGGAGAAACTCTGATCCCAAAGCATTTCATAAATATCTTTCCTGTAAGGACTTCAATAAACCTAACTTCCCTTGGCAAACCAACATATGCCCACACAGAAAAATGTGGAAAAGGGAATTCTAGTCAAGAGCAGAAATAGCAAACATCTACTCCACAAAGAAGTAACACATCTCCTCCACACAGAAGCAGGCTTGCTTCACAGAGCTGGTACAGGGAAGGGCGTGACATGCAAAGGCAGCTCGCCGAGGTGCCTTTCAAATCTCTTCAAAGTATACCTAAGAGTCTGTATACCTCCCATCTCAGAAGCACGGGGACAGAGGAAAGAGCATGGAGCTAGGAATCAACTTTTCTAGGGTTCTGCCTCAGGGTCTGTCCAGTCGCTCTGTAAGGAATGGCTTCTATGTCAAGTGCTGTGTTAGGAGGCTCTGCATCCTGGTTCCGTTCCTTGGTTGGAATGGAATCTGAATGCAAGAACTCAAGGGCTTGGTAGAATTTAATTGATCAAAGTGCCTGCCTTAAAAGGGCAGGGAAGAACATGGCACCCGTTGAAGATGAAAGCTGGGCAGAGGGGTGACTACACTGGAAGTCCAGTAGTTAAGACTCTGCATTTCCGCTGCAGGGGGCTTGGGTTCGATCCCTGGTCTGGGAACTAAGATCTTACACGTCGCTCAGTGCGGCCAAAAAACAAAACCAACCAACCAAACAAAAACTTTCTTAAAAAAAAAAAAGAAGAATGTTAGAGGGCATGAACTCAGGCAAGGCATCGAGTTAAAAGTTAATGCCAGTCCATCCCTGGACAGACAGGAGTTATTTTATGGTGAAGAAAATGTGTTCAAAAAGTGCTTTCATGAAATTGGTAAGCTGTCACCAGGTCTACTTTGTACACCATTTTCTTGCTCGAGTCTTTTTCTTTTTATAAAGTTTCCTGCAGAGTATGCTACTGGTCTCAACTGTCTAAGTGAAAAGTGGATCAAGAAATATTTATCTATACTCCAGCCTCCAAGAGAGAAGGTGGGAAGGGCCATGTGGACATCCCTGTATTGCCCCTCACCTCTGGGCACATTGGGACCCGTGGAGAGAGCTTCAAAGATCAGGCACGAGGCACTTCAGTGGCCCCCCGGCCCCCACGCCTGTTTCTCAAGCCCAACCCTATAAGGCCATAGGTGGGTACCTCACCTTCTGCTGGTCCATCCCAGCCTCCCTCTACAGGCTGTGCCGCTGCTGGGGGAGCAGTCTCCTCCACTGTGGAGTGTTTGTACCTGACGAAATAGATCAGGTCTTGAACATCATCGAGCACAGCAGCCTCCTCAAAGACGCTACTATCCTTCGTTTCCAGGTCTCTGTTTTCCGTCACGCGAGCATCAAGCATGTTCTCTGCCTCTGTCAGAATGTGTGACTCCCAAGCACGAAAGACCTTATCGAGGACTTTCTCCACGTTATAGGGCAGGCTCTCACGCTGAGCTGACTTCAGCTTGGATGACATGTCCTGGAACATGGCTTCCAGCTTGTGGATGTCAAAGTACTTCTGGAATCGCTGCAGAGACTGCTGATCTTTAAAGAAGCTGCTGATTATGGGCAAGTCCTCCAAATGGACACTCTCCTCAGGCTGCACAGGGGCATGTGGAGCCCAGGGGAACGGGTCATCGTCAGGGTCCTCGGAAGCAGACCCCCGGCTTCCTGGGTCCACGAATTTCTCTGCATGCTCGTCGTCCTCTTTCGAGGGTTCTACCCCAGGCTTCTCCATGAGCCCTGAGGTCTTTGGGTGGCCCTCATGGTTGTCTTCTTTAAGATAATCAGGATCTTTCTTCTGAGACGCTTCCCCTAACTCTGGAGTCTGATTTTGTTTCTTGCCAGGAAAGTCACTTCCTTCAGAGGGTCTCTGTACCTTCTGATGCACAGGAGAGCTTCCTTCTTTTTCCACCACCGGGCCACCTGCGTCCCTGCCCAGACTGTCTACCGCTTTACCCGCAGTCTCATTTTTTCTTTCATTTTCCGATACATGCCTAGTTTCTTCTTTGTTTTTTTCAGTTTCTGGATCAGTCTTAATGGCACCTGAAACAGGTTTTTCAGGGTTTTGCAGGTCAACATCTAACCTCTTATCCTGAATCTCAGGGCTTCTTTCTTTAGACTGCTTTGCACTTACAGCATTTTCATCCTCCAGGAGTTCTTCAGGGCTGTAATCTTCATCTTCTGGGTTTGGTTCTTTTGGGCGGAAGCCTCGCCCTTCTATGCTATCAGTTTGGCCTGTTTTTCTTACTTCCTGCCCTTCATCTGAGGCATCCTTGGTGACCCTGGTGACCTCTTCTTCAGGGAGCTCTCTCTTTTCGCTCACTTGCTTATTAACTGCGGCAGCCACACCTCCTTGTTGCCAGGAAAGCTTTCTTTCCAGAACGGGCCGCTTTTTTTCCAGGTCTCCTGGCAAGCCCATGTCATCTGGAGAGGAGAACCTGGTCTGATTTTGAAGTTTAAGAAGCCGATCCTTTATAAGTTCTGCGCTCGGATGCTCCCCCGAAAGCACGTGTGGTTTAGGCCCACTTATTGAACCGTCTACTTCGTCCACGCTGTCTTTGGAAGCATTAGGCTGATGATCGCCCGAGGGGGCTGCCACGCCCACAGGTTCCCGTTCAGTCTTTCCTTCCTCCCCTTGATTCCCCGCCGCTTTTGCTTGCGGGACTGAGTCACTCTTTGAGGCACCTTCCAAACTCCGCCCTGAGGGCTTTTCTTCGTGAAGCATTTCTTTGGAGATGTGAACGGCTGCTCCTTTCAGGTCATTCTCTTGGTTAGCAAAGGCTAATTTTAATGTTTCTGTACTTTTTTCAGCAGCTGGTGAAGACCTGAGGTGGCCACTCTGAGAAGAGCCCTGCACTGCCTGGTCTTCTTGCGTCTCGTCCTCTAGCCCTACCTCATGCTGCACCCAGTCCCTCCTGGGCTCCTCAACTTTCCGCCCCTTGTCTTTCATGTGAAGTCCTGCGCCCACTTCCGGGTCGTCGTCACTGTCTGCTTTGGGGACTTCTACATTCACAAGGTGGTCTGCTGCCTTTTCAGGGTCAGTATGATCTTCTGGTCGTGGTTTCCCCAATCTGCTATCCATGACTAATGGGTCATCCTCTTCCTTTGAATCAGAACTCTCTAAATCTGTGTCTGTGTTTTCTTCCCCTTCCATAACATCAGAGAAGACAGTATCTTCCCGGTGTTTCGGTATCTCTTTATCACCCTTTTTGATGCCTGGGGGCTGAGTTTCCTCAACTTTATGCTCTTTGTTTGAATTCTGCTCTTTCTCTGTTGGGTGTTTCTCAATTCCGGAGTGCCCTGGACTTTTCGTATCTTCTCCATCTGTAAAGGTTAGTAACGGCAGCTCATCGAAGTCTTCTTTATTCTCCTCTTCTTCCTTTCCCACTGTGTAATACTCAGGATCCAAATCCTCAACAAAATCGTCCTCTAATGAAGTAACAAGCCTGGTTGTCTCATCATCAGATACCAGTGCATCTGCAGTTGAGCCAAATTTGGTTTTCAAGTCCAGAGTCATTTCTGTTTTCAAAAGTTTATAAGCATCGATCTTCTCCTGCTCGTGCGAGACCTGAGAACTATTGCTGGTTTTGTTGTTTTCACTGTCTGGCACTTTTAACTTATCTTGCAGCATTTCTCCAAAAGATTCAAATGAAGTTCGCTCTCCCTGAGCATGACCTGTTTGACTGTTTACCTGGGGGTGGCTCTTCTGAGCCTCAGATCTTTCCCTGAGTTCCGCAGTATTTTCTGAGAGTACGCTTTCACTTTCCTCTGAGTTGGGTTCTCCGGGCTCAGGTTCAGCGTCACTTTCATTAGATGCTTCAGGAGGTTCTTCCACACGCTGAGCAGTTTTTTCTTTACCTTTTTCAGAATCTTCAGTGGCAGAATCGTACAATTCCAAAAATCCTAAAAGTTCTTCGACATTATAATTATCAAAATCATCTCTTCCCCCATCAAAACAAACGAAATCTGTCTCCTGCAAGGCAAAGAAAAACATTAGCGTGTCACTAACCGAGTGTCAAAAGAACAAGTGCTTGCCCATGCTAATGACAGAGATGATTGCAAATTCATGTTTGGTCCTGGTGGGGCTTTTGTGCCAACCCTGGGGAGTCAGGAGATAGAAGGATAGACCCCATCTTTCCCTTGGCTTCGTATTTCCATGAGGAAGGGCTCCTACCTGAGTAATGTTCCTGGCTTCCCTTCATTCTCTTTTTCCCTAAGGAGGAATGACTCATGTGGCTGGTGGGTTTGTCCTGCACCACCCCTGTTCTCTGCTTGGGCCTGGCTGGAGGGAACACACACCCTCTCTCTTCCATGCTGGCAGTTTTATAAGGGACAGTCCACTAGGAGAGCCCCCTAGTTGGCTAGCTCTGCCTGTGGCTGGGTAAGTCTGTCTCATTCTAGACTGCCATGTTCAAAGCCCATTAATTTCTGCACACTTGAGCTGTGTTCTCCAAAAAGTTTTATCAGTAAGAGATGGTGACATCCTGGTCTCCATCTACCTGCCTGCTGGGTTTCTCAGTTTGTTCTGAGTACAAGTAGGGAAAAGTAGGGCATCATTTATTGGTCCTCCCCACTTCCAGCATTTATACCTGATGCTCTGGGAATTTACCCCATAATAGTTTGTCCAGAAGAAACTAGAAGACCACCCAGCATCTCCCTCATCCTCCCCTCTAGGCTGTACTTTCCTGCTTACCTAGCTGGAGACAAGCAGTACCACCTTGCTGACAGGCTCTCGTTCTACAACGGATTCCTGACTTATACTTTACTTGGACTGGGAAAGTTAAATCAGCTTAAGAAGCATCTTACTGAAATACAAGTGCAGGGGAAGTAAAAATATCGAGGGACAAAGAATGGTGTCAAGGGGCTCCCACTTAACCATCACAAGTATAGCTTGAAGACAAGATTCAGTGAGGGAGACACTCTACTCTAAATCAGGGTTCTGATTAGGTGTCAAAGAGATCTGCTTTCAGACTACCCATAAACCTAATACTTTTTTTTAACCTCTGCTAGTAAACAAATTGACATAAAATGGGTCATTAAACAGAGGGAAAAGTTTAAAAACCAACAAAGATAATTTCCTTCCCCTAACTAAACTCTCAGAGTCCTTGGAGAGACCGGACAAGTGTGGCAGGAACGAATGATTCCTCTGCTCACCACGTGCCTTTCTATGCCATTTCTTCATGTTGAGAGAAGCATGGAGTGAGAGGTGCAACAAGAAGGTGGAATCCCCAACAAATGAGGTCTCTGTGACCCACGAGCTGCTGTCTAGCGTATAATTTCCCTCCCAGCAGTATCCTCATTAGGAGCAAGGACTAACAGGCCATCAGGCTGATTTCATGACCCTTGGGAAGACAAAAAGTTTCAAGAATAGCAATGGCTCTGTGACTTCATCTATTCAGCAGAGCTCAGCTGATACATGCCCCAGGCCAGCAGCCTGCACACTCTTGCAGAGACTCCGAAGAGTTGCTCGAAGATTTCTGTTTGAAGGTGGGTTTCAATTCTTATTAATTTTAAAACTCCAGAAAATAATCAGCTGGAGTAAGGATCCCAGAACACAAAATCCTTGTCATCACAAAGCTACTAAAATTAGTGCACCTGGATGAATGCTTTCCAGACTGTGCAGTCAGGACCTTGCAGATTCGAGGCTGGACCTTATGTGAAACACTCAGGTTCCCTTTTCCAGAATCTATCCCATAACTCTAATCCCTTAAATCATTAAAGAGTCCAAAAGAAAACCTTATGGCCTAACGTATAATTTAGGGTTTAACCTAAATTTAACCTGATTTCTATATACTCGCAATGTCTAAAGGCTATTCAGTGAGTATTGAGACAACTTCTCATCTTGCTCGAAGTAAAAAAAAAAAAAATTACTTCAGGTAATTTGAAGTAAAAAAAGGTAAAAAAAAATTTTATTTACTTCCTGCATTTAATAACTAAATACAAAGATACTGAATTCTTCATTTTTTTCTCATATCAAGTAGCAAATAAAAATCCTGAATAAGCATACACAGCCTTGTACAAGAACACCTGCTTCAACGTAGAACTGTCAGATTCTGATACAAAGTCTGCCATAAATTCTTTTCAAACTTCTCTTTTCTTTAAAGGCAGTCTGATAAATTAAAATCTGAAACACAGATGTTAACTTGTTTTTCCTTTTTTGATCAAAACACATTCAAAATTAGTTAATTAAGTGTAACCCTAACTCCAACTCTAATTTTTTATGATTTTATGTGTTTTGATCAAAACACATTCAAAATTAGTTAATTAGGTGTAATTGGTGAATTTATAAGTCAATTTATAACTGAGAACAACAACAACAGAATCCACAACTTACATCTGTTGGAACTTGCAGCTCTTCCTGAGTATATTCATGGACTACTTGGATTAAATCCTTTGGAAAATATCCAAAAGTATGGCCAACCTACATTAAAAAACAGCAGAAGAAATGAGTATCAGTCAAAATTCTGTATAAAAAACATAAACGAGAGACCTCTCAGTAGTGAGAGGAAACATACAGATAGGCAGATATAACCACAAGAGATAGATAGTTGCTGTTATGATTACAGAGATTATTATTCCAAAATAAATTAATACAGAATGTTGTAAGGACAACTTTTCTAAAACCACTGAAATTTTATTTCAATATTCAGCTTAATTCTAAACACAGGGCACATACAGTGAGATTTCTAAAATAGCTAGAAGATCTGTACAAGAGAAAGTTAGTGTATATTATGCAATTAAAACTATGTAAATAAAAGTTGATTAGAAACAATTCCAAATACCCTCTAACAAGAATTTATCTGCACATTTCACAGCATCACTCATAAACCAGGTCTTAGACGTATTAATAAGTAAAAAAAAAAATACATTTCTGAAATGCATGACCAGTACAACAAAAGGCAAATATTGACTGATACCATGGACTGCACTAGCTTTTTCCAAACTAGATTTTCAAGTTTTGTGGGAGAAAATAAAATTCATACTAATCTACACAGCAAGTTTAGTTTCATGCAAGTAAAGACAGAAGATAATCCCATTTATCTATAGCATGAACAGCTTTCCCAACAAGAATACTGGAATGGGTTGCCACTTCCTTCTCCAGGGGATCTTCCCAACCCAGGGATTGAACCACCTGGGACTCTTGCATTGCAGGTGGTCTCTTGACTGAGCCACCAAGGAGACCTAAAAGGTATTATTATCAATATATTGTGTGTCCTCTTGAGAAACACATACTGTCTTTTACTAACTGTAGTCTGAAAGGGAGTAGCAGATCTCTTCCCAATCAATAGAGGAGGAGACTGACATGCAGATCAAATGCACAGAAAGGGGAAAAAAAAAAAAAAAGAGGGTATCTTATCACTAACTCCTAAAATACCCACATTATGAGAGCTTTTGTTATATCTGGCAACTCTGTGAAAGCCAGTTTTACTAGAACACTGCCTTGAAGATTAGATAAGACAGTGCAATTTTAAATTGCTACACTGGCAGTTAAAGTATAAAATTCTAAAAAAACAAAAGAAAAAAAAAAAGCTGCAGAATGAAAACTAAAAAATAGAAACAAGAACGATCTTGAAAGTTCAGGAGACAGAGTTTTTAATCATGAAATGAGAGGGGAGGCTGAGGGAAAATACACTTTTTCCCTTCTCAGGAAAAGTTTATTAAGAGAATCTAGAAAAGGCAAAGAAATCAGAGCTATGTGGAGAAAGGAAATACATTTATCTTGGTGTGATCTTTGTCAACTGAGACCACAAGTTGTAAAAAGTTTTTTTACATCGAGTAGGTCCTGTTTCTTAGGATCTGACAAAAAGACGCAGAATCATAGGTCCTCATGATTGAAGGTAACTTTTATATCTAATCTTGCTTCTATATCTCATCTCTGTTGATTTGATTTGGGAAAAGAATATTGTTTCAAGAGAACAAGTACATTAGCTACACTTGGGACAAATGGAAACAAGTGCTGCTCCCTGAAAGGAGATATTCACAAGGAAAATGGGTAAGACACTTGCCCCGTTACAGAGTTTCTGACTTTACTAGAGCTAAGACAGTACACATTAACTTCGATACAAGGCAGTAAAAGGAATGCCACACGAGTCGCGCAAACAAAGCGCCGCCTGAACGGCGGCTGTCTATTAGACAGCAAAGATCCCTTCTGGCTGAGAGCTGAGGGCAGGGTTTCCCTGCAAAGGCAGGGTCAGAGTCAGGAACCAGAAAGATTGGCAGGCTCTCTAGAGGTGAAAAGTCAAGTTCACTTACCCAAATGCTCCAACTTCACCACTTTATCAAAAACGGTATGGACTTGAAAAAAAAAGTTCCAAGAGTAAAGACTATCAACAAATCTCATGCAATAGACTTGAAAGGAACAAAACAGATTGTCTTCTGAATATGGTGATTCAATTGGTGTGTGTGTGTTTGTTAGTCGCTCAGTTGTGTACGACTCTTTGTGACTCTATGGATTGTAGCCCGCCAGGCTCCTCTGTCCATGGAATTCTCCAGGCAAGAACACTCGAGTGGGTAGCCATCGCCTTCTCCAGGGGATTTTCCCGACTCAGGCATCAAACCCAGGTCTCCTGCACTGCAGGCAGATTCTTCAGCATCTGAGCCATTCAACTGGGATTCTGCCTCAATAGAAAGGTTGTACCTGACCAGTTGGTCTTACTGGAGGAATCTGGACCACCAGCAAAATAAATCTGTTTTTCCCAATAGGGGATTCTTAAGCTTTCTTTTCTGTTGTTTGATTTACAGAGAGTGAAAATGTTCACCTTTGGGACTGAGTGTTATCTCTAAGTTTGGACAATCCTTAGGGCATTCAGGACTCTTACTACTTTCAATAAATAATCAGGCAACACATCACATAGAAAGGAAAGGACAATAGCTCATAAGCCTCCCAATCAGGTCACTTCTAGTGAATCACCTCATTAAAAACATCAAAGCGTGACAAGTCATTGATTTCCATGTCCACCATCCCTGCACCCACAGAGCTGGCTGGGAATAGACCTGCTGGGAAGAACTCGTGGGAGCAAGTGTCCAAAGAGCAGGAAAAGGATGCCCCAGCAGTTGCAAGCAAAACAAGCAAACAGGAAAGCACACAGCAAAAATCACATTTTGCTTTTTTAACAGAAACAGCACACATGATTAGGTATGTTAACAGTTTAGAAAAAAAATTCTTTTAAAAAATCAACTCTTAACAGGAATGCCTGAAACACTATCTTGCCCGTATTTTACAGGATTAAGTCTAAGGCTCAGGAATCCTTCCTTTTTGAAACAATGAAGAAGTTTCAAAGTGAACTGAAGTTTCAGGTTTCACTATTGGTAACTACCAGTTTGTTTTCTGCATCTGTGAGACTGCTTCTGTTTTGTTATATTCATTTGTCTTACTCTTTAGCTTCCACTTATAAGTGGAAGTATTTGTACGTACAGTATTTGTAACATACAGTATTTGTCTTTGCCGTAATTCACTAACACGACACCCTCCAATCCACCCATGTTGCAAACAGCAAGACTGCAGTCTTTTAATGAATGAACAATACTCTATTGCGACTCAACGGACATGAGTTTGAGTAAACTCCAGGAGTTGGCGATGGACAGGGAGGCCTGGAGAGCTGCAATCCATGGGGTTGCAAGAGTCAGACACGACTGAGAGACTGAACCTAACTGAAATGAACTGAATACTCTACTGTGTGTATGTATATATATATATATATATATACACACACCACGTCCTTATTTGCTACATATGGAGTACTCGTGGCTTGTAAGGCCTGACTCTGAGGAGCAGCACCTGGAAGCAGTTCACTTCTGTTGGAGACCCCCTTCTGTGCCAGGCCTGATGCCAGCAGGGGACATAGAACGAGCCCCTTTTTCCACAGTCAAGCAGAGGGGACAAGTTAACTCCATCAAGACCCCAAGAAACTGTAGCTACTTAAATCTACAGTGCTTAAACAAGTCAATAAAAAGGCAGAAAATTATGTCAAATTTTTACTTACACTTCCAGCCCAAACTTCAGGTGATCCCCCTGCCAGTTTATAGTAGACATATACAGTGTCTCCTTTTTTAAAATTCACAAAACGACAATCCGGGCCTGTAAAATCTTCTAGAGCCTCACCCCGGTACATTAGCACTGTATAGAAAGAGCGGGGAGGGAAAAAGCGGGTATCAGGATTCAACTTTCAAATATTGATTTATCAGGAAACATAACAATCCACTGTAAACAACAATCAAGCTTCTCCAGTACTCTCTGAAACCAATCAGCCTCAACTCATATGCTCAGAGCATCTATAGAGCTGTATCGTTATAAATCAGGACATCCCCTTGCAAGTAGCCAGGAGAGAGGTAAACTTGCCTTGTTTTTCCTATGGATAATGCAAACAAAAAGCAATGTGTCCACTGCCACACATGGCTGGTCTCGAGTGAAACTCTTGGTTCCCTCTCTAACCATCCAGCTTTCAGTCTTTGGTGTTTCATAATTATAAAAAGCTTCATTTTGCAGTTGGGTAAATTCAAGCACAGATGCGACTAGTGTAAGCATGACTACATGCAGTGGTAATAGGTAACTGGGGAGAGCACCCAAGAACCCCCAAGAGGTCAATTAACTTGAACTAACCACTCAAAGGCCCTCTTCAAGTGGTTATAACTGCTACTGTGCAACAGGAAACACCTTCCACTTCACTTGCAGTCAAGTTGCTCTGTCAGTATCTGGATAAATTAATGGGAAAGGCTATCATACCCAATTATGGATCCAATCACATAAGATAATATCTTCTGAAAGCATATAATGCTGAATATATCCAACATTAAGGAGGTTTATTTATTTCTAAAAACAAAATCAAAAGTGGGCAAACAGGCTTTGTTTCTATAAGCAAAATTGTATGTGGCAGGGACAAGCAAAACCATGAGAACTGTCCAGTAGTTACCTTCAGTCTTAACATGCAGGACTTAAATGATATTCGATCTAGAAATTGATAGAAGCAGTATTTTTCTTTTTGTTGGCCAAATATACAGCTTCTCGTCAAATGAAATAACAAATGCAATTAAATAGCAGAGAAAGGAAAGGATGAAATGGAAATAACACTTGTTCTAAAAGCCAACTGGCAATAAGTACCTTAAGATGTATCTTTACATACATATTTGAGGGACAAACACAGATTTAAAGGGGGGTTATCTGGATTTTGAAGCTGATTATTTTAATACATGTCAGCATTCTAATTCAGATTTAATTAGGTGAGAGGCAAAGTTGAAGGTGATGGACAGTTCTTAAATTGATAGACTGGAGATCCTATCAGAATTGGAAATATGAAGATCACTGCAGAGGTATAATAATAAATCAGATGACAACATAATGCACTCCGTGGGGCAGCTACCTGAAAAGCACACAAGGACAGCTAGCATGGACACATCTTACTAAACAAACACTTTACGCAATACAACAGGGGACCCAGACCCTGCTCTAGCTGCTGGCTATCGCCTTTGGCTACACTCGTTGGACACACGCCATTTCTCCAGTTATGTGACACCCATGGGCCCTTCTAACACCATGTCTCCATACTGAGGAAGCATTAGGGATGTTATAATTTTCCAGATGACTGGTTTTGAGGTACCCAGGCAGGATAGTGTTTGAAAGCAAAGCAGAGCCAACACTGGCCATATCCAACACTGCTTGCTAATAACCTGGACTTACTCTGAGAAAACTGCAGGAAAAATTGATGGAAGTTGCTCCACTTTTGTAGCGTTTATTTACATCAGTCTTAGGGTTACCTCTAGGAATGGCTTAAACAAATCCAAGACAGCCTCCTTTCTTTCCACTAATGATGTGGCAGTGCTACGGTTCTTCCGATTGTGAAATCTGTTTTTGAATAACACTGATTTCAATCTAAATAGCTAAACTGTAGGCTTTGGCCTCAGAAGGAATGTTTTTCTATATGCACTGATTACAACACATGAACAACCTTGTGTGAAATGGTTGTCAGTAAGTTACAAGGTTATTTGAGACCACAACGATGATAGCGGCCCAAGGCAAAAGCACAGGAGGAGAGCCCAACAATGTAACTGATCAAGGCTCAAGCTGGCTGGATTTATAAAACCCCTGGGGTACTTACTATTTTCACTTTAACACTCTTCATCTGAGTCTGGGGATCTCTGCCCTTCTCACTACCCCCAGCCCACCCCGAATTCGCGGTTAGGGAACAATTTCGCTTCCTGCGCATTGGAGACGACTGATACCAGGTGGCCGATGCAGAGTCTCGGCCTCTTTCGAGAGACAGATTTTGGCCTTCCCGATGCCCTCCCTGCCGGGCTATTTGCGGGAGCCTTCCAAGCACAGAAATGATAGGATTGAGGCAGAGCCGGGGAGGAGACCTTGGAACACACCGCACGCCTGGACTCCGGGCTCATTCCAAACCTCAACTCCAATCCCTGTTGAAAAGGCGGTCCGAGCCCGGAATCTGACTTAAGCAGAGGGGCGAAGGGGCTGCGCCAGGGAGGATTTTCCGAGCCCTAGCAACCTGCAGCATGGAAGACGCCCACCGAGTCCCGGCGCATCCGCCCCCGGACTGCACCCAGCGAGGACCCGGCGACGGGGGCAGGAAAGCGCTCGCAGGCAGCGTGCGGAGCCCGGGGCGCGCGGCGCGCAACCCCATCTCCCCTCGGAGCCGGGGCGTGCCGGGGGAGGGGACATTGCGAGCTGCCCCCGGGGAAACCGGGGGGCCACCTCCGAACCCCCCACACCATCCCCCGCCTCCGTCCGCGAAGGAAAAATGAAAAGCTGGCAACAAGTGGGAGGCAGAGACCCCCACCGCCCAGGCCGGTTGGCCGGGCGCCCGGAAAGCCGGAGGGGACAGACGCAGGGACCCGGAGGTCGCCCTCCCCCACCACCCGGCGCTCCGCCCTACCGGCCTGCGCCCCCCGGGTCGGCTTGCGGGGCGGCCGAGCTCCCGCTCCCGCCCCGGCGATGCCCCGGCGCCGCCGCCGCCCTCCCGGCACTCACTGCTGCATTCTTCGTCCGCGCAGAGTTTGAGCTGCGAGAAGCGCCGGCCGGGGTCCTGCTCCGGCTGGCCGGGCACGCGCCAAGGCGGCCCGAGCAGGAGCAGCCAGAAGAGCAGCCCCTGCGCCGCAGCCATGTTGTGGTCACCTCGCGGAGCCGGTGACGCGGAGGACGCGGCCGGGCGGGCGCCGGCGGGCGGGGCGCGGGGCGCGGGGCGGGGCGCGCGGGCGGGGGACGCGCGGCAGCGGGAGGGGCGGCGCCCGCCGGCCTGTGAGTCCGCTGCCGACACGTCAGCGCGGCCTCAGGGAGGGGACCGCGGGGGTCCCGGAGGAGGAGAAGGACGCGCGCTCCCACCTCCTTGCCGAGGCCTCTTCGTCGGGTGTCTGCCTTGGCAACCGGGACTCTCTTCTTCCTCGTCCAACCGCGTGCCTTTGCCTCGGTCCCTGCGTCGTCCACCCTCCGCGAGACTCCATTCCTCCCTCACTCTGCTCTTCCATCTTGCATCCCCCACCCCGCGCCATCCCACAGCAGGTCTTCTTGGACCCCTTTCTTGCAGCTTCCGATTTCTGGTCCTTCTCAGTCTGGCTCATCCTCACCTCCCCATCGTGGTTTGATACTTCTTTTTCCTAACTACCAAATCCCACACACGATTTTCCACTGCTAGTCTCCAGTTCGAGATTCCCTCTTCTGACTCCCAGGAGTTTTGGGGAGCATCCCCATCCCGTGATCTCCCTATAGGAAAAGGAGAGGTCAGCAGAATGATGGGTCGCTGATGTACATTAGAGCCGGTGGCCTGCTTGGCCTTTTTCCGCACCCCTCGTCCCCTAGCCTTGGGGAATGTAGATGGGCAATGGGTCCCCATGCTGAGATCTTCAGATTCTGCGGGTTTTATCCATAAGAAATTTAAAGTGTTAGTCGCTCAGTCGTGTCCGATTCTTTACGACCCCATAGAATGTAGCCTCGGAGAAGGCAATGGCACCCCACTCCAGTACTCTTGCCTGGAAAATCCCATGGATGGAGGAGCCTGGTAGGCTGCAGTCCATGGGGTCGCTAAGGGTCGGACACGACTGAGCGACTTCACTTTCACTTTTCACTTTGATGCATAGGAGAAGGAAACACCAGCCCACTCCAGTGTTCTCGCCTGGAGAATCCCAGGGACAGGGGAGCCTGGTGGGCTGCCATCTATGGGGTCGCACAGAGTCAGACACAACTGAAGTGACTTAGCAGCAGCAGCAGCAGCAGAATGTAGCCCGCCAGCCTCCTCTGTCCAAGAAGGATACTGTCAAGGCAAGAATGCTGGAGTAGGTAGCCATTCCCTTCTCCAGGGGATCTTCCCTGCCGAGGGATTGAACCAGGGTCTTCTACATTGCAGGTAGGTACTACATTACCATCTGAGCCAGCAGAGAAGCTCTTATCCATAAGGGGAGAATAATTTAATTCAATGCCAATATGTTGGAATTCCATTTCATGCTACCATTTTAGGCCAGATGTTGGACAAAACACTAGGGTGGTGAAGGCAAACATGTAGATCAACAGACAAGCCCACAATTTAGGAGAAACCAACTTACATCAAAACGACGACAAGCAAAAGTTGTTAGGAAGGAAAAGCTAGTTAATAGCGGCCTCCATTTGTTGAGTGTTTTCTTTATGTCCAGGTGGTATTCTAAAGTCCTTATAGGTATCAGTTTGTTTAATCTTCACAATAATAGTAGGTCCTATTACTGCCTTCATTTTCAAGATGAAGATATTGCATTTGTCTGTGACCAGGGGCTTCTCTCTATAGTCTCTGCCAAGGCTAATCATCAACTAACCCCAAATGCCAATCAAACCCATTAATTAGTTTCCCAAACTGACCAGATTCCTTAAAAGCAAGAGGAAAGAATGTGGTCCATCTATGCAAACCATAATGTTGAATAAAGAAAAAGACGAGCAAGAGTTCACAGTTGTTTATCTACAGGGACCATGAGATGTCCCACTGGTCCAGTGTCGTTCCCATGCTGTCTGGAGAGACTATACAACAGATTAGGTGACTGTGGAAATAGTATTGCCATTAGGAGTTCTTAATTTCTTTTCTACTATATGTTTCTTTGCTTTAGAATCTTAGATTTGTTTATTAGGCATCCCCAACTTAATATGTTGAAAACTAAACTTCTTATTTTCTCTCAAGCCATGCTCCTTTCAATATTCCCTATCTCAACAACTGGTCATTGTATTTTCTAGATGTTCAAGTCAAAAACTTACAAACTATTCTGACTCCTCTTTGTCTCATACCCCAAGTCCAATCCATCAGATAATCCTGGGCACCCTTTATTTGAATTATTTGATTGAGGTATAGGCAGACAGGCAGAGATTTACTCAGTTGTGTCCAACTTTTTGCAGCCCCACAGACTGTAACCTGCCAGGCTCCTCTGTCCATAGAATTCTCTAGGCAAGAATACTGGAGTGGGTTGCCATTCCCTTCTCCAGGAGATCTTCCTGACCCACAGATAGAACCTGGGTCTCCTGCATTGCGGGCAGATTCTTTGCCATCTGAGCCACCAGGTAAACCTGTTTGAGGTATAACTGACATACAGTAAATTGCACATATGTAAAGTGTACAATCGGAGAAGGCAATGGCACCCCAGTCCAGTACTCTTGCCTGGAAAATCCCATGGATGGAGGAGCCTGGTAGGCTGCAGTCTGTGGGGTCGCTAGGAGTCGGATACGACTGAGCGACTTCACTTTCACTTTTCACTTTCATGCATTGGAGAAGGAAATGGCAACCCACTCCAGTGTTCTTGCCTGGAGAATCCCAGAGACGTGGGAGCCTGATGGGCTGCCGTCTATGGGGTCGCAGAGTCAGACACGACTGAAGCGACTTAGCAGAAGCAGCAGCAAAGTGTACAATTGGGGCTTGCCATGTAGCACTACAGATAAGGAACCTGCCTGCCAAAGCAAGAGACATACGAGACTCGGGTTCAATCCTTGGGTCAGGAAGAACCCCTGGAAGAGGGCATGGCAACCCACTCCAGTATTATTGCCTGGAGAATCCCATGGACAGAGGAGCCTGGTGAGCTGTAGTCCATGGGGTTGCAAAGAGTTCGACATGATTGAAGCAACTTAGCATGCACATGCACACAGAATCTACAACTGGATAAGTTTTGACATGTATACACTCATGAGACCACCACTGCAATCAAGGTAATGAACATATCCATTCCCCTGAAAAGAATCCTCATGCGCCTTTGCCATCCCTCCCTCCCCTCTCCTGCCTGTCTCCAAAAAACCTTGTGTTACTCTAGATTGATTTGTAGTTTCTAGAATTTGATATCAATGGGATGATACATTATGTTTTTTTTTTTTTTTTTTGTCTGACTTCTTTCACTTAGCATAAGCATTTGAAATATGCCCAGAATTTGACCACCTCCTGTGTTAACACTGCAGGCCAAGCCACTGTCATCTCTCACCTGAAAGACTGCAATAGCCTCCTTACTCTTCTCCCTGCTTCTGCCCTGCCCTCCCAAAGTCTATTGTGTCAGCAGCAGTCAGAGCGATCATTTGATGATACAGATGTGGTCATGTCTCTCCTCTGCTCAAAATCTTCCTCTGGCTTTCCACTTCCAAGTACAACACAGTGACTTTATTATGGTCTGCACTGCCTTCTTTGATCTGACCCTGCTCATCCCTTTTACTCCCACTTCCTAGCACTTTCTCCTGGCTCTGTTAGTTTCACTCAAACACACCAAGCCCACTCATACACGGGAGCATCTGCACTTGCAATTTTCCCTCAACCTGGAAGAGTTCCCCTGAATAGTCTGCTGGCTAACCTGTTCCCTCACTTCATCAAGGGTCTTTATCAATAGCATATCTCATTAGAGATGCCTTCCCTGACAACCCTAAGTAAATAAGAGCTCCCTACTTATTATTAGCATGGTTATCTAATCCATGTTACTGATTTATTTTTCTTCAGAGCAGCTACCACCTGCTTTATATTTGTTTACCTATTTGACTGTCCCCCTACCCCAAATATAAGCTTCACTGAAGAAAGGAATTTGTCTGTTTTGTTCACTGGGTAACATAAGCCCCAGGGAAAATATCTGGAATATATGAGGTACTCAACCAATGATTTGATGAACTCATAATTCTTCACATATTATAAATATACTACACTATTTACCTACATGGAGCTTCCATATATAAATATGGAATATTTATATATGGAGGGAATATGCCATGAGAGCACGCCATCTTCTGTCTTCCCTTCAGCAGCACCCTCAACACTAGAAACAAACTTGAAATATATTTACTGTTGATTGAGGACATATTTGTTGTGGAGGGAGTGAATGAAATTGTACTGTACTCTCTTCCTGTATCCTACCAGAATATTAAAGCAGATAAAGAGGTCATTTTAACTTCTATTATTTCTATTTAGAGTGGTATTACTAACAATTCATTGGTGGGAAAAGCAAAATTTCAAAATGACCTAATTAAATATTACTTCATTAATAATTAGTTTGACTGATTTTCACCTGTGCTTTTATATGAAGCATGAGAGTGCTCAGTTACTGAAGAACTGACTGCTTACTTTGTAGATTTTCTACAGATTTTATATCTGCATCATTTTTTTTTTTTACTATTATTATTACCTTAAAGAGATACTAACAATCTTGGTGGGTAATCAGAAAAAAAAAAATTCTCTGCTGAGCACAGTGAGAGCAGTAGTGGTAGTGCTTCCTGCCTGCATATGTATGACTATAGTGGATGAATCAGCGTTCATTTTTAACTCAGCATTTAAACACTGATGCTTGACATAAACTCTAATCCCAAGTGTATTATTTTTTAACACTTCAGATGGAATTTTCACTAACTAAAGGCTGAGTAACAGTCAAAAAATAGATGTGGTGACTTCCCTGGTAGTTCACTGGTTAAGAATCCACCTGCCAGTCTGGGGATGCAAGTTTGAATCTGGTTGGGGAACTAAGATCCCACATACCCTGGAACAACTGAGCCCATGTGCTGCAACTGCTGAGCCCACGTGCCTCAGAGCCTATATGCCACAACTAGATAGCCCCCATGTTCTGCAAGGAAAGATCCCGAGTGATGCAACTAAGACCCGATGGAGCCAATTAAATAAATATTTAATAAATAAATAAATGTGTCTAGTTTGGGGGGGATTGGGCATAAAATATAAGGTATGGAGGGTCCCTGACCTTAAGAGAATTTGCATTCTGATTGAGAAAACTAGACAAGTACACCTGAAACCAACAGAAGACAGCATAATACCATATATCACTGTAAACCTCCCACGGTGCCTAACGCTGCGAGGTTTACAGTGGAGGAACATCCAGAAGACCTAACATTGGAGTTATAAGAAATAACCCAGCCTATTCCCAATGATAAAACTACTCAGAGTGCAGAGAATGGGATACAACATTTTTTAAAGACTATGGCTACCAGTCTAGATTTCCCTCCCTTTGTGCTTCAGTTAAATATCTAGAAAACTAGCAAAAATATATAAAATGATCATTTTTAGACATTGGACAATAAACAGCACAGGATAGTGATCCCTAAAGTAAATGGAAGAAATGAAGAGAGTGCTACGATTATCCCAGCTTACTCCCCAGATAAAGTTTCCAGGCCACAACCAGAAAAGGGGAAACTCAAACAAGTGATCTCC
Organism: Bos indicus x Bos taurus; assembly: GCF_003369695.1. NCBI lineage: Eukaryota > Metazoa > Chordata > Mammalia > Artiodactyla > Bovidae > Bos > Bos indicus x Bos taurus. Next base: position 25,435,774 of record NC_040091.1, on the reverse strand, counting down.
TTGAGCTGAAGAGACAGATTCGAAAGTTAGGGGAGGCCAACACAGCTGGAATACATAAGAGAAAAGTACAGGAGAGGAGAGAATGGCATGGGGAAAAGAGAATTTTGCAGAGAGAGCTCGAGAGATCTGTAGAATGTTCCTCTCAAGTCTTCAACTGACTAATGATGAGGAACTGCATGTGAGGAACTACCTTAGGCCAGGGAAGAATCACCAGAGAGGACAGGAAGAACAGTTACTGGAGTAGAGAATAGTTTGTATTTTCACTAGCCAGAGTGGAAAACCTATGATTCAGTGGATCAGGTAGATTACTCAGTAAAGAGGAATCGGCCTAAGATCTAAAGCTATTCTTACCCTACCTAACAAGGCTTGAAAACAAGTCTTGAAAAGATCAAAATGTTTCCAAGTAAATTAACTGCATTTCAGAACAGAGCTCAAGATTATTTAAAATAGTAAAAAATATGTAGCACTTAACAAGGTAAATTCACAATATCTGGAATACAATAAAAATTACGAAGCATGCAAAGAAGTAGGAAAATACAACCCATAAGGGAAAGAGAAGTCAATTGATAGGAATCTTCCAAAATAACACAGATGATACAATTATTACACAAGGATATTGACACAGTTATATTTCATAAGCATAACATGGATTATATAAAAATGATTCAAATCAAACTGAGGTGAATAAATCAATGGTTGACAAGAAAATACACTGGACAGGATTGACAGCATACTAGATATTGCAGAAGAAAATATTAGTGAACTTGAAGACATAGCTATATAAACTCTTCAAAATGAAACAAAAGAGACTGGAAGAAATGAACAGAGTATCAGTGTGGGCACTTGGGTCAGCTGAATATATGTGTAACTGGAGTCCTTGAAGGAGGCAGGAAACAGAAAACACGTTTCAAGAAATAATGAAAGAAAGCATTCCAAATACAATGAAAACTCACAGATCTAAGATGCTCAACAAACCCAAACTTAAGGAACGTGAGTAAAATGACATGAATGCACATCAAACTGCTTAAAACCAGTGGCAATGAAAAATACTCATTAAGAGAAAAAACAGATACACTATGTACATGGTGGTGGTGATTTCGTTGCTAAGTAGTGTCCGACTCTTGGCGACCCCATAGACTGTAGCCTTCCAGGCTCCTCTGTCCATGGGATTTTCCAGGCAAGACCACTGGAATGGGTTGCCATTTCCTTCTCCCAAAGATAAATTTCTCCTTGGGGATATGCAATCCAGAAAATGGAAGATCAATATATCTAAAGTGCTGGTGGAAAATATGACAGTCTGGAGTTTTTACATCAGGTAAAAATATTTTTCAAAGATAAGCTGAAGTCTTTTCAACACATGGTGCTGGGATAACTGATATATATAAGCAAATGAAAGAAATCGAACCCTACCTTGTTGCTATTGTTCAGTCGCTACGTTGTTTCCGACTTCTTGTGACCCCATGAACTGTAGCATGCCAGGATCCCCTGTCCTTTACTATCTCTTGGAGTTTGCTCAAACTCATGTCCATTGAGTCAGTCATGCTATCTAATCACTCATCCTCTGTCGCTCCCTTCTCCTGCTCTCAATCTTTCCCAGCATCAGAGTCTTTTCCAGTGAGTCTGCTGTTTGCATCAGGCGGTCCACGTATTGCAGCTTCAGCTTCAGCATCAGTCTTTATAATGAATACTCAGAGAGTTGATTTCCTTTAGGATTGGCTGGTTTGATCTCCATGCTGTCCAGGGGACTCTCCAGAGTTTTCTTCAGCACCACAATTTGAAAGCATCAATTCTTCGGTGCTCAGCCCTCTTTATGGTCCAACTTTCATATCTGTATGTGACTACCAGAAAAACCACAGCTTTGACTATACAGACCTTTGTTGGCAAGCTGTATACAAAAATTAACTCAAAATAAATCATAGTCCTAAATGTAAGATCTAGAAGTATAAAAATCTTTAAAAATATATATAAGGAGAAATCTTAGAGTAGGCAATGATGTCTTAGGTACGACACTAAAAGCATAAGCAACAAATAAAAAATAGATAAATTGGACTTCATCAAATTTAAAACATCTGTCCTTCAAAGGATCTAATCAAAATAATGAAAATACAGCCACACAGAGGGGTAGAAAATATTTGCCATTCATGTATCTGATATGGGACTTAGATCTAGAATATATAGGGAACACTTTAAGTTTAATAATAAAAAGACAAATACCTAGTTAAAAATGAGTAAATAATTTCAATAGACATTTCTCCAAAGTAAATATACAATCGTAAATAACTAGATGGAAAGATGCTTAACATGGCTAGCCATTAGGAAAATGATAACCAAAACTACAATGAGCTATCACTCCATATCCACTAAGAAGACTACTAAAAGAGACAGATAATAACAAGTGTTGGCAAGGATGTAGACAAACTAGAACTCTCATGCATTGCTAGTAGAAATGTAAAATGGTACAGCCCCTTTGGAAAACAGTTCCTCCAGAGTTTAAACATAGAGTTGCCAATTAACCCAGAAATTCTAATTTTAGGTGTATAACCAAGAGTAATGAAAACATGTATCTATACAAAATCTTGTACACAAATATTCATAGCATCATTATTCATAATTGCCAAAAATGGAAACAACTCAAACATTCACAAAACTAATGCATTAGTAAATAAAATGCTGTATATCAATACACTGACAAAAAGAAAAAAATGGAGAAAATAAAGTACTGATACATACCACAACAGAAATGACCCTTGAAAACATTATGTTAAGTCATGAAAATCTAGCCACAAAAGACCACATATTATATGGTTACATTTACATGAAAAGTCCAGAACACACAAATCTATAGGGACAAAAAGTAGATTACTGGTTGCCTAGGGCTGGCAGAGATGGGGGAGTTGAGGAAGGGGGATTTCATTTTGGGGGTGATGATAATGTTCTAAAATTGACTGTGGTCATGGACAACTCTGTGATTTTACTAAAAATGATTGAATTGCTCACTTCAAATGGGTGAGTGTACACTTACATGATTTATATGTCAATGACATTATTACAAAACAATATGATTCCTATGCCAAAAAGCAAGTTTCTAAATATGTAAAACAAAACAAAGCAAAAGGTTGGTAAAATATATTTTCAGACATACAAAAGCTAAAAGAATTCAATAGTACCATATCTACACTGCAAGAAATGTTGAAATCTTTCTTTCAGCAGAAAGAAAAAGTTAGATGAAAATCTGTGGTGGTTCAGTTGCTAAGTTGTGTCCAACTCTTGCGACCCCATGGACTATAACCCTCCAGGCTCCTCGGTCCATGGGATTCTCCAGGCAAGAATACTAGAATGGGTTACCATTTCCTTCTCCGGGGGATCTTCCCAACCCAGGAGTCGAACCCGGGTCTCCTGCATTACAGGCAGATTCTTTACCGACTGAGCTACAAGGGAAGCCCCTAGATGAAAACCTGAATCTGCACAAAAAATTAAGGATACAAGAAATGAATGTGTGCATGCTCAGTCATGTTCAACTCTTTGCGATCCCATGGACTATAGCCTGCCAAGCTCCTCTGTCCATGGAATTTATCCTGGCAAGGATACTGGAGTGTTTTGCTATTTCCTCCGCCAGGGAATAATGCTGACCCAGGGATCAAACTCGCATCTCCTGTATCTCTTGCACTACAGGCAGATTCTTTACTCCTGAGCCACCAGGGAAGCCCCCTATAAGAAATGTATATATGTGGGCAAATGTAAAATATATTTGTTTAAAATATAAAATATTTTTTTCTTAGTTCAAAAAAATCTCTTTAAAAGGTAATTAACCATTTGAAGTAAAAATAGTAATGCTATAGTGTGATGTTTATACGTATGTACAGATAAAATGGATGACCACGAGCATATAAAAGCAAGAGAGGTAAAATGGAAGTATACTGTTGTAAAGACCTAAAACAGTAAGAGAAGCGATAAAATACCACATGGGGGTATACCATAATAAGTTAAAGATGAATATTATGAACTTCATAACAACAGCGGCTTCCCTGGTAGCTCAGCAAGAATCCACATGCAATGCAGGAGATCCCAGTTCGATTCCTGGGTTGCGAAGATCCCCTGGAGAAAGAAAGGCTACCTACACCAGTATTCTTGGGCTTCCCTGATGACTCAGACGGTAAAGAATCCACCTCCAGTGCAGGAGACCTGGGTTTGATCCCCGGGTGGGGAAGATCCCCTGGAGGAGGGCATGGCAACCCACTCCAGTATTCTTGCCTGGAGAATCCCCATGGACAGAGGAGACTGGTGAGCTACAATCCATGGGGTCACAAAGAGTTGGACATGACTGAGTGACTAAACACATTATAAACTTTATGACAATAATAATAATAGCAACAAAACCACAAAGAGGTATAAGTAAGCCAACAAAAGAGACGACAGATTCTCAATTAATCTAATGGGAGATAGAAAAAAGAGAAAAGGAGAACAAAGAACAGATGAGACAGAATGCAAATAGAAAGACCATAGATTTAAATCTAATCGCTTCAGTCGTGTCCAACTCTGTGCGACCCCATAGATGGCAGCCCACCAGGCTCCCCCGTCTCTGGGATTCTCCAGGCTAGAACACTGGAGTGGGTTGCCATTTTCTTCTCCAATGCATGAAAGTGAAAAGTGAAAGTGAAGTTGCTCAGTCATGTCCAACTCCTAGGGACCCCATGGACTGCAGCCTACCAGGTTTCTCCATCCATGGGATTTTCCAGGCAAGAGTACTGGAGTGGGTTGCCATTGCCTTCTCCATTCATCAATAATCATATTAAATATAAATAGTCTAAACATGCCTATCAAAAAATACAGATTTTCAGATTTCATTTTAAAAAATCAAGATTCAACTATATGCTTCTTATAAGAACACACACTTTAAGTAGAGGGCACAAATAGGTTTAATTTTTTAAAAAAAGATGAATCAAGCTAACACTAATCTAAAGGAAGCTGGAGTAGCCACATGATTATCAGACAAAGCAGATTTCACAGCAGAGAATATTACCAGGTATAAAGGAAGTTGTTTAATAATTTTAAAGAAGCTAACTCATCAAGAGGATATAATAATTTTCATAGCTTACCTTAATAAGAAAACTTCAAAATATATAAAGCAAAATCAGAATTTATAGGAGAACTGCACAAATCTATAATTATTTTTGGAGATTTCAGAGGTCCTCTCTCCCTCAATGATAGACAGAATAATTAGACAGAAAGTCAGTAAAGATATAGAAGACTTAAACAATACAATCAGTTTAGTTGACCTGACTGATATCTATCTATGGGGGCTAAAACACTACCTCAAAACAGCAGAATATACATTTCTTCTTCAAGTGTTTGTGGAATATTTACCATGATATTGTGGGCCAAGGAACAATACATTTTAAAAAATTTGAAACATACGAAATATGTTTGTTGATCACATGGAACTGAAGTATCAAAATATAGAAATTAAAGTATAGAAATCAATAACAAAAGGTCTCCAAATTCTGGAATCTAAATAACAAACTTGAAAAAGAAAATAACAAGCTTTTAAATAATCCATGAGTCAAAGAAAAAATCTAATAGAAAATTAGAAAGTATTTCATAGTGAATGAAACTGAAACCACAACATATCAAAATTGGTGAAATGTTACTAAAATACTGCTTAGAGGGAAACTTATATCCTTAAATATTTATGTTAGAAAACCAGAAAGGTCTCATATCCATAACTTCACCTTCTACCTTAAGAAACTTGAAAAAGAAAAACAAATTAAAGCCCAAGTATGCATAAGAAAGGAACTAATAAAGATAAAATCAGAAATCAATAAAATAGCAAAAAGAAAATAGAGAAAATCAATGAAACAAAAGCTGACTTTGAGAATTCCAATAAAACTTACAAACCTCTAGTCAGATTGATCTGAAAAAATAAAGAAATGACACCAATTGCCACTATCAGAAATGACACAGAACATATAACTACAGATCCTACAGACATTAAAAGAATATCAAGGGAACATTATCAACAACTTTATGCCAATAAATGATAAAACTATGATAAAATGCATGAAGTCTTTGAAAAACACAGAGTGCCAAAGCTCACTTTAAACAAAGATAATCTGAACAACCCTGTTTTTATTTATTAAAGAAATTAATTGGTATTCTTGCCTGGAGAATCCCATGGGCAGAGGAGCCTGGAGGGCTGCAGTCCATGGGGCCGCGGTCAGACACAACTGAAGTGACTGAGCACACACATGGGGAAAATACTTTCCAACAAAGAAATCTCCATACCCATATAGCTTCACTAGTGACTTCCACCAAACATTAAAGAAAAAAGTAATATCGGTTGTATACTACAAACTTCTCCAGGAAACTGAAGAGAGTGAAATATGTCCAAACCCATTCTAAGTAATTTATCATATTAATATCAAAAAAAGCAATATGATCATCTCAATAGATACCAAAAATATTTGGTGAAATCTTATATCCATTCTTGATAAAAATTCTTAGCACCTTGGAAATACTGGTGTTCCTTAGAGATATCGTGAGTTTGTTTCCAAACAATGGCAATAAGCAAATATCACAAAGAAGCAAGTCACACATATACCAGTTTTATTGGTTTTCCAGTGTGTCTACAAGTTATGTTTATACTAAACTGTAGTCTATTAAGTGTGCAATAGCATCATGTCTAAAAAATGTGTATTACTTTAAAAAGGCTTTATTGATTAAAAATAATAACCATCTTATGAGCCTTCAATGAGTCATCATAATAATAGCAATGATTATTGATCACAAATCACCATAACAATATAATAATGAAAAAGTTTGAAGTACTGTAAGAATTACCAAAATGTGTCAGAGACATGAAGTGAGCAAAGGCTGTCAGAAAAATGGAGCTGATAGATTTGCTCCACAAAGGGCTGCCACAAAACTTAAATTTGTAAGACAGATAGTATATGGCAAAGCAATAATGAAGAGTGCAATAAAACCAGGAATGCCTGTAGAGGAAACTCTCTCAATTTGATAGAGGGCTTGTACAAAAGAAACCTATGCTAGTGTCAGTTTTATTGATCAAAAATCGAAGACTTTCCTTTAAAGATCAGGAAGAAGTCAAGGAGGTCTGCTCTTACCATATCTAGTCCACATTGTATTGAAGCAGTGGAAAAGGCAAGCAGAACATAAAAGGCATAAAATTCAGAAAGGATGAAGTTAAATTTGCAGACAAATTTCTAGAGTATCCTAAGAAATCTACAAAAAGCTACTAGAATTAAGAAGTTTGCAAAGTTTCCAAAAACAAGAACAGTATGCAAAAATTAATTGTGCTGCTATATGCCAGCAGTGAACAATCAGAATGTGAAATTAAAACTACAATACTTTTTACAATAGCACCTGAAATAAAATATTTTGGGGTAAATCTGACTAAAGATGTGAAAGAACTGAATATTAAAGAGTATAAACTACTATTGATGAAAATTAAATTTAAAAAACGAGAGTTAAACCATATTCATGGGCTGTAAGACTTAATATTATAATAATATCCACTTTACTTAAGTTGATCTATGAATTTAATGAAATTCTAATCAAAATCCCAGCAGGTTTCTTTGTAGAAATCAATGAGCTAATTATAAGATTTATGTGGAAATGCAAAGGATATGGGCTTCCTGGGTGGCGCTAGTGGTAAAGAACCTGCCTGCAAATGCAGGAGACACAGGAGATGAGAGTTAAATTCCAAGGTCAGGAAGAATCCCTTGGAAGAGGACACGGCAACCCACTCCACTAATCTTGCCTGAAGAATCCCATGGACAGAAGAGCGTGGCATTCATAGGGTTGCAAAGAGTCAGACACAACTGAAGTGACTTAGCATGCAAGCACTCAAAGGACATAGACTAGCCTTGAAAAAGAGAAAGCTGAGAAGTTACACTACCTTTTTAAAGACTTACTGTAGTTACATTAATTATAATAATGTGATACTGGTATAGCTCAGTTCAGTTCAGTTGCTCAGTTGTGTCTGACTCTTTGCAACTCCACAAACCGTAGCACGCCAGGCCTCCCTGTCCATCACCAACTCCCGGAATTTACCCAAACCCATGTCTACTGAGTTGGTGAGGCCACCTAACCATCTCATCCTCTGTTGTGCCCTTCTCCTCCTGCCTTCAATCTTTCCCAACATCAGGGTCTTTTCAAATGAGTCACCTCTTCGTATCAGGTGGCCAAAGTACTGGAGTTTCAGCTTCAACATCAGTCCTTCCAATGAACACCCAGGACTGATCTCCTTTAGGATGGACTGGTTGGATCTCCTCGCAGTCCAAGGGACTCTCAAGAGTCTTCTCCAACACCACAGTTCAAAAGCATCAGTTCTTTGGTGCTCGGCTTTCTTTATAGTCCAACTCTCACATCCATACATGACCACTGGAAAAACCATAGCCTTGACTAGACAGACCTTTGTTGGCAAAGTAATGTCTCTGCTTTTGAATATGCTATCTAGGTTGGCCATAACTTTCCTTCCAAGGAGTAAGCGTCTTTTAATTTCATGGCTGCAATCACCATCTGAAGTGATTTTGGAGCCCCCCCAAAATAAAGTCAGCCACTGTTTCCCCTGTTTCCCCATCTATTTGCCATGAAGTGATGGGACTGGATGCCATGATCTTCGTTTTCTGAATGTTGAGCTTTAAGCCAACTTTTTCACTCTCCTCTTTCACTTTCATCAAGAGGGTCTTTAGTGCTTCTTTACTTTCTGCCATAGGGTGGTGTCATCTGCATATCTGAGGTTATTGATATTTCTCCCAGCAATCTTTATTCCAGCTTGTGCTTCCTCCAGCCCAGTGTTTCTCATGATGTACTCTGCATATAAGTTAAATAATATACAGCCTTGACGTACTCCTTTTCCTATTTGGAACCAGACTGTTGTTCCATGTCCAGTTCTAACTGTTGCTTCCTGACCTGCATACAGGTTTCTCAAGAGGCAGGTCAGGTGGTCTGGTATTCCCATCTCTTTCACAATTTCCCACAGTTTATTGTGATCTACACAGTTAAAGGCTTTGGCATAGTCAATAAAGCAGAAATAGATGTTTTTCTGGAACTCTCTTGCTTTTTCGAAGATCCTATAAGCAGACCACATAGGTCCACAGGACAGAATATTCTAGAAATAAATCCACACATATAGAGGCAATTGATTTTCAACAAACATGGCAAGGCAGTTCAGTGGGAAAATGTTAATCTTTACAATAAATGGCGCTGGAACAATTGAATAGCCATTGGTTAAAAAAAAAACAATCAACCTCAACCCTTACTACATACCATATACAAAAACTGATTGGAAATAGATCACTGACCTAAATGTAAGAATAACTTCTTGAAGAGACTATAGGAGAAAATGTTTGCGACCTTGGATTTACTAAAACTGAAAAAATACACACAAAACCCATAAACTCTAAAATAAAGAAATTAATATGGGGTTTAGAAAAGTAAAAACATTTGCTCTCATTTCTATTAATATATTCTCAGTTATTAAAAATGGAAAGGTAAACCGCAGACTGGGAGAAAATATTTGCAAAGCATGTATCATGTATTCAACAGAGAACTTGTATCTAGAATATATAAATACTATAACATTAATAACAATAAAAACAACCCAATTTGAAAAAAGTGGGTCAAAGATTTGAACAGATACTTTACTAAACAAGATACAAATGTGGCAAATATGTACAAGAAAAGATTCTCAGTATCATCAGTCATTGTGCTCAGTAGCCAGTTTCAGTTGTGTCTAAGCCTGCAGGTTCAGAGGAGGCAATGGCACCCCACTCCAGTACTCTTGCCTGGAAAATCCCATGGACGGAGGAGCCTGGTGGGCTGCAGTCCTGGGGTCGTCAAGAGTCGGACATGACTGAGCGACTTCACTTTCACTTTTCACTTTCCTGCATTGGAGAAGGAAATGGCAACCCAATCCAATGTTCTTGCCTGGAGAATCCCAGGGACGGGGGGAGCCTGGTGGGCTGCTGTCTATGGGGTCACACAGAGTCGGATACGACTGAAGCGACTTAGCAGCAGCAAGCCTGCAGGTTCCTGTGTCCATGGAATTTTCCAAGCAAGAATACTGGAAGAGGTTGTCATTTCCTTCTCCAGGCTGTCTTCCCGACCCAAGGATTGAACCTGCAGCTCCTGCATTAGTGGGCAGATTCCTCACCAACTACACCACCTGGGAAGCCCCATCAGTCATTAAAGTGACGTGAAGTCGTTCAGTTGTGTCTGACTCTTTGTAACCCCATGGACGTAGCCTACCACGCTCTCCGCCCATGGGATTTTCCAGGCAAGAGTACTGAGGTGGGTTGCCATTTCCTTCTTCAGAGGATCTTCCCGACCCAGGGATCGAACCTGGGTTTCCCGCATTGTAGGCAGACGTTTTACCGTCTGAGCCACCAGGGAAGAGTCTCATTAGTCATTCAGATCAGATCAGTCGCTTAGTCGTGTCCGACTCTTGGCAGCACGCCAGGCCTCCCTGTCCATCACCAACTTCCGGAGTTCACTCAGACTCACGTCCATCGAGTCAGTGATGCCATCCAGCCATCTCATCTTCTGTCGTCCCCTTCTCCTCCTGCCCCCAATCCCTCCAAGCATCAGAGTCTTTTCCAATGAGTCAACTCTTCGCATGAGGTGGCCAAAGTACTGGAGTTTCAGCTTTAGCATCATTCCTTCCAAAGAAATCCCGGGGCTGATCTCCTTCAGAATGGACTGGTTGGATCTCCTTGCAGTCCAAGGGACTCTCAAGAGTCTTAAAACCATAATGAGATATTACTGCACATCCACTAGATGGCTAAAATTAAAAAGATTGATCATAATAAATGCTGCCAAGGATGAAGATAATTGGATTTCTCATTACATTGCTGGTTCTAATTTAAAATGATTCAACCCCTTTGGAAAACAGTGTGGCAGTTTCTTTAAAAATTATGCCTATCATACAAATGCAGTCTTTCCACTCCTGGGTATTCACTCAAGAGAAATAAACATATCCACACCAAGACTTGTTCACAAATGTTCATGGTGGCTTCACTGGTAACAGTGAAAACCAAAACAAACAAACAAAAACACAGCTGTCCTTTCACAGGTAAATAGATGTTAAAGTTTGGAATATTGCTCAGCAATACTAAGGAACTATAGATACTAGCAACAGCAAAGAGATTCTGAGTGAAATAACCCCGATCCAAAAAATAATACACATTGTAAAACTGCATTTAAATAAAATTCTAGACAATTCAGACTAACCTATGACAGTGGTTGCTTGATGATAGAGCAGGGAGGGTAGGGATGGGCATAAAGAAGCATAGGAGAAAAGAAGACAGTGATGAAACCTAAACTTCTGGATTGAAATGATCCTATTAAAAAGTAGTGGGATTCTGTATAGTGGACACCTCTATACATAAAATAGATAACTAATAAGAACATACTGTAAAGCACATGAAACTCCACTCAGTACTCTGTAATGGTCTATGTGAGAAAAGAATCTAAAAAAGAGTGGATATATGTATGCTGCTGCTAAGTCGCTTCAATCGTGTCCGACTCTGTGTGACCCTAGAGATGGCAGCCCACCAGGCTCCCCCGTCCCTGGGATTCTCCAGGCAAGAACACTGGAGTGGGTTGCCATTTCCTTCTCCAATGCATGAAAGTGAAAAGTGAAAGGGAAGTCGCTCAGTTGGGTCCGACTCTTAGGATATATGTATATGTATTACTGAATCATTTTGCTGTACATCTGAAACTAACACAGCATTGTAAATCAGCTATACTTCAATAAAAAATCTTAAAACAAGAGTAGTGGGAGATAATTTGGGTGGTGAGGGTAAATCAGATTATTAAAGATTATTAATCAAGCACAGTAATTTAGATTTAGAGTGAAAAACAGAAAGCTATCAGACTTTCAGTAAATGGATCATATAACTGAAATGGAACTTAAGCAGTATCCTGTCTGAAAGCCAAAGAGAATTGAAGATTTCCATTGGGAACGGCCAGTAGAGTTAAATTATTTTCCTACAATTAAAAAGCCACGTCAAAGTCCTGTCAAAGGGTATATTCTCCTGGGAGTGAGTCATATACAAGGCAAGGTCTTCTATCAGCATGTACTATTTGTCTAGTCCTGACAAATATTATTACCATTTCTACTGAACAAAGAAAGAAACTCAAACACATGAAATTGCCTGGAGAATATAGGCTTATATAGAAGTTCCTGTTTCCGGGTCTGCCTGATTTACTTTGGCACTATCTTCATAGAAGCCAAATATTTGGTGCTTTGAACAAATACCAGGGTGAGGCCTGTACAGCACAATTTCCACAGTGTAGACTGTTTGGCTTATCCATTTACAGTTTTCAGATAGGGATTACTTCCTTACTGGGACAATTAGCAGACACAGAGAATGGAGTCAAAAGCATTAAAATATATCAGAAGTTTAACTGTATGACCCTAGGCAAGCTGCTAACTTTTTTGAGGCTTAGAGTTCTTGTGTATAACATTGGGGCTCATGGTAAAACCTCATAATGTTTCTATACGAATAAATGGGATAACATATTATGAAGTTGTCCATTTATGTTGTTTAAATAAACAGCAGAGTCTCAGGCTCTTACAGCCAATAGGGATGGTTGATGATACAAGAAAGTGAAGTCGCTCAGCTGTGTTCGACTCTTTGTGACCCCATAGACTGTAGCCTACCACACTCTCCGTCCATGGGATTTTCCAGGCAAGAGTACTAGAGTGGGTTGCCATTTCCTTCTCCAGAGAATCTTCCCGACCCAGGGATCGAACCTGGGTTTCCCGCATTGTAGGCAGACACTTTACTGTCTGAGCCACCAGGGAAGAGTTTCAGCAAATCAATGACTTTGTCACAGAGGAGACACTTTTTGATAGTACCTATCCTGGAAACTGCTCCTTTGTTACTAAAAGATAGCATGGAGGGTTATAACTCCCTCCAAAATATGCTTGTGAGGTCAAAAGTGCCTCCTGGAAGGAGACGCTGAGAACTGAGAGGGAGAAAATATGGTTTTGATGAAACATATAACCACAGCAGACTTGTTACAGATCATACACAGTAATTTCCAAACTCCTCTTGGTAGAAATGGTACTAACCTCCCAGTTGAGAAACACTGCTTATAACTTTTTCTAAAATCTGACCAGTTAATAAAGCACCTGTGGTGGTGAAAATTCTGTATTTCGTAGTTTCTCTTAGCTGTAAAATAAAAAAAATCAATCTAAGAAAAAAAACATATATAAGTTTCTCTTAGCTGTAAAATAAAATTATAATATCAATCTAAGAAAAAAATATATGTTTCTCTTAGCTGTAAAATAAAATTATAATATCAATCTAAGAAAAAAAAATATATGTTGTTGTTTAGTTGCAAAGTTGTATCCAGCTCTATTGAGACCCCCATGGACTGTAGCCCACCAGGCTCCTCTGGATTTCCCAGGCAAGAATACTGGAGCGTGTTGCCACTTTCTTCTCCAGGGGATCTTCCTGACCCTGGGATCAAACCCACGTCTCTTCCAATTCTCCTGCATTGCAAGCGGGTTCTTTATCACTGAGCCACCTGGGAAGCCCTGTATATATCACTGAAGCTAATACTACCTTAGTAGATATATTACACGTCTGAATTTGTATTACTCTTCTCTGAGAGGGGTCTTATATTGTTGTGCTTCCACACTCCCACAGTTGTTTCCTCTTCTGTACTATCTTATCCTGAATTTAAAACTGAATTGGTTTTTTTTTTTTTCCCTTTGTATTGGGAGTCAAATCATGGATATATTTAAATTATCGGGAATATTGTAGAGGAATTTTTCCCTTTATTCGTAACAAAAGAACATATTTCTGAACTAAAACTTAGGCAAATGTAGGCTAACAGGCAGTAGGTACAATTATTTGGATAATAATTAAGTGGGAATTCACTGGTGGTCCAGTGGTTAGGACTCGGCAGGTACGTTTACTGCCATGGCCCAGGTTCAATTCTTGGTCAGAGAACTAAGATTCCATGTCAAGTTTTCTAAACTATGCAGTTTTGTTGCATGTTTTCCAGGTGATTTGAACCCTTTTGAATGCCCTGATGTTTCCGGCGCTTAGAGGAAGTGCTCACCAGCCAGCTGGTTTTGTGGAAACTTCCATCTCTATCCTACTTTCCCACAGAAAACCAACACAGAGAGAATAGCTCCTGATTGGTTCTGTCTCTCATTATTGACTTATTTTCAGCAAATATGTTTCTCCAACTTGTGTAGCTAATAATGGAAATAATCTGGTAGTCTGTCAGAGAAAAAAAGAAAGATATCAGTTAACTTCCTCCCTTTTATCTACTGTTGCCTTGAGTTGACTGATAACTTTAAGTTGTCAAAAATTTCTTCCCCATTTTTGTGGGAGCATGAATTTCCAGCCAGGTAAAACCCATTTTAGGTTGGTTTGGGTGAAATTACACCTCACAGCAAGGGAAGAAATGTAGCCAAACCAAATCTTTATATTAGAAACTTACTTTCAACACTTACTTCTTAGTAAGTTCGTTAACCCTCGTCATGAAAAGTGACTCCAGACGGGTGCACACCTCCCTTAAATTTGGGGGAAGCAGTCAGTCATTTCAATTCAAAGCTAAACCTTAAATAAAAGAAAAAAAAAAAATTTCCAGGACGCAGTTAAAAGGCTATGCAGATTTATCTTGGCCACGCCTCCAGGCTCGCTGCGCGCACCCGCGAGCCAAGCAGTAACTGAAAGGTCGTCATACGGGGAACTACTCGGATAAAGTGACGTTCTGCTTTTTTTGACTGTTACCCTTATCCAATGGCACCCCACTCCAGTACTCTGGCCTGGAAAATCCCATGGATGGAGGAGCCTGGTAGGCTGCAGTCCATGGGGTCGCTAAGAGTTGGACACGACTCAGCGACTTCACTTTCACTTTTCACTTTCCTGCATTGGAGAAGGAAATGGCAACCCACTCCAGTGTTCTTGCCTGGAGAATCCCAGGGACGGGGGAGCCTGGTGGGCTGCCGTCTATGGGGTCGCACAGAGTCGGACACGACTGAAGCGACTTAGCAGCACCCTTATCCAGCCGGCCTCCCCTTGCATTAATCTTCTTTTACAATTAAAGTCTCTCATTTTTCCCGCTGAGACAAACCAAGCTGTAAACCTGAGACCCATCCAATGGGAAGGCGGCAATCCACGGCCACTTCCGGGTTATTTCCGGGGTCGAGGCTGCTCCACCGCCCAATCGAGAGTTAGGGGCGGGGCTGCGTCTGCGCGTCTCCAGAGCGCTGGAGGCCAGTTTTGCAAGCTTGTTCTCAAAACTTACTTGTTTCGCGTTGTGTGAGGGTTTCCTCCCTCTGGTCCGGAGTCAGAAGACATTTGGTATCACAGAAAAATTCTGGCTTCAGGCAGGTAAGTCCCGCGGTTGTCGTTACTGCCTGCGTTCACGTGAAAGAGGAAGGCCTACCCTAGGCTTCACCAGTGTTCTTATATTTTCTCTTTTACTCTGAAACGGGTTCCGCGGGCAAGGCTGAAGGCGTGGAGCTGCTTTGGTTACCGTGACAACTACACGACGCCTAAATGGCTTTAGAATTTGGGTTGGGAGAGCTTCTTCTGGAAGGACTCAACGTGTGAGTCGGGTTCAAAACTCATGTTACTTCAAACACGTGCTTTTAATCTGATTTTGAAAGGTTTGTTCGGTTGATGATGTGGAGAAGCCAAATTTGAGGCAAGATTACTAGTTGGAAAGCTCATGCAGTAATCTAGACACAGTTTGAAGGAGTCCCCAGCTGGGGGAGTGGTGTGGAGTTGCGGAGTTTGGCGAAGATGGGAGAAGTACTAGCAGGTAGTACCTGCAGGACCTAAATTGGGTATGTGGAAGGACGTAGAGGAGTCCTGAGCATCTTGAGGATTGAGTCTAAACTCAGCTTGGCACAAAGCTGTTTTTGTAGATTCTCTTCCCGCCATCTGCTTTCCGCCTCCCTCTTCCACGAACACCCCAAACTCTGTTCATGTCAGTTGTGTTTGGGAACACATTCTAGTTCCCAGAATATTGTCCTCACTTTTTTGTGACATTGGTCCAGGTTACAAAGTTTCACTGAGCCCTTCAGTTTTTTCAACTACTCACCTCCAGATTTCTGTAAGGATTAAATTAGATGCTTTGTAGGCTTGGTGTATCAGAGAAGACGATGGCACCCCACTCCAGTACTCTGGCCTGGAAAATCCCGTGGATGGAGGAGCCTGGTAGGCTGCAGTCCATGGGGTCGCTAAGAATCGGACACGACTGAGCGACTTCACGTTCACTTTTCACTTTCATGCACTGGAGAAGGAAATGGCAACCCACTCCAGTGTTCTTGCCTGGAGAATCCAAGGGACGGGGGGAGCCTAGTGGGCTGCTGTCTCTGGGGTCACACAGAGTCGGACACGACTGAAGTGACTTAGCAGCAGCAGCAGGCTTGGTATATAGAGAGGACTCAATGAGAATGATAATTACTACTGTTGTTATTGTATTTCTCATATTGTCTTATTATACATCATTTGTGCTTCCCCGGTGGCTCAGTGATAAAGACTTTGCCTTGCCATTGCAGGAGATGAAAGAGATGCAGGTTTGATCCCTGAGTCAAGAAGATGTCCTGGAGTAGGAAATGGCAACCCTCTCTAGTATTCTTGCCTGGAAAATCCCATGGACAGAGGAGCCTGGCAGGCTATACCCCTTGGGGTCCCAAAGAGTTGAACACGACTGAGCAATCACCTTTACCTCATACATCATTTATATGTTTCTTCCTCTATATTAGTTTTTCTTTTTTAAATTAAAGAGTTAGTATCTTATCTATCCTTGTCTCTTCTTGAAATATAGTAGTATTTGAAGTAGTCAATAGTTTTTAAATGGGTCATTCATTTTGGCTGCTGCTGACATAATTAAATTCATTTTTTTAAAGGAACTACCAGGTGCTGTTAATTTTGTTGATCATTGGTATTTATTAGATAAAAGTGGCTGTCTTTCTGTATAATTCAGAAACCTGTGGATTAAGATGTACAGAAAGTAACTGATATTTTCAGTCTGGAATAGATATGAGTGATTTCAGTGAAGAATTGATAAGACCCACGACAGAGGATGAACAGGGAGAACCGTGTGTGCGCTCTGGTTCAGGAATGTGTTTCCCTTGGCTCCAGAAGCATATAGAATCCATAGGTAAGTAAAATAACGTATAACCATTTCAGCTTTAATGAAGTAGATGATAAGATTCAATATGGATACAAAATCAGATAGCCAAGCTGGTTCAATTTTCAAGATAAGAATATATGAGGATTTTTTTTAAGGCAGTTAATAAAAAAGACACAGGAAAAAAATATTATTTTTTTCTCATAGAATTCTTTGAATTAATAACAGTCTGTATTGTGGTCGATACCCTTTTTTTTTTTCTTCCAGTAACTCTTCTGAGCATTTTACTATATCCCTGGCATTGGCTTAATACTGGGGACAGATTTGTTGAAGAAGATAAGATCTCTGCTATTGAGGAATACATACCAGAAATTTCTGTTGAATTGCATTGAAATAAGCCCTAATAGAATTATCTATAGTAGATTTTAGGAAAAGACTATTTTCTTCTTTGTTCCTCTAATGTAGAAAAAAACAAGTTGTTCTATGGGATAATTCCTTATTAGAATATATTTTTAAAAAATCAGTTATCTGTATGTTGTCATGAACTAGCACTTTTCTAATTATTCACAAATATATCTTTCTTAGCCTAGCTTTCTTTCCCCTTGATTGTGAGTCCCTGGCTGCTAGAATTTAGCTCTTATTTATTTTTTAACCTGAATATTATCTATTTAATTATCTCAGTAAATTAGTTCTCAGTAAATATATGTACCAGGCATTTTACAGATGAGGGAACTTAATTTCAAAGAAGTTAAAATTCTAAATGCTGGTATCAGGAGTCAAACCCAGGCCTATCTGATCTCAAAATCTGCTTTGAGATACATATGTTTAAAAAAAGGGAAAAGTGCCTAGCATAGAGCCTTGTGCGTAGTGAGTGTTGAAAATGTAATAATTTATTGCCTCTTTCCTCATTTTATTTTTACTGGATTAATATACATGGTTTGAGTCAGGTTTCAATGAATGGAACTTCAGAGAGGGTGTTTCCTTGCCCCTGTGGGGAACTATTAATAGTAATCTAGTTTCTGCTAGTTACTGCATACCTGGGCATGTGTCTGTCAACAGTGTTCTATGGAGAGCTTGAGTCAGTCCATAAACAAGTAGGTTTAAGACCAGAATTTACATACTTAAAAATGTTTCATCTTTTATGGATAGCCTGTTAAACCCCAAATATTAATACTTTCGTCTGCTATGAGAATATAGTTGCAGATAATATTGATGTTTTATTGGTAATTAACCACAATAGGAAAACCTAGTTGCCTAACAATTATTTACTTTTTATTCTTTTAAATTTCTTTGGGTGTTTTGAAGGGTGTGTCCCCCAGAATAAAAACTTTGAAGGTGGGCACCCTATGGTGAGTACCTAGACTAGTGCTTGACCATGGCAGTGCTCAAAAAATACTTGTTGACAGGCTGATGAGTTTCTAGGTTCTCTCAAAGGAATTAGAAATTAGGTTGCTGACACTAGTTCTTTACTGTATCTCATTCCATCAAATATATTTTCCTTGATAGTTATTCTTCAAGTTTATCAGCGACAAATAACATTATGTTTTGCTTACGAAAAATGCTATTCTTTGAGCTGTTCCTGAGATAATTAGGCTCAGATGTAAGATAGGAGGGGCATTGCCCAAGGATTTTTGTATCCTCGTCTAAAGTCAATTTCCAGTCTGAGCTGTGAAAACTAGAGGTATAACAGAAGGGAGTTTGGCCTGAGATCAGTTTTCCTTTAGATGAATAAATGAGGTTTTAGGGAAGAAGCATTTTGTCAGTTTCTTGGCCTAGCTGCCTGGTGTTGCTGCTGATATCCTAGGAACTTGGCTGTAGATCCTGTTAAATGCAGCTTCTAATTCAGAGAGGTAGGCAGGGCATAGTATTCCGGATTTCTAATAAGCTCTCTGGTGGTGTTAGGACTACATCTGGATCCCTGGGTGATTTGTATATACATTTAAAAAGTTGGAGAAGCACTAGTCAAAAGAAGTAGTCTACTTTTTTTTTCCCCTAAAAAATTAGGTACTATCTTGCACCATTTTAATGTGCCATCTAAAAATTGCATCATAAGTTTGGTAGTTCCAAAAGGCATAATTTTCAGCATATATTGGCACTTTCAAATGAAATTATTATATGACTTAAACACACATATTTGGTGAGACTTCCTGGGTGCAGTGGTTAAGACTCTATGCTTCTACTTCAGGGATGCAGGTTCAGTCCTTGGTGGAGAACTAGCATCCCACGTGCTGTGTAGAGCGGCCATAAATTAAAAAAATAATTGGTAGAGTCTAAATAGCTTAGGAATGTGATATCTTTTATCATCCGTTTTGTGTTTATGAAAAAGCTTTTAATAGATGGAAATTTTATATTGTTGCTTTATTCTTCCATAAAGTATGTATCCACATTTAATTTTTGCTAATATCCTGTAAAGTTTTTAACTATTAAAATTTCTTCTGGATTGAAACATTATTATAATTAATTTTTTACACAGCTGATTAAAATAATGTATTACTTTTTTGGTTAAATTTTAAGTGTTAAATGTAAATTTTTATTGCTTATTTATCTCAATAAAATGGATAAGGATATCACTTTTTTCCAATTCTTATATCTGTGGATGAATATTATATATTTCTAGAATGAGAAAAGATTTAGCTTTAATTCTATTGTATATTTTAAAATAATTTTATTTACTTAATTTATTTTTGGCAGGGCTGGGTTTTCATTGCTTCGTAGGCTTTTCTCTTATTGGGGTCAGCAGACTTCTCGTTGCAGGTGGCTTCTCTTGTGGCTCCTGGGCTCTAGACCACAGGGTCAAAAGTTGTGGTTCACAGGCTTAGTTGCTCCACAGACTGTGGGATCTTCCTGGACCAGGGATCAAACCCGTGTTTCCTGCATTGGCAGGCAGATTCTTTACCACTGAGCCACCAGGGAAGCCCCTGTATTTTGTTTTAATTGGTGGAAATTCTGAGAAACTTTACTCACTTTAGTAAGTAGCTGGCAATGGATGGCGTTTAATTTTAGCAATGTATCAGGTCTTTGACTCCTCCTCACTCACTTGTGAAAAAATTACATAGTGTTCTAAAAAATTATTAGATTCTTCTATACTTTTGATAATTAAAGAACTAGAAATCACCTGACTTGCAAATGGATGTTAGAGTCATTCATTTTCTCAACACTAAACACTTGTATTTTCACCTTAAGGTAATATTAGAGTTATTTTGATGAAGCCTTGTCTATATGCACGGCTTTCTAGAAGATCAATTTTAGGAAAGAGTATGTGAGAAAGTTGAAGATGTGCAGGTTGATTGCTATAAAGCTATTTTTGCATGATACTTATTAATCTCTGTGTATTCCCAGGGGTGGGGTCTTCCCTGGTGGCTCAGACAGTAAAGAATCCTCTGCAGTGTGGGAGACCTGGGTTCGATCCCTGGATTGGGAAGATCCCCTGGAGAAGGGCATGGCAACCTATTCCAGTATTCTTTCCTAGAGAATCCCCATGGACAGAGGAGCCTGGCGGGCTACAGCCCATGGGGTCACAAAGAGTCAGACACATCTGAGTGACTAAGCATATTCCCAGGGGTGAGGGCTCCCCAACTGGAAGACTGCTGGCCCATAGGAGTCTTTAGTGGTGTGGGAAGGGAGGAAGAGGTGGCAATATGCAGCTTGTTGTCATAGATGAGGTTGTAACTAAGCACAAATCTTTTTTTTTTTTTTTTTTCATTTTTGAACAGTTTTTATGGCTGAGACACATATGGGATCTTAGTTGCCAGATCAGGGATTGAACCCATGCCCCCTGCATTGGAAGTGTGAGGTCTTAACCAGTGGACTGCCAGAAAAGTCCTAACCCTAATATTCTTAACATGAGGATTGTCAGTATTTTAGAGATACAAAATGAAAGTGGTCCATGAAAAATAAAAGTGCACCTCTTGGTGTTTTCAGAACATAGGTAGGAAAAAAGACAGTGCTTTCCTAGGATGACCCTGATGATTTTTACCCATTCTGAATACTTGGTATTTTGCACTGGGGGCCCTCTCTGAGAGATTCTTCCCAGACTGTTTAGTGCAAGGGTGAAAGGATAGTTGAATCAGATTTAAAGGAACTGGTGACCTTGGTAGCCCAAGAACATCAAATTAGACATCTCTTAAATAGAATTTTTTTTTTTCATTTGCCACAACTAGTTAAAATGATGTGGAAGAGTTGGTCTCAAGTGAAGCTAGCTTTGGTATTGGGGATGGGTTGGGTTAAGTAATACCTACTTGTTAAAATTGTGCTTATCAGAAGTAAGATTCTTGAATTGTTGATTTGAGGTCACTGGCTCAAGACTTTCCTCTTTAACCTTTATAGCCTCTGGAGGAAAACAGGAGAAAGATTTTGCTCAGACAACAAGCGCTTGTTTAAATTTTATCCAAGAAGCTCTGCTGAAGCACCAGTGGCAGCGAGCTGCAGAATACATGCACAGTTACCTTCAGGTTTTGGAAGATACGGATAGCAACAAAAGGCAGGGTGCACCCGAGGTAAGTGAAGTGTGAGTCCCCTGGAAGATAGCACAGAATCCTGGGAGTTTCTGCCTCTTGAACTCCACCCAGAACAGCTTTTGCAAGATCTCAAATTGAGTTTGTATCAAGACATTTTTTTTCATACTTCATTTTTCTATTATCATTTTAAGGAGACAAAAAATACTTTAACTCTGAATTCTCAGATTCCCAAATACTTATTCATTCATTTAAGTAATTCTTCCATCTTTCCCCATGTCCTTATGGTCCCCTTTCTATAGGATGGTTCCCATTTTCATGCAAACATGTCATTCTCTCTCCCACTTAATATCATCTCTTGACTTCTACTTCTTCCACAAGCTGTGCTCATTTCTCCCTTCTGCCTTTCAGCAGAACTCCTGGGAAGAGTTTATATATCTATTCGTTCCAAGCCCTCTTCAGTTAGACTCCCCCACAAATCATCATTTCTACCAAATTGCCTTGTCAGGGTCAACAGTGATATCCACTTTGCTGAATCCAGTGGCTGATTTTCAGTACTCGTTTAACTTGATCATTACCAATATTAAGCATACCGGGTCATTCCCTTCTGTGTGATGAAGAAACAAACAGAATTCTTCGTCTGGCTTCCAGGACTCTGCACTCTCAGGTTTTTCTCCTACTGCACTGGCCATTCCTCGGTTTCCTTTTCTGATTGCTCTTTTTCTCCTTGGCCTTCTGACGTGGGAGTCCTTGAGAACTCCAATCTTTAGGTGTTATTGTTATCTGAACTCTCTTGATCTCATTCAGTTTCATAGCCTTTCATTCAGTCTGTATACTGGTGATCCCCCATTGTGTATCTGGGGCTCTGACGTCTGTCAAGTCCAGATTGCTGTACCCAACATTCTGTTCAACCTCACCTCTTAGTATCTAATACCAGCTAGTACAATATGTCGTATCCTACTAGCAAATATAAACTGGTTCTTCTGATATTCCTTGTCCAGCCTAATTTTCCTTATCTCAGATCAGGGTTCCCTTATCTAATTTTGAGACCCAATCTGGAGTTTTTTTTTTTTTTTTCTCTTTTGCACCTCATATCCAAACCATCAGAAAATTCTGTCAGCTCTCCTTTGAAAACCTGCCCCCTGCAGTCTTGAGTACTTCTTACCACATCCTTTTTGCTGCTTCCTTGACTCAAACCCCCATCACCTCACTTAGATGACTGCTTACCCTCCTCTGCCTCCCAGTGTATTTTTAGCATAATAACCAGACTGAGCCTTAACAAAACAAAAAAAAAATAGCCTTATTTAGAGACATTAAACACCATACAGTTCGCCCATTTAAATTGAACAATTCAGTGTGTTTTCATATATTCACAAGAGATGTGCAACTGTCACCACAATCTAAATTTAGAACATTTTTTGTCGCCCCCCCCCAGAGAAACACTGTACCCACTTGTAGTCCCTCTTCTCCAGACCCTGCCCTTGGCAACCATTAATCTACTTTTTATTTTGGACATTTCAAATAAGTAGAATCATGTAATATATGGCTTTTTATGAATGAATTCTTTTACTGAACATAATGTGTTCAAGGCTTATTATACCATATTGTGGCATATTAGTTCTTCACTGATTTTTATTGCAAAATAATATTCCAGTGTAAGGCTTTATCTCATTTGATGAGATAAAACTGATACATCAGTTTTTAGACATTTGAGTAGTTTTTCTTTCTGTTACTATGAATAATGCTACTATGAACATTCATGTACAAGTTGTTTCCTCCCCCACCATGTACAAGTTTTTATATGGGTGTTTGTTGTAATTTCTCTTGAGTAAATATATCGACGAGGAGGAGTATGCTGGGGCATATGATAAATATATGTAACCTCTTAAGGAACTGGTAGACTGTTTTCCACATTGACTGCACTGTTTTACATTCCCACCAGCAACATACAAGGTTTCTAACATTTGTACATCCTCGCCGACAGTATTATTGTCTGTCTTCTTGATTACAGCCACCCTAGTGATTGTGACATGGTGTCTCGTTGTAGCTTTGATGGGCATTTTTCAAATGATTAATGATACAGCATAGTCCTTTTAAACCATGAGTCAAATCATGTCACTGCTCAGCTGAAAACCCTGCAGTGGCTTTCCTGTTTCACTCAGTAAGAGCCAGCATCCTTTTGATCACCTGCAAGTTCTCCGTGCTTTGGTCATTCCCTTTCCCCTTTGGCCTCATCTCCTGTTACCATCTAACTTACTTTTCTTCCCCAGCCTCACTGGCCTCCTTGCTCATCCCTTGAACAACCATACTTCTTCCTGATTGTCTTTGCTGTTTCTTTGGCTATCACTGTGGTCACCCTCCTTCACGTCATACTTGCAGTGGGGCCTCCCTTCACTATTTAAAGTTGCAACTGCATACCAACCCCCTTCACTTTCCAGCTGGCACCCCTGGTCTTCTGACTCTGCTTCATTGTTTTCCCCATAACACTTGCCAGTTTAATTATTGTATTTCTTTGTTATTGTCAGTCTCTCTACAACAGAATGTAAATTCCACCAGGGCAGGGATCCAGAACAGTGCTTGGCATGTATTGTTAAATTTGTTTTGTAAAAGACAGTATATCCACAGATAACTTCACATGGATATCTCAAGTAGCTTTTACTATTAGAGTAACCATTGCATCAGTTAGATGTCTAATAGAACCAAAAAATATGAAAAAAAAATTTAACCATTGATTGAAAGTTTAGTTTATGGACTACAGTTAATCTAGATCTTTAAACACTGGACAAATTACAGCCCTTTTTTGTCCAGAGTTTGTTTTATAAATTAAATCAGTGGTTATCAGATGCTTGTTTGGGCTCTGTTTGAGTCACATAGAGCCTTTGTTGAAAGTACAGATTCCTGCCCTCCACCAGAGTTTTACTGAGTTCAAGTCTGAATCCCTGGAATATTTGTTTTTAACTGGTGTCCCAGGTAATTCTTACATACATGTGGACTTAAGAACAACTGTGGTAGGATAATCTCCACATTTTATTTAAGCTTCAAAATACTGCAATTTGTTTATCTATAAAAGAACTCTGTCTCTTTCTGAGTATTATGATTATACTAAACCAATATTATACCAAACAACCAGTTTACTTTGAAGATCAGTATCATTGAAGTACTTTAAATGGAGTAAGAGAAGTAGAGATTTGCCCTCATGCAAAAGAAGAGCTGCAAGTACTGTCATCAAAGTTTTGGTGCTCTGGGGAGAAAATATTTTATTAAAATTTATAATAAATAAAGTTGATGCAGATTCTTAAGTTGAAGCTCTAAAGATAGACCAACTATAGTCAATAGTTGTAGAACTTGATGAAATGCGAGGAAACATTGAGTCCATAGCTCTCGCTTGATACATAATGAGAGCAGTGAAGAAGCCAATATTAATGGAACCCGAGTTCTCTAACTTTAATGTTTTTCTCCTATACTAATTAAAAATGTTATCTTCAATATGTATCTTAACTGCTCACCTTCTTTAGATTTCTGGCTCAAAATGACACTGTTAATGACACCTGGTATTTTAATCAACAGGAAAAGCTTTTAATCACATAAAATGTAATAGTACTTCCATTGGGTGAAGTACAGTAAAATGTTGACAGTAGTGGTATCTATAAAAAGGAATTATAGGTTGTTTTTTAATGTTGTAATCAGAAGAAAATAGCTTCCTGAGACATTGGTTAAGGCAGGGGTTTTACAGTTTTGTTAGTAACTTCTGTTTTGACAGATTGTTTGGAGGCTTGGAAGTGAAATTCTTTATTATCATCCCAAAAGCAGCGTGGAGACTTTCAATACCTTTGCTGACCGGATGAAAAATATCGGCATCACGAATTACTTGAAGGTGAGAATGTAGGCTTTGTGAATTTACATCTGCAGCATTCTTTTTTTAAAATTGCTTGTCTCAGTGATAAGGTAGGTAAGAATGTAAAAAAGATGGGAAAGGGAGTAACACACCTGGGTCAGTAAGAGAAGCTGAAAGAAAAATTGCATTATGAGAGCCATTTACTTCTCCATTTCCTGTCGCCTACCACGTTGTGTGAGTGAAAATGTCTTCTCCTTGTGTATCTCTGGCTGCCACAACCGGTCCTTCAGAAATGGCATGTGTGCTTCACTATGATAATGGACCAAATTCTAATATGTTTGCTTAAGTCAGTTGAGCTCTCTAAGAATTGGTGCTTTTGGAAAAAAGGGAAAGAGCTAAACAAATTGGGAATTTGAATACTTGAGAAAAGTTTTTCAGCCTTGTTGAGATATAATCGATGTATGATTTAACTTTGTTTAGGCTATACAATGTGATAATTTGATAGCATGTATATATTGCCAAATGTTTACCACAAGGAGGTTAGTTAACATGGCCATCCCCTCACATAGTATCATTTTGTTGTTGCTATGTTGAGAATGTTGAAGTTCTACCCTTGTGGCAGCTTTCAAGTTAACAGTGCTATAGTCACCATACTATACATTAGACCCTCAAACTTACTCATCGTATAATTGAAAGTTTGTGTCCCTTGACTACTCCAGCCTTCAGCCTGCTCTGTTTTTATGGGTTGGATGTTTTTAGATTCCACCTGAAAGTGAGATGAGAGAATATTACTTTTTTTGTATGACTTATTTCCCTAAGCATAATGCCCTCAAAGCTCATCCATGTTGCCACACATGCAAGGTTTCATTCTTTTGCATGAGTGAATAATACGCCATTGTATATGTGTGTGTATACAATATTTTCCTTATCCATCCATCCATCATTGCTCACTTAGATTGCTTCCATGTCTTGGCTCTTGTGAATAGTGTTTCAGTGAACATGGAAGTGCGGATATCTCGTCCAGATAGAGATTTCAACTTTGGATATATATGCCAATGTGGATTGCTGGATCGTATATTAGATCTGTTTTTAATTTATTAGAGGAACCACCATACCACCATTCTCCATAGGGGCTAGACCACTTTACATTCCAAAGGGAATGTATACCAGCAGTGTACAACAGTTCCCTTTTCTGCACATGCTTAGCAACACTTGTTATTCCTCGTCTTTTGTTCTGTTTTCCTTTTGGTCGTGCTGGGTCTTTGTTGCTGTGTGGGCCCTCTCTCTTTGCGTGAATGGCAGCTGCTCCTCCTTGCCATGTGCGGGCTTCTCCTTGCGGGGCACAGGCTCTAGGTGCCTGGGCTTCAGTAGTTGCAGCACACAGTCTTTAGTTGCTCCGTGACAGGTGGAATCTTTCCAGGATTCCACATGTGAATCATGGGATTCCACACAGGAATCAAACCTGTGTGCCCTGCATTGGTAGGCGGATTCCCATCCACTGTACCACCAGGGAAGTCCTCTCTTGTCTTTTTGATGCTAGCCATTCTAGCTCGTGTGAAGTGGGAGAATTCCTTGGCTATCCAGTGGTTAGGATGCAAAACTTTCACTATTGTGACTCAGATTTAAATTATTTATTTATTTTCAATTGGAGGATAATTGCTTTGCAATATCGTGTTGGTTTCTGCCATACATCAACATGAATCAGCCCTAGGTATACATATGTCCCCTCTTTCTTGAACCTCCTCCTCCCACCTTTTTCTTTTTTCTTTTTTTTTTAAATATTTATTTATTTGGCTGCACCAGGTCTTAGTTGCAACATACGAGATCTAGTTCCCTGACCAGGGATCAAACCCCGGCCCTCTGCGTTGGGAGCACGGAGTCTTAGCTCCTGGACCACCAGAGAAGTCCCTCTTCTGCCCGTTTTTAATTGTAATATGTTTTTTGTTGTTCTTGCTATTGAGCTGTATGAGTTCTTTATAGATTTTAGGTATCTCTTATCAGATACATGATTTGAAAATGTTTTCTCCCGTTCAGTAGACTGCCTTTTCATTTTGTTGATGGTTTCCTGTGTTGTGCGGGAGCTTTTTGGTTTGTGCAGTCCCACTTGCTTATTTCACTTGTATTGCTTGTGCTTTTGGTGTCGTACCCCAGGAATTCACTGCCAAGACCAATATCAAGGACTTTTTTTCCCTCTGTTTTCTTCTGAGAGCTTTAGTTTCAGATCTTACCTTTAAGTCCTTAATCCATTTTGAGTTAATTTTTGTGAGTGGTATAAATTAAGGGTCCAGTTTCATTCTTCTGCATATAAACGTCTATAGTTTCCCCAGCATCATTCATTGAAGAGACTAACCTTTGCCCTTTGAGTATTCTTGGCTCCTTTGTCAAATATTAGTTGACAACGTATGGATGGGCTTATTTCTGGACTCCCAATTCTGTTCCACTTGTCTGGTGTGTCTGTTTTGAATGCTATAGTTTGGTAATATAGATTGAAATAAGAAAGTGTGATACCTGCAGTATTGTTCCTTCTCAAGATTGTTTTGGCTATTCACGGTTTTTTTTGTGAATAATACAATTTTTGCATCCAAATTTGAAGATTGTGTTTTCTATTTATGTGAAAAACAGCACTGGTATTTTGATAGGTATTGCATTGAATCTATAGATGGCTTTGGGTAGTACGGGTAGTGTGGACATTTTCACAGTAGTACAGACGTTTTCACAGTATTAACTCTTCTGATCCATGTGTGAAAATGTTTCATTGTTTCTCATGTTTAGGCGGAGTTTTATCCAAATTAAAGTGTCCTTTAATAAAAGTTTTATCCAAAAGAATTGACATCCTCCAAAATGTTATGATAATCTCCCTCTCTGTGTTATGTATTTGACTAAAAGCACTTTCTCAATCAAGTTTTTACATGCTTTTTAATTTTTTCCAGTACCTCTAAATAAAGTTTTGTTGGAACATTACCACACCCATTCATTTCCATATTGCCAGTAGCTACTTTTAGCCAGACAATGGCAGAGTCGAGCAGTTGTGACTGAGACCAATAGGCCTGTGAAGCATAAATATTTACCCTCCTATTCTTGTTTTGTTTTTACTTGCCCTAGTTTTCAGATATTTTTAAATTGTTGCAAAATGTACATGATGTAAAGTGAGATATTCTAACCATCTTTAAGTGTATAAACCAGTGGCATTAATTATGTTTCCATTGTTGTGCAGCCATCACCAGTATTGCCAAAATTTCTATCACCCCAAACAGAAACTCTGTATCCATTAAGCAGTAACGCCTGGTTCCCCCCTCTTCCCATCCCCTCATAACCTCTAATCTACTTTTTGTCTCTATAAATTTGGCTTTTCTAGGTATTTCGTATAAGTGGAAGCATATAATATTTGTCCTTTCATGTTTTGGTTATTTCACCTAGCATCATGTTTTCAAGATTTATCTGTGGCATGTATCAGACCTCATCCCTTGTTACGGCTCAGTATAACTACAATATTCTGTTGTATGTATCTGTCACATTTTCTTATCTTTTCATCTCTTGTTCGGTTGTTTCCATCTTTTGGCTATTGTGAATAACACTTCAGTGAGTGCTGTCATACAGATACCTGTCTGAGTCTCTGCTTTCAGTTTCTTTGGATGTATACCTTTGAGTAGAATCGCTAGGTCATGTTTTATGGCATGTACACACATCACATATACACATATTTGTTGTTGTTCAGGCACTAAGTTCTGTCCAACTCTTTGTGACCCCATAGAGTGTAGCATGCCAGACTCCTCTGTCCTGCAGTATCTCCCGGAGTTTGCTCAAACTCACGTCCATTATTGAATCAGTGATGCAATCTAACCATCTCATCCTCTGTTGTCCCCTTCTCCTTTTGCCTTCCATCATTCCCAGCATCAGGGTCTTTTCCAATGAGTTGGTGGTTATATATGTGTATTATAAAAACTTGTATGTATAAACATATAATTCTATGTTTAACCCGTTTAGGAATCACTAAACTGTGATTCCTACTGCTTTCTAATTTTGAAAAAAGATTTCCCCTAGTTTAGGGTTCTTTACAGGTTTTATTAATTTAGGAAAAAATTTTGTTTCTCTTATGTGCCAGGTTCTCCCTTAGGATCTTATTTTCTGGTAGACCATGTACATTATAAGTAGAAACTAAACAGAGGCAGCATATGGTTCCACTTAAGAACTTTCTCAGTGAACAGTCGGAGTAAGGGGATAGCCTGCCCTGGTGTTGTGTGCTTCTCTTCTTTCAGGGAGAAACTAGATAGCCGTTTAGGGAGGGAAGGTAGAGTTTTAACTAAATTATTGGTTAGCTCCTTCTAAGCTCATAGAATCTACTCAAGTGAAGTAAAGAAATCTGGGAGGAACTTTATTTCATACTCCAGAGTCTGAGGGTGGTAATTAGGATAGACAAAAGACATTTTTTAGTAACACTTTTAAAAACACCTGCTGCTGTTTCCCAGACAATCTGCTGGACATGGTTCTTGCAGTAAAGGGAGACAGGTATGTAAATGAAATAAATGGTTATGGTTGCCATGGTAGAAATGCAATTACAGTGAGAAGACAAAGTCGAAAATGGTTGGCTCTCTGGAATTGGAAAGAGCTAGGACTGAATGAGTTAGTGGAGTCAGGCAAAGAAGGGATGTGATGCTGGAGATGAGTCTGAAGAAGCTAGTGGGTATTCACTGTGCATACTGGAGGAAATTGTAGTCTAGCATGGAGGGGATAGTAAAGAGTCTGATACCTCTGTGTCTAATGTGTCTTTAAGTTAAGTTGCTCAGTCATGTCTGACTCTTTGCGACCCCGTGGACTGTAGCCTACCAGGCTCCTCCATCCATGGGATTCTCCAGGCAAGAATACTGGAGTGGGTTGCCATTTCCTTCTCCAGAGGATCTTCCCAACCCAGGGATCGAACCCAAGTCTCCCGCATTGCAGGCAGACGCTTTAACCTCTGAGCTACCAGGTTATTCTAAAAATCACATAGGTAGAAAGCAGGGGAAGTAAGCTGAGCTCTGTATGCCATCTCTATAGAGCTGAGATTTTTATTCTGTAGGCAGTGGGAACTGTTGAAGAATTTTACACAAATGACCAATGTGATTTCTTTGGTGGTCACATGGAAGATGGATTGTAGGGGGACAGACAGGAGACACGAGTTGAGAAATTATTACAATAGTTGAAGAGGACGGTTTGAACTCTGACACTGTTCATATAATTAACTGTATTTCCCATTATTCTTCTCCTTAATGCTCTCCCTATTTGTATTGCTCTTTCTTTATGTAATTATTCTTTTTTTAATTTTTAGTTGAAAAGTTGACATATAGTTGATGTATGGACTTCTCTGGTGGCTCAGTAGTAAAGAATCCTGCCAAGCAGGAGATGCAGGTTTGATCCCTGGGTTGGGAAGATCCCCTGGAGAAGGAAATGGCAACGCACTCCAGTATTCTTGCCTAGAGAATCCCATGGGCAGAGGAGACTGGTAGGCCCACAGTCCATTGGGTTGCAAAGAGTTGGACACGACTTAGTGACTAAACAACAACAATTTTTTCATGCATCTTCTGCTAGATTGGAATTTTTGATCATGGGGACAATGTTCCATTGTTTGTGTTCTCCCAAGGTCTTAGCCCAGCATGTATCATATATTTACTGAGTTTTTAAACTAATGGTTATCTAATGACCTGCATGACAGTGGGCTTTTCTTAATGTTGCAGATTTCCTTACAACATGCATTATACCTTCTGCATCATGGATTGCTTGAAGATGCGAACAGAATTCTCACCCAGGCAGAGACATGGCGATATGGTGAAAAGTCTTCTTCCCAGGAAGTGTTAGTCAACCTTATTCAGGCCTATAAAGGTCTTTTGCAGTATTATTCTTGGTATAAAAAGAAGATGGAATTGTCTAAACTCGGTGAGTAACTATGAGTGATGAGTGGTAAGACTGTCAGAGGGACAGAAGGAATCTTGAGGAGTAATCTAATTCCCCTTCTTCCAAGCCTGGCTTTATATAGATAGTACAGAGAACAGAGATTGCTATGCTTGTAAAATTCTGCTTCATCCTTTATAAAATCTCTGATATTTAAACAAAAGACTTTTCAGACATAAATTAGGTAATTCATAGGTTAAGTTCATGACCATTTTAGATTCGTTGCTTTTTTAAAATTTGTTTTTAGTTTTGGTTGCACTGGTCTTCATTGCTGTGAGCAGGCTTTCTCTAGTTGCAGCAAGCAGGGGCTACTCTTCACTGTGGTGCATGGGCCTCTCATTGCAGTGGCTTCTCATTGTGGAGCCCGGAATCTAGGGTGCTGGGCTTCAGTACTTGTGGTGCTGTGGTTGGTAGCTGTGGCTCATGGACTCTAGAGCACAGGCTCAGTAGTTGTGGCACTTGGGCTAAGCGCTACAGCATGTGGAATCTTCTTGGACCAGGGTCCAAGGGGACTAAGAACCCGTGTCCCCTTCATTGGAAGGTGAATTCTTATCCACTGTGCCACCAGCAATAGTCCTAGATTCATTCATTTCTTAGAAACGTGATTTCCAGGAAAGGTTACACATTTTCATCCATGGGCATTATCCCATAGAAGAAGCATTTCTTCCTGTGTGTTTACAGTGGAATTTAGTTTGTTTTGTAATGTTGTTTCTTAGGAAAACATGTTCAAAGACTAGGGCAAGATAAAGTTTTTCATTTCTGTACAAAGGTCATCACAGACAATTTTCTTGACTCACTGATCACCTCCAAAACTGACTATGTGTTCTCCTCAACTGCCTTCTCTTCCTCTTACTTGCAGTGGTGGTGATGTCCTCTCCTGTCTCTAAATTTGTGTTCTTTGAAGCTGTATGATTCTCTGCACCTTTTTACCCTCATATAGTTTTTCTCCATAACTTTTCTAGGATTAACCTTTTTCTGTTTTCACCTCCTTCATCCAAATCCCAGTTCTGACATTTATCACTTCATTTATGTTAAGCTATGTTTCCTCAATATCCTTAATTGATAGTAGTATTTCCTTGGTCTCTGGGCAGGTGGGTTCACCAATCGCAAATTCCCTTCCTGTTTCCTGTCTCTAACCACCCCCAAGACACTTCTGAAATGCTGTCTTCATCATGATAACCTTGCGAGGCCTCTTGTGCATCCTCCTGCTCCAGTATGCCATCTGTCTTCAGGACTCGTTAGACCTCTCCTCCTTTTACTTTAAACCCAACATACCAGCTGCATGTTCAGCCTGTATCAATTGACTCTTCACCTTTTGCCTTTTTAATCATTCTAAGTTTTTTTCATGTGTGTTTTGTGTTATGTCTCCTTGTCTAGACTCATCAATCTTTTGAGGTCACATATCTGTATTTCTTTCGTTAACCTTGCTGAAGGACTTCCCTAGTGGCTCAGACAGTGAAGAATCTGCCTGCAGTGCGAGAGACCCGGATTCAGTCCCTGGGTTGGTAAGATCCCTGGAGAAGGAAATGGCAACCCTCTCCAGTGTTCTTGCCTGAAGACTTCCATGGACAGAGAAGCCTGGCGGGCTACAGTCCATTGGGTCATAAAGATTTGGGCAGTACTGAGCAAGTAACACAACACAACAACACACCTTGCTGAAATGCCCACTGTAATGTTCTTTTTAAGATGGCTTGCTGATACTGATTTAGGTGAGTTTTAAAATCATTATTTCCTTTTCTTCTCACACACTTAGGTAGAACTCAAGCAAATACATGATGATTAAAGCAGTTGGAACATGAATTTATACCGTCACTTTCATGGTTAGATAATTCAGTACCTTCTGCAGCTGACACTCTTCTGGAGCAACAAGAGATAAAGATGGGATGAAATGTGGAGATCTTTAGATTGTCTTTAACCTCACATAGCTATTTAATGGGGAAAAAAAACTAGGACTAGTTTTATATAACCAGACTTATGGAATGTAACATAGGAACGTGTGCTCAGAGTTGCCTTGAGCTTTTCCTTTCTGCTGTGGCCTGTGCTGGTTGGCTTTGATGCACTTGGTAGCTGGGAACCCCCTTTCATGGTAAATTCACACCCAATTTATATTTACTCAGGGATCTGCCTTTCTTTCTTACATTTTTTTTTTTCTGATATCCATTTACACCTGCTTTCCAGTTACCATTTCATTTCCAAGTTCATATTGATATTTATGCAATAGATCCACTGGGAAGAGGATTCTAATCTATATATATCAGGTGAAAGGAGGCTACTATTTTGGCCAAAAAGAAGTATTGGAACCCAAAAGTGTTTTGTGCTCCTGTTTGTTTCAAAGGACAGATTTTCTTTTTAAACCTTTAAGATTGTGAAATATATCCTGAAGAAGTGTGTCAAACAAATGTATGATAGAATGAATATTATAAAACAAACGTCCATGTAACTACACCCAGAGTAAGGAGCGCAGCATTACTGTCCCCCTGAAAGTTCTCCATATGTTCTTTCATGATCACATCTCCCATTCTGTCTCAAGGAAACCGCTGTCCTGACTTCAATGATAATTACGTTCAGAGCTCAGTCATGTCCAACTCTTTGTGACCCCATGGACTGCAGCCCACCAGGCTCCTCTGTCCATGGAATTCTCCAGGCAAGAATACTGGAGTGGGTTGCCATTTCCTTCTTCCTGACCCAGGGATCAAACCCACATCTCTTGCGTCTCCTGCATTGCAGGTGGATTCTTTACCTCTGTGCTACCTAGGAAGCCCCTTAATGATAATAGCTCCTTTTTTTTTAAAGATACCTTTACCACTCAAGTATGCATTTATAGGGGCTTCCCAGGTGGCTGCAGTCCACAGGGTCACAAAGAGTCAGACAGGACTGAAGCGGCTGAGCACAGCACAGCGCATGCGTCTGTAAATGTAGTTTAGTTTTGCCTATATTTTAGTGTCATATTTGGATCCACACTGTACATATTTTGGGGGACATTGCATATTTTGTTCAACATTTAACATGTGATTGTATGGTTGAATTAGCTCTAGTTTTTTCTTTTTTGTTGTTGTGAAACAATATATTGTATGATATTCTTGCAATTTATTCCTTCTATATATTGATTGCTATTTAGGATGTTAATAGTTTGGGGATATTATAATTAACACTGCTTTGAAGTTCTTGGGCACAGATAGTGGTGCACATGTGCATGTGTTTCTCAGAGTAGAATTGTTGTCACTAAGCATGTGTATCTTCAACTGTACTACATAATAGGCTAAAGTCTTTTCAAAGTGGTTATTAATTTATATCCCATTAGTAGTCTGTTTCACTTTCACTTTCATGCATTGGAGAAGGAAATGGCAACCCACTCCAGTACTCTTGCCAGGAGAGTCCCAGGTATGGGGGAGCCTGGTTGGCTTCCATCTATGGGGTCGCACAGAGTCGGACACGACTGAAGTGACTTAGCAGCAGCAGCAGTCTGTTTTGAGTTTTCTTTTGTCTGTTGTCTCCTCATCATTTATTATTATCAGGAGTTTTCATGTCATCCAATTTATTGTGTGGTATGGTAATCTCTCTTTTTTTTAAATAACAGCTTTATTGAGAATTGAGATATGATTCTTAATATGGTTCACCCACTTGTTGTCATTATTCAGTCACTAAGTC
Source organism: Bos indicus x Bos taurus (assembly GCF_003369695.1). NCBI lineage: Eukaryota > Metazoa > Chordata > Mammalia > Artiodactyla > Bovidae > Bos > Bos indicus x Bos taurus. The sequence continues at coordinate 25,400,782 of NC_040091.1, read as the reverse complement.
CTGTCCGAGTCTTTGCAACCCCATGGACTACAGAAAGCCAGACTTCCCTGTCCCTCACTATCTCCTTGAGTTTGCTCAAACTCACGTTCATTGAGTCAGTGATGCCATACAGTCATCTCATCCTCTGTCATCCCCTTCTCCTCTTGCCCTTGATTTTTTCCAGCATCAGGGTCTTTTCCAATGAGTCAGCTCTTTACATCAGGTGGCCAAAGGATTAGAGCTTCAGCTAAAGCACCAGTCCTTCCAATGAACATTCAAGGCTGATCTCCTTTAAGGCTGCCTGGTTCGATCTCCTTGCTGTCCAAGGGACTCTCAAGAGTCTTCTGCACCACCACAGTTCGAAAGCATCAGTTCTTTGGCGCCCAGCCTTCTTTATGGTGCAACTCTCACATCCATACATGACTACTGGAAAAACCATGGCTTTGACCAGACCATATGGGCCTTTGTTGGCAAAGTGATGTCTCTGCGTTTTAATACATGGTTTAGGTTTGTCATAGCTATTCTTTCAAGGAGCAAGTGTCTTCTAATTTCATGGCATGCGGTCACCATCTGGATTGATTTTGGAGCCCAAGAAAATGAAATTTGACACTGTTTCTACAATTTCTCCATCTATTTGCCATGAAGTGATGGGGCTGGATGCCATAATCTTTGTGTTTTGAATGTTGAGCTTTAAGCCAGCTTTTTTTGCTCTCCTCTTTCACCTTCATCAAGAGGTTCTTTAGTTCCTTCACTTTCTGCCGTTAAAGTGGTGTCATCTGCATATCTGAGGTTGTTGATATTTCTCCTGACAATCTTGATTCCAGCTTGTGATTAATTCAACCTGACATTTTGCATAATGTGCTCTGCTTATAAGAAATAAGCAGGGTGACAATATACAGCCTTGATACACTCCTTTCCCAGTTTTGAACCAGTCCACTGGTCCATGCAGTTCTAACTGTTGCTTCTTGTCCTGCATACAGATTTCTCAGGGTAGAATACCTGCATACAGGTATTCTCAGGAATACCAGGTAGTCTGGTATTCCCATCTCATTAAGAATACTCCACAGTTTGTTGTGATCCACACAGTCAAAGGCTTTGGCATAGTCAGTGAAGCAGAAGTAGATGTTTTTTGGAATTCCCTTGCTTTTTCTATGTTCCAGCATACGTTGGCAATTTGATCTCACTTAGAGTATAATAAATTCAGTGTTTTGTAATATATTCACAGTTGTTCATCCATTACCATCATCAATTTTAGAACAGTTTTGTCACCCCTGAAAGAAAGCCTGTCCCCCCATTAGCAGTCCCTCTTGACTCTTCCCCAGTTCCTGCATTGCAGTGCAACCTAGCAATCTACTTTCTGTCTCTGGATATCTGTCCTGCACAGTTCATACAAATGTAGTCCTGAAATATGTGGTTTTTTGTTACTGACTTCTTTCACTTAGTCTTTCACTTAGCCTAATGTTTTTAAAGATTCAACCACGTTGTAGCATGTAATGGCACTTAATTCCTTTTTATTTATTTATGTTCCATTGTATGGATATACCGCACTTAAGTATCCATTATCAGTTGGTGGACATTTGGGTTGTTTCCACTTTTTGGCAATTTTGAGTAAAATTGCTGTGAACTTTTGAGGGACCTCCATACTGTTTTTCAAAGTAGCTGTGCCATTTTCCATTCCCACCAGCAGTGTATGTGAAGGATACTGATTTCTTCGTGTCCTTCCCAACACTTGCCGTTATCTGTCTTCCAGTGGGTGTGAGGTGGTGTACTGTGGTTTTGATTTGCGTTTCCTTAGAGGCTAATAATGTTGAGCTTCTTTTCATGTGCTTTTGGGCCATTCATATGTCTGGTTGGAGAAATTTGCATTCAGATTCTTTTCTCCTAGGAGGTTTTTAATTGAAGTACTTTTTTTTAAATTATTGAGTTTTGGATCTTTATATATTCTAGGTCCAAGTCCTTTATCAGATAGGTGCAGGATTTGGAAATGTTTTATTCTGTGGATTACCTTTTTCACTTTCTTAATGGTGTTTTTGAGTCACAAAATGTTGTAATTTTGATGAAGTTTAGTTTATCTGCTTTTTCTTTTGTTGTTTATGCTTTTGGTTTCACATCCGAGAAACCATTGCCTACTCCTGGGTCACAAAGATTTAGACTAATGTTTTCTTCTAAGAGGTATGTAGTTTTACTCCTACATTTTGGTTTTTTGATTCGTTTTGAGTTAATTTTTGTATGTCGTGTGAGGTAGATAGAGGTTCAACTTTGTCTTTTTACATGTGGATATTCAGTTGTTCCAGCACATTTATTTGAAAAGACTATTATTTTCCCACTGAATTGCCTTGATACTCTTACCAAAACTCACTTACTCATATACGAAGTTTTGTTCATGACTCTAAATTCTCTTCCACTGATGTGTACACGTCCATTGTTGTTGTTAGTTGCTAAGTCATATCCAGCTCTTTGCGACGCCATGGTCTACAGCTCACCAGGCTTCTCTGTCCATGGTATTTCCCAGGCCAGAATACTGGAATGGGTTGCCATTTCCTTCTCTAGGGCAGTCTTCCTAGCAAAATCAAATCCATGTCTCTTGCATTGGCAAATGGATTCTTTACTGCTGAGCCACCCTGGAAGTTCATGTTATGGATATACATATACCTATATCACATAGTCTTAGTTACTGGAGTTTTGTAGTGACTTTTGAGGTCACACTGTGAATCCTCCAAATTTTTAAAAAATATTATTTTGGCTCTTCTTGGTCTTTTGCATTTCCATATGGATTATAGGAATAGCATGCCAATTTAAGCAAAAAAAAAAAAACAGCTGGGATTTTGATAGAAGTTGCATTAAAATTATAAGTTAATAAGTCTTCTAATCTTTGATCATGGGATATGTTTCCATTTACTTAAGTCGTTTTTAATTTCCTTGAACAATACTTTTCAGATGTGATTTGTATCTCTTTTGTAAAACTTATAGCTAAGTTGTTTCTCGTTTTTGATGCTATTGTGCTATTGTAAATGGCATTATTTTCCTGATTTCATTTTTGGATGATTTGTTTATTTTTGTATGTTGATTTTATATTATACAAGTATGAACTCATTAATTCTAATAAATTTTTAGTGGATTCTTGGGATTTTCTATGTGGAAGATCGTGTCATCTTCAAGTAGAGATAGTTTTAATTCTTCCTTTCTAATCTGAACATTGTTTATATCATCTTCTTGCTGAATTGCCTGGCCAGAACCTCCATGAGAGTGTTGAACAGAAGTGGCAGGAGAGGAATTCTCCCTTGCATGCAGTTTTTCACCATGAATTCTGATATTACTTGTGAGTTTTTCACAAGATGCTCTTTATCAGATTAAAGAAATTCCTTCTATTCCTAGATATTGTGTGTTTTTATCATGAAAAGTTACTGAATTTTATCAAATGCTTTTTCTGCAACAGTAGGGATGATTATGAAGTTTTTGTCATTATTCTGTTGATTTGGAATACTGTATTAATTGATTTCAAATGCTAAACAACCTTGCAACCCTGGAATAAATCCCACTTTATATGTTGCTAGGTTCAGTTTCCTAGTAGTTTGTTAAGAATTTGTACATCTGTTTAAGAGGTGTTGGTCTGTAATTTTCTTGTGTTGTTATTGTCTGATTTGGTCTTAGGGTAATACTGATCTCATAGGTAAGTTGGGAAGTGTTCTCTCTGTCATTTTTGGGGAGATAGTTTGTAAAGAATTACTACTCTTCTTTGAATTAGTACTCTTCTTTGTTAGAATTCACCAGTGAAGCCATTACAGTCTAAGCTTTTCTTATGTGTAGTTTATCAATTACTGATTCTGCGTGAGTCTCCAGTACTGACTGCTTTAAAAAATCTTTTGTCTTTGGGCAGATAAAGATGATTATGCTTACAACACAGCATCCCAGAATATGCTTAACCACAGCTGGAAGACGTCTATAAACCTTTGCACATTGATTCAAATTCCTGGAGTTTGGGACCCTTTTGTGAAGAGTTATATAGAGGTAAGTAGACTTTTCTTAAGTTTTTATTAGTTTCATTTTAAGCTTAATCTTTATCCATCAGAAGGCAAATAATGGAGAAAATTATTTTTTAAACAGTAGGATGCCCTTTTTTGGTCTGAATAATTTTTGCTATTTTCCTACTATACAGTAACAACTGTGTTTATTTTCACCACTGGATAACCTGTCGTGGCCAAATGCAGTCACCCCTCAGTACCCTTGGACACCGAAATCCCTTATATAAAATGGTGTAGTATTTGTATGTAACCTACGCACATCCTCTTGTATACTTTAAATCATCTCTGGGTTACTCTTAATACTTAACACAATGTGAATGCTGTGTAGGTAGTTGCCTTTGTGCAGCACATTCAAGTTTTGCATTCTGGAACTTTCTGGAAATTTTCTTTTTCCGAATATTTTCAGTCTGTGGTTGGTTGAAGCCTAAGATGCAAAACCCAAGGATGCAGGGCTCATGGATGGTGCAAGGGTGATGGTTTATTTATTTATAAATAATAGCACAATAGTTGTAAATGTCAATTCTGTATTGTTCTGATTGAGCTTAAAAGAAAAGCAGAAAGATCTTTTATGATATGGTGGGATCAAGAAGGGAAGGGGGCAAAAATCTGAAACTAGGTCACAATATGTGAAATGAAGAAGAATGGCTCTTAGAAGTTCTTAAGGACATCGTATTATCTTAGAGTTATTGTGAAAGGACAGAGGACTAGGAATATATCATCAAAATACTTTGCTTTTTGAAAGTTTCATTAGTGCTAAAGTGAGAATTATGTTGTCAGAAGATAATCTCTGAAACTGTATGCCAGTGAATCTGGAAACTCCTGTGTCAGGATGGGAAAGAATGAAAGGAAAGGAATTATAATTCCTATGCTCTCCTTTTGTGGCTGGAGTATGTAGGGCACTGAGGTTAGTGGCATCATATGGTCTTTTTTGGTCCTTAGTTTGCCCTACTTTGAAGCCTTTATTTCTCACAGGAACAGTTCTTATGTTGAAGTTGCTATATTTTTCAGTAACAAAATATGACAAGGGAAAATTGGGAAACCGTGTAGGCCTTTGATGTGATCTTCTCTATTCCACGGAGGTTGTAACATGCACTGATGGAAGCAAAAGCTAGCATCACTATTGTTCCCTATACAATAAATGCTGTTTTTCAGGTGTGTGATATTTTGTGCTCATCAGTAAAGTTGTACATGATGTTTCATATAGGTATCTTATAGGATTTACCTAAGATATCATCACTTATTTTATATAGATGCTGGAATTCTACGGGGATCAAGATGGCGCCCGAGAGGTGCTTAACAATTACGCCTATGATGAAAAGTTCCCATCAAATCCAAACGCTCATGTCTACTTATACAACTTTCTAAAGAGAGAGAAGGCACCAAGAGAGAAACTGATAAGTGTGCTTAAGGTAGGGAATTCTTAGGTCAGTGTTTGAACAGGGTTGGGAATCAAATACTTTTAAGACATTCTTAGGTCACTACTTTCCAACTTTCATGTTCTAGCACCCAGAGAAAGTGACCGTGTATGGGTGATACACTGAGATAAAGACAGGAGGCTGTGGGCTTCAGGCAGATCCTCCTCTCATCAACTACTATTCCCCTATCCTCTGCCCAAGTGAGACCTAGGGGAGAGGATCAGTATTACAGAAACCCTTTGTCACCCTGGTTGGAAAGTTTTGCATTGCTATTGTTTTTTTTCAATTAGCTTATTTATTTTTTGGCTGTGCTGGGTCTTTGTTGCTATGTGTGGGCTTTATCTAGCTGCAGCGAGTAGGGGCTACTCTCTTATTGTGGAGTGTGGGCTCTAGGGACATTGGCTTCAGTAGTGTTGGCGCCTGGGCTCTTTGAGTGCAGGCTCAGTAGTTATGGTGCATGGGCTTAGTTGCTCCACAGCATGTGGAACCTTCCCAGACCGGGGATCGAACCTGTGTCCCCTGCATTGGCAGATTTCTTAACCGCTGGACCACCAGGGAAGTTCCTTGACTTTTGAATACCCTTTATATAGTACATTCCTCAAACAGTCTTCCAAAATAACTAGCTTTGCTGTTTTGTTTTCTATATTTTGTGACCTTTTGTGATCAGTAAATATCTGTGTGATATTCTTTTTCCTTATTTTCTCCTCAGTCCTGGTGCTGAAAAGAAAGTAAATTTTTCGAGTGTGGTCAACAGTATAAATATGGAGAAAAGAAAAAGTCTTTGTTTATCCACACTACCCACCCACCCAACCAGCTATCTTGTTTTTAGCAGGGATTTTTTTGTTTTAAATATCTTTGCATAGAATACATTTTTATACCAAAATTAAAACTGGATAAAAGCAAAAGTATCTTTTAAATCCTTGATTCATTTTCTGAGAGCATATTAGGTAGTAAGAATTTTATCTGAACATATACTAATGCCTTTAGAATGGGTAACAATTACAATATTACTCTTTCTTCCAGATTTTGTATCAGATTGTACCATCTCATAAACTGATGTTAGAATTCCATAGGTTACTGCGAAAATCAGGTAAGTAGTTCTTATTTTCTGTCTCTTTGTGTAGACAAACTGTAGACTAGGGCTCAGCCAACTGTGGCCTTGGGCCTGATCCAACTCTTGCCTGTTTTTATAAATCAAGTTCTGTTGGAGCACAGCCATGCCCATTTATTTACATATCACCTGTCGCTGCTTTTGCCCTGCAACAGTAGAGTTGCATAGTTATGACAACCTGTAAGGCTTGCAAAACTTAAATGTTTAGTGTCTGGCCCTTTACAGAAAAAGTTTGCTGACGCGTGCTGTAGAGTATTAGGCAATGGTTGCAAAAGAAAAACGGCTTCTATTTGTATAATTCAGCTCATTTAATCTTTACTGTTATTCAGCTCAGTATAGAAAAGAACATTTCTTCATAGGAGGAAATCTGCTTAAGTCTAATAGGTACTGGGACTGCCTCTGTCCCTCTCCTAATAGAAAAGAATATGTATGAAATGCCTCAGTAGGGTAGGTACTTTAAATAACATTCTGAGTAGCATAAACCCATACAGAAGTCAGACTCACCACCCTGCTTTCATTAGCATGGACTAAGTTATTGAATTTTTCAGATTCATCACAGGAGCATATGTTGATCATAATGTGATCATGTGAATTGTTTTAAACAGTTAAACTTTAAGGCTTATGCTTCAGTGATATTTTGTCGATGGAATGTAATCTTTTAGCTTTGTGCTCTTCAGTGCTTTCTGTAAACTCTTAATGGTTTTGACCATCACAGACAAGGAAGAACACCATAAACTGGGATTGGAAGTGTTATTTGGAATTCTAGATTTTGCTGGATGCACTAAAAATATAACTGCTTGGAAATACTTGGCAAAATATCTCAAACAGACTCTCATGGGGTAAGTAAGAAACACATAGTGTTTATTACTAGATCAGCATAAATAACACTTTACAAAATTTTAGCTAATATCTGTCAATTTTTAAAGTTCTTTATGTTTTTGGATTTCTTAAACTGTGTTTTAGCTGTTTTCTTCTGAATACATCAGAAGACAGGAAATAGGAAACCACAAGTAAAACATAAAAAATTCTATCAAGGTTTTTTGTGCTATTAAAATAAATGCTGTCAGTTACCACTACTCTGCTAAGGGATAACTGTGTACTTTCTTATCGAAAATAAAGATTAAAAGGGGTCACTTCCTCTCGTGACGAGATTCTTTGTAAAGTGTTTTGTAATTTGTGTCATCTGCTTGTAAGATCACATAGAAAGCAGCTTTTCTCCCAGCTGTTTTCAGTGGATTTTTTTTAGGACCTTTTAAAGTCATCTTGGTTATTCATTCAGCAGATATTTATGGAGTCCCTTATGAGCTGAGTATCTGAAACTATACCTCTGATCATAGTAATCATCAATGCCACATGTCGAATATAAGAAAAGAAGTGGCCCTTGTTATTTTTACCTTGTCCATGAAAATAAAGGATATCACGACATGAAAGTTTCATTGAGTTATTATATCCATTTTAGTTTATTAGGAAATTAATTATCAGTGGGCACTTGCTTCAGGCTTCAGACCTGACTTGACCTTAGAGATAGAATAGTCCTGATCATGAAGTGTTTTTAGTGTGATATGTTGGTGTGCTCAATGTAAGCCACTTTCCAAATCTCAGTCTACACCCCTACTAACCATAAGGTTCTTGAAGGCAGAGAAGTTTTGCCCACAAGGACAAATAGGTGCTAAATAAGTCAATTAAATTGTTGATGAACACTTAGCATTGCCTGGGTTAGGCTGTCAAACCCATGTGTTCATGTAAATATACAATAATGGCATGTCAATTTGGATAGTAATTCTTTGTAGCCTATAAAATTTAAGCTTTTAAAGGAACTTTTAAAGTAATGAATAATAATAGCTAACATTTATTGAAACTTTACTTTGTACTGGACAGCAGGCAAAGAGTTTATGACACCTGCCAGACTGTGGGCCAGTTTAACCCTAATAACAGGGCTGTGAGATGCGTGCCATTCGTGTACCCAAGGACCCTGGGCTCAGAGAGGTTAAGCAACTTGCACAGGACCACACAGATAATAAATGGAAGATGCGGGATTTGAATCTGAGACTTTGACCTCAGAGTCTATGCTGGTAACCACTGTGCTGTGCTGAACTGGCTATTTCAGTAGATGGAGAATGGGACGTGGAGATCAAAGAAGTCTCAAAAGGATTTGCTTTCATGTATGTTCTGTGCCATGGCTGTACCCAGAAGCTAGTTTCAGAACATCTGGTTTGTCATCTTTCCATGGACCCGACTGAAGTTCACATCCTGACCGTATAGGTCTGTTGCCATCACTGACCTTCGCTTTTGACGTTTTTCTTTTCCAGGAGTCATCTTGCCTGGGTTCAAGAAGAGTGGAACTCCAGGAAAAGCTGGTGGCCAAGCTTTCACTTCAGCTACTTTTGGGCAAAAAGCAATTGGAAGGATGATAAAACTTTGGCTTGTGAGAAAGCTTTGGTAGCTGGGTTATTGTTAGGAAAAGGTACATGTTTTGTTTTCTTTTTATCTAGCCATAGCTTTTAGGCGATTTTGAAATTACAACGTGGGCATTCATGCTGGAGAAATAACTGGTGAATAGAAAAATGAATCTTGAGTTGGGGGGGCCAGTGATCTGTTGGTCGGGAATTTCCATGGATTAGAAACAGTGATTTCAAACTGTTGTTGTTGGTTTTTATACTCTTGATTTGAGTATATTTTAAGGGCCATTAAGATAAAGATGCAGACTCTTTTCACAATAACCATTTGGCTGTGCTATAAAGTTGACTGAGATTGTCTATAAGAAATAGAAAAATATTCTTTATTGATTTCATTTTTAAATGACACTTTTATGTTCTATTAACTTCCCTGTTCCTGTAACAATGAGTCATTTCTTCCCTTACAAAAAGAAAAACATACCTCCTATTAACTTACCTAAAAATTTTCTTAAAGGGAAATTGATCTTTTCTTTGGGGAGTATCTTGGCTGTTAAAACTCTTACCTGCTTTCTCCCACTGAAATATGGAAAGGTAGCCAGTACTGAAATGAGACTTGTCCATCTTGTCCAGAGATGAAGAAAGGAACCTCACGGTGGCCACAGTGAGCACTGTGTGGCCAGGGAATTTAAAGTGCTCTAAAGAGATTCTTCAGGTCAGTTTAGATATAGTTTGTGCTAATTCGGAATTAGTATTCTCAGTTAATGTTTCAGATGGTTACTAAGATTAACCAGATGCTGATTTTGTGGGAAGAAAGGGGTTAATAAACAGAGTAATTTTAAAAATTTCTCCCTAATATACTGATGACAAGACACAAAAATGTGATTTGGACTGTGATTTCCAACTTTATGAGTATAAAGATTTCTAGTACAGATATCAGAATGTACCTGTGTTTGAGTGGGGTCTGAAGACCTGGGTTAACTTTCCAATTCTGTCCCTTACTCGCTGCATCACTTAGGCCAAGCAGGTAGCCTTTGGGAGCCTTCTGTGTGAGACGGGCAGTGTAACAGCTGCCTGATTTGCTTACAGGATTGTTGTAAGCATCACGCAAAGCTCACTTTAAAGTGCTGCGTAAGTTCTGAAGTATCAGGCATATCAGGCATAAAGTGCCTGAGAGTGGGCTCACTGCTTCTTTTTTCAGGATGTTAGTGTGGGGGTTAAGTCAGTCTATCGGGAACTGAGCTGCGTTTTGTTCTTGGTCTGGTTACCCTCATTACACCCTGGATTTGAATTCTCGCCTTCATCTGCCTTTGCTCTGTGCTCGGAGCAGGGTGTAGGGGCTGCCCTTCCTCCCATGCTCCACTCAAGGCGACCAGGCCCACTTCTCCTTGGAGGGGCCTTTCCTTCCTGGCCGTCCAGGCTGCTCGGCTGTCATGTGACTTCAGCTCAGGTGGGCTTGAAGTTAGGAGATTGTAGTTTATTTGGCTTTTTCTCTTTGTTACAATGGGAGCAAAGTTCTTTCCAGTTTTCTGTATTCTAGACAGAAGCAGAAATCTGTACTTTGTTTTTGCTAAAGTGGCAGATACATTTAGAAGCACAAATTATTAACATTGCATATACCACTGCTTCCCAGCTAACAAAATATTAGCAAGTCTCACATACTATTTTCAGGGGTAATAAACTAATTACTCTAGGTACAATATATGTCCTAGGAATTTCCAGGAAAGATGAATAGAGGCAAGCTGAGACTGTAATAATGCTAATTTTTTATACGTGATTTATGGTCTCATTTATTAAATAGAAAATCCCTTATAATACCCAGCTTACATTTTTCTTACAGGAATTTGACTCATGTCTCTCAGATACTTAACTAGTGATCCTCTTAGCACTGTAAGAGTATGAAAAGCAGATAGAAGGTCTGATGAGCACCTTTGGCAGAACTCCTTGATCACCTCTGGCTGCCTGCTAGATGGTGGGAATGAGAGATAATTTTTGATCTCTTCTAACATAGAATTTGTCTGTCCTAATTCTTCACATCAAGGTTTTCTACAGAGGACTTTCTAATTGTTACAGATACCTCTGTGACTGTTTGACCAAGTTGTCATTGAGAAGGAAGCTATTGTAGTTTGCTTCTGGAGAAGGCGTATTTAATACATGAATGTGATATGCATGGGCTTCCCTGGTAGCTCCTGCAATGCAGAAGACCCCAGTTCAATTCCTGGTTTGGGAAGTTCCCCTGAAGAAGGGATAGGCTACCCACTCCGGTATTTTTGGGCCTCCCTGGTGGCTCAGATGGTAAAGAATCTGCCTGCAATGTCGGGAGACCTGGGTTCCATCCCTGGGTTGGGAAGGTCCCTGGAAGAGGGCATGGCAACCCCCTCCAGTATTCTTGCCTGGAGAATCCTCATGGACAGAGGAGCCTGGCAGGCTGCAGTCCATGGGTTCACAAAGAGTCAGACAAGACTAAGCAGAGCACAGTATAATATGCATCTCACCTTAACTAAGGTTTGGGAGGGAAGGTAGAAAACAAGCTAAAGTATAAGTTTTAATCATGATGGATCAGAAGTATTTTTGTAGGTAGGAAGCAGTCCATTTCACTGGTGACAGTGCTGAGAATGAGCTTAGACATATGTCCATGCTGCTGCTGCTGCTGCTGCTGCTAAGTCGCTTCAGTCGTGTCCGACTCTGTGCAACCCCAAAGACGGCAGCCCACCAGGCTCCTCCGTCCCTGGGATTCTCCAGGCAAGAACACTGGAGTGGGTTGCCATTTCCTTCTCCAATGCATGAAAGTGAAAAGTGAAAGTGAAGTCGCTCAGTCGTGTCTGACCCTCAGCGACCCCATGGACTGCAGCCTTCCAGGCTCCTCTGTCCATGGGATTTTCCAGGCAGGAGTACTGGAGTGGGGTGCCATTGCCTTCTCCGAGACATACGTCCATAGATAATACAAATCCATCTGTTTATATAATCATCAGTGTGCCAGAGTTGAAGTAGAATTTTTACAATGTAGAAAAGCACTTGAAGAATTTGGTAAGTGTTAAAACTTTTTGTTTATTTTGCCTTGATTTTTTTTTTTTTAGGTTGTAAATATTTTCGGTATATTTCAAAGCAAGATCATCAAGTGTTAAAGAAGAAAATGAAGCAGATGAAGAAATCAGTGAAAAAATACAGCATTGTAAATTCAGGACTCTGATACTGAATTTTAGTTATTCCAGATTTGTAGCTACAGAGTAGTAATTCAGTGATAGTTTTAAGTGTATTTTATTTTGTATTTTAAGGAAGTAGTTTATTTGACTACAAAAGGTTTATTTGTATATTTTTTTATATATTTTTTTACTAACAGTTATAGCTAGAGGAAGAGTCTCATTTGTTCTTTGTAAATACATTTTTCCCTTTTGTACTGTTAAATGTAACATTAAGGAATAATCTTCAAATAAAAATATATTTGTTTAATCTAAGAATATAGCGCTACAGCAGTTATTGCAGTTTGCAGCTAATTTGCTTCTGACAATCGTGTAATGAAATACAACTTGTGGGACTATTAAATGAACTTGTGTTCTTTTAGATGTTAATTGGGGCTTCCCTGGTGGCTCAGAGGTTAAAGCGTCTGCCTGCAATGCAATGATCCACATTAGGTTTAATACCATGAAGAATATATTGGTGATCAGTTCTGTTGAGGAAAGAAGAATTTAGAAAAGGACTCCTCCCCTTTCTCTTTTGGTAATGAGACATGGCAGTGTGGGGTTAAGTGAACTCTGGTAGAGAGGGACCTTTGCCGCTAGAGGACATTTGGGTAGAGAGGGTAGAAGGCCTGCTTGTTTCCAGCTGGCACTGGCCTGACTTTAAAGGGCTCCAGTTGTGTCGGTCCACTTGTGTGCCTGGCAGGGCCGGCCAAGACTTGCTCCAGAACTCCTGTGTCCCTCTCCTTTCTCCCAGAGACCAGGCTGCAGCCGTGGATGGCTGGACAGTGGAGAAGTAGTGTCTGAGTGTTATATAGGAAGCCCAATGGGGAAGCTTCGCTCAGATGCCAAGAACAACTTTCCCGGAATATGAGTGAGTTTTATAACATGTTGTAGTAACCGTTGGAGTAAGTGCTTCTTCAAAACTGTCTTGGCTCAGATACATTTACTGTTCAGATAACTAGTATTTGAGTTCCTTGAAGGCTCCCTAACTTCAGAGCAAGTCCAGTATTCAGATGGCAAACCACACATTTCCCCCATTGGCTTATGTGTGATCATATACTCAGAGTCCTGGTTTCTGCTGCTATTTCCTCACTAAGCTTGAAAGCGAAAGTATTAGTCTCTCAATTGTGTCTGACTCTGTGACCCTATAGACTGTAGCCCACCAGGCTCTTCTGTCCATGGGATTTCCCAGGCAAGAATGCTGGAATGGGTTGCCATTTCCTTCTCCAGGGGCTCTTCCTGACCCAGGGATTGAACCCCGGCTCTCCTGCATTGCAGACAGATTTCTTTACCATCTAAGCCACCATGGAAGCCCACTATTGGCTTATATTCTTACTAATTTCAAACCTTCTGTGAGAAAACTAGCAGATAAATTACGCTTTGTCAATAATTTAACTTGATATCTTATATTTCATAAATAAATGACCCATCAACGAACAGCTACCCAACCTTATACTATTTATGTGAGACAAGCAGATGCCCAACAGAACCAAAGTAAAGCAAGTGAAAGCTACCAGTGACCAGGATTGGCTTTACCACTAGGAGTCCATGCTTGGGTGGTACGGAAGTTCCATATAAGATTAACCCTATAGGGATGTCCACATCCCATCTATTCCCTGATACCTTTAGTCAAAAGCTCTAAAATAGGATTTATGAATTCTCCTCATCTCTAGCAGGATGGAGGTGAGGATGAAAGAGAAATGAGTACATATGGTTATCAAAAGTTTGTATCTAATTATGCAATGAGAGCAGTGTGAATCAACTGAAAATTTCTTAAGTGCACTAAAAGCCAGTTTCATAAATAATAATGGCTAAAGTTTATCAAGCACTTTGGGCTTCACATTTCATCATCTCATCACTGCAATCCTACGAACTATCCCCTATCTTACCAAGAAAGAAAGTAGGGTAGTCAGAGATTAAATAACTCACCCAAGGTCACAGCTGGTAGGTGTTGGCATCAGGACTCTAACTCAATCAGTGTAGTTCCAAAGATCAGAGACTATCTGTGGTATGTGTACCGCCTCCCAGGTTAGTCAGTGTTTATAACCTGCAGAGCCCTGAGCTAGGGATCAGGGCAAAGAATACAGGGAAGCCATCGCCTTTCCCCTCTCCTGGGCATGGAGGGTTCCCTCTCTGTGTCCTCACCAATCCCTCCCCTGCAGCCTCTTGTCAAATTGTCAAATCACTGCATTGTTTAATGATCTTTGTACATCTGTCTTTCTTAGTAGTATATTATCCGGGCTTCCCTGGTGGTTCAGACAGTAAAGAATCCACCTGCAATGCAGGAGACCTGGGATTCATCCTTGGGTGCGGAAGATCCCCTGGAGAAGGGAATGGTAACCCACTCCAGTATTCTTGCCTGGGAAATCCCATGGACAGAGAAGCCTGGCAGACTACAGTCCAGGGGTTGCAAAGGGTTGGACATGACTGAGCGATTAACATTAATGATCTCCATATCACCAACACCTAACAGAATTTCTGGCTTATTAAATATTGAACAGAACTGAATGAAAACTTAAACGGAAGTTATTGACTGACTGTGCCTATCCCATAGGCAGTAATATTTTGGTGAATTTCTGCCAAGTGCAGACCTCAAGAGGCTTGCAATCCTCTTGAATTGGTTCAATAGGTTTGAATCCTGGGCTTATCATAAGCTTTCACAGTTTCTTTACCTATAGAATAGAGACAAGTAAGATTATTGCTATATTAAAAAAAAAAAAAGCTTTTATACATCATGATGGAGTGAGTGATATCTGGGCTATAACTTGGAACACCTAAATTTTCATGCTATCTTTTTCCTTCACCTAAAGCATGACTCTTAAGTGTTTTCATGGAATCTGAGACTGAAGTCACTTGTCTGTACATTGGTAGTGGAATATCTGCCCTGTTTAAGTAATAGAGTTATTGTGAAGATCACCTGAGATGAAGTGAGAAAATGCTTCATACACTATAATACAAATAAGAGTTATTAATACTTTCCCTAAGCTCAAACACACCTGCTCATTTTCAGATTGTTAGAGAAGGCAGATGCCAGAGAAAGCAGTAAACGTTGTATGAGAGGTTACTGAGCTGGAGCATTGCTTTTTATGTTGTTTCTATTCTATTCCATGACCTGATTCTAAGATAAACACCAGATTCTTAACATCATTTTTAAAAGGCACTTGTCTTATGAAACATTGTGTGCATGCCAGTGTATGGGTGCATATATATATTTTATATATATAAAATGATATATTGAAATCCTAACCCTCAGTTCCTCAGAATGTGACTTTATTTGGAGATCAGGTCTTTACGGAGGTAATCAAGTTAAAAATAGGATCATTAAAGTGAGCTCTAATCTGACCGACGTCTTTATGAAAAAGGGAAATTTGGACACAGACATGCACAGAGAAAGAAAGTCATCTGAACACAGTGACAGAAATCAGGGTGATGTATCTATAAAGAATGCAGAACACTGCTGGTAAACCCTGAAACGCTAGGGGAGGGGCGAGGGCCAGATTCTCCCTCCTGTCCCTTAGTGGGAACCCACCTTGCCTACACCTCGATCTCAGACTTCCAGCCTCCTGAGTTGTGAAACAATAAATACTTGTTGAAGACTCCAGTTTGTGGTACTTTGTTATAGCAGCCCTAGCAAACGAATACAGTAATTTTTAGAAAAATACCATGTTTGCTTCAAAAGTGAGAGCTAAAGTGGTTTCAGATACTCCGTCTGGGCCCAGCTGTGATTCCAGGTTTATCTCCTAGGCTTACCTCACGGTCAGAAACTGTTGTCCACTCTTCCCCACCTGTACCTTCAATACCCTGCTCAACCTTCTTTATGATTTTTTTCTTCATTCCCTTGAGCCTGATGTCATCTCTTCCTCCTTGAATCCACTAACAAACTGCTTATTATCTCAATATAATGTCCCTTGTATTATTTAGACACTTATTTTAATGTTTCTTCTCAGAGCATAAACTTCTTGAAAAAGTTTAGTTCACGCATCAGTTTTCAGTTTAACATACCTCTTCCAGTATAATCCTTTGCACATAATCATAAAACCTACCGAATTGACACTGAGACATCTGTTATAAAATTAATTACTGCATCATTATTACATAACCAAACGTATTGTGTAATTATATTTAAAATATTATGCAGTCCCACCTGAAACACTGCATATTTTAATAGTCAGAAATTCATGCTGTCGTTATTTCTGATGGGACCTGGAAACCAATATCTCCCTGCTAATTTTATAATCACTGCCCCAAACAGTAAGATCTGACTTGAACTTACATAGATTTGTGTTTAATTATGTATAAGTTTTTTAATACTTAGCCATAATTATGTAAATAGAAACATTAAAATTATTTTCCAAAAAGGAGGCATTCCTTTGGACTCAATTTTTTTTTTTCCTGGCGAAAGGGAAACTGACCCAAACGTCAGTAAAGAATCAAAAAGTACTCCTAGGCCCTACATGGAACGAGAGAATGCATTCATTCTCATACATTACAGGGCAGCTGGTCACCTCCCATTTCTGAGAAGGTCTCAGGGCTGTGAATTCACTGGCTGAGGTTGGTCCAAGAGCAGTTCCTCCCGCCCAAGGCTTCCCAAGCGATGACATTATCTGACCTTTGAGCAAACAAGCCTGTGGAATCAGCACAGTTGCAATGAATAACAGATGCTGTGTTATGTATGTTTTGAAAAGCGACATTCAACAAAGTATGATATTGAGCCATACCCATGGGAGAGCAGGGCTGTGCTGGGGAGTCATTCTAATGAGTCCCTCTTCTTGCCTTTTCTCATAGTTATAAAAACATAGTTTAAAAGCTACTCTGGGCTTTCATAATCCAAAGCATCATGAGCACAGACTTGGCTAGACTGAGGCTCAGTGTCCCTTCTTGGTGATGCTCTGGCAAAGGCTCTTGGTGCTGAAGAGGGTGCCAGGTGGGGAGCCCTCCTCCATCCAGAAGAATCTTTGACTTCATCTGCATTTCAGAGGGCAGTGTTTGCCAGTAAGGACATTTCAGGGTGGAGTGAACTTGTGGAAAAACCCAAAGGACAGTGAGCTCAGGTACCAAATGTCTCCTGTGAGCCTGAGCTACTCCTGTTCATGCCTCCATTTGGGGTTGAGTTTGGGATTCTGTGTACTTCATCACACATCCAAGAAATATTTATCAAAGGACCATTACGTGCAAGGGACATACATAAAGCAAAACATGCTTGGTCGCATCTGGCTCTTTCTGACCCCGTGGACTGTAGCTCGCCAGAGTCCTCCATCCATGGAAATCTCCAGGCAACAACGCTGGGCTGGATTGCCATTTCCTACTCTGATAAAGCAAAATGTGTATTAGTATTCATCAGTGCTAATGTTGAAACACATGCTAAGTGAGGAGGGCTCTCCCCCGAAAAATACAGATTTGGCAAAAATAACCCAGACGTTCTGTGCTTCCTGATGAAACCACCCCAGATAGTCCTTGCTGATGCCTTGTTTACATTAGGTGTGAACCTCTCCTTTTCCTTCACCATCTCCTCTTTTTTTTCAATTTTATTGAGCTATAGAACTATTATGTTTAAGGTGTACAGCATAATAATTGGACTTCCATACATCATGAAATGATGCCCATGATAAATTCAGTGATGATCCATCATCTCATATAGATACAAAGTTAAATAGAAAAAAATTTTTTTCTTGTGGTGAGAACTCTAGGATTGACTCTTTGGACAACTTTCGTATAAAACATATAGGTGTTAATGATATTTATCATATTGTACATTACATCCCTAGTATTTGTCTTATAAGGAGGAAGTTTGTACCTTTTGACTGTCTTTATCCAATTCCTCGTCCCCCCATAACCATAAATCTGATCTCTTTTTCTGTGAGTTTGTTTTTGAAGTATATTGATCTACATACAACACTATGTCAGTTCCTGTTACATAACATAATGATTCAATACTTATATACATTCCAAAATGATCACCATGGTAGTTATGACTCACCATCTCCTCTTGATTCGTGAAATGTCCTGTCTTCCTACCCCTCAGAATACAGACCTTTCTGGGTCTCAGGAACTGCAGGGCCCCGCTGCCTGCTCCACCCCGCTTCCGTCTTCCCAGATCCACACCCGAGCTCCCTGTGTTGCTCTTGGCACGAAAGGCACACTGGAACACCGCCTTCCAACGTGCTGTCCAGGACCGTGTACTGTGCGCTGTTCTCCTTGGAGATCCTGACTGCTCAGCTTGGGAACGGGGCTGTAAACAAAGTGGGAATTTCCCATAGGAATTCTTTGCAGTTTTAATAAACTCAGTTCATCTGCCTTGGACATCACTGTACCTTTCTGCTGGCACCTGGATAACTACACTCCCAGCGGGCTGTACCAGTTTCCTGTTTAGGGGACTGGAAGGGACTGGACGCTGCTCACCTCTTTCACAGGAGACAGCGGTCCAGCTCCCAGAAGGGACATGTTTCAGAAACCACCTCAGTGAACCTTCAGAGGAGAGAAGAGAAGGAAGGAAGAAAAACACAGTGGGGGCGGGAGTGAGGGAACCAGCCCGAAGTAGGAAGCCAGCCTGAGCACGCAGTAGCCAGAGTGTCCCCAGGGCAAGATGCTCAGAAGGTCCATTCCCAGGGGTGGTTGGAGTCGGTGGACCCCCTGGCTCCTCACCTCTCCTCGAATTTTCTGTCTCAGCCTCATAGTCTTGTTGGGCCAGGTGGGGCTGCTGCAGGGACACCCCCAGTGCCTGGATTACCGGCCCCCCTTCCAGCCCCTCCAGCATCTTGAGTTCTGCTCTGACTATGAGTCCTTCGGCTGCTGTGACCAGCGTAAGGACCACCGCATCGCTGCCCGATACTGGGACATCATGGAATACTTCGACCTAAAGGGCCATGAGCTGTGCGGCGGGTACATTAAAGACATCCTTTGCCAGGTAGGCCTGAGCAGGAGCCCTGCGGGAAGGTGAGGGAGCCAGCTTTGGAGGCTGCCTTCCAGCCCCAGCTGATAGAATGTTGGGATGGCTGGTTGAGGGTCTTGGGGGGAAGGCTCTTTGGGCGCCCAGCCCTTGAGAGAGACTCACCTGTGGCTGCCTTCACCTGGGGCTTAGGGCTCTGGACGGGCACACTGAGGTGGAGTTTGGTTTCCCAAAGCTCTCCCTCCGGGGTCCCGCAGGCCCTGGTGTATTATTCGCGGAGCTCAGGACGGCTGCGGCCTGGGACCTCCCTGCAGGGCACTGAGAGCTGCGAGCTCCCGTGGGTGCTCACGGAGTGTGTGGACAGAGTGGTGGCATCCGTTGGGATACAGTCCTCGGCTGGGTCATTTGCACCAGGGGCTCTCTGGTGTGATGAGGGGGGCTTTCCCCAGCTTTCCAAACCTGGCCTGGGAGAGCTTCAAGCTGCTCAGTGGCAATTTCTCAGAGGTTCTGCTTCTCCCGGCTCTCTAGTGGCCAAAACCCACATCCCTGGCAGACATCACTTCTGTAGGGCTCAGCCTGAACCCATGTCAGATGCTGGCTGCGGACACTGACTTTGTGGGAAGAGGGGTTCACGGGTGCTGGGGAGAGTCTAGTTGGAGGGCAGATGAAAGAAACTGTCGTGAGGAGGAGCACTCTACTGATGGGTTGGGGGTGAGATAGCAAATCCAGGCGGATTGGAACCCCTCCCCCCCCAGCCCCTGGGCATGTCAGTGCAATTACTTGGCTCTCCCACTGTGATCCCAGAGCCAGCTGGCCACCTCACCTCCCTGTGAAGTGAATGGAACAGAAGCCAGCCACCCGGGAGGCATCGCCCTGGGCTGTCCTCTCTCACCTCAGGCTCCGCCCTTCAGCTGTTTCCTGGAGAATTAACTCTGGGATAACCATCTGGGCAGAAGCCCGGCTCTTATGAGCAACACTGAGACTCCGTTTCTGGATGAAGTCCCCAGATAAAAATGTCTCCTCCCTCCCCCTTCCCTATTGCATGAGGTTTCAGAAAGCCAAATTCAGCAGCTCTCCTGTTTCAGGGATTTGAGGAATAAGAATAACCTACACATGTCCATAAAGGAAAAGACTATGAAAAAGAATATACATATGCATAACTGAATCACTTTGCTATAGAGTAGAAATTAATGCAACATTGTAAATCAACTATGCTTCAACAAAATTAAAAACGGAATACCCTGGTGGCTCAGTGGTAAAGAATCTGCCTGCTAATGCAGGAGACATGGGTCCAGTCCCTGATCTGGGAAGATCCCACATGCCGCAGAGCAGTCCCTGCACCATATCTACTGAGCCTGTGCTCTAGACCCGGAGGGTGGAAACTACTGAGCCCACTCACGCTAGAGCCTGTGCTCTGCAAGAAGAGAAGCCACAGCCATGAGAAGCCTGCACACCACAACTAGAGTGGCCCTGCTCTCAGCAACTAGAGAAAAGCCCGTGCAGCAAGGAAGACTCCAGCACTGCCAAAAATAAATGAGAATTTAAAAAATTAAAAACAATGACCTACATGCATCTATTAATATTTATTAAATTTCACAACTTAAATTTCTTCTCCCTCTTTCTTCCCCAAATATGTAGTATGTTCCCAGCAATGATTCTCCAGGCAGCTACTAGGACCCCCATTTTACGCATTAGGTGGTGGTTTTTTTTTTTAATAATATTTATGTATTTAGTTGAGGCATGTGGGATCTAGTTCCATGACCAGGGATCAAACCCAGGCTCCTTACACTGGGAACGAGGAGTCTCAGCCACTGGACCCCCAGGGAAGTCCCAGAATTAGGAGTTTTGGTAGCTCAGCTGGTAAAGAATCCACCTGCAATGCAGGAGACCCCAGTTTGATCCCTGGGTTTTGAAGATCCCCTGGAGAAGGGAACAGCTACCCACTCCAGTATTCTGGCCTGGAGATACTCCATGGACTATTGTCCATGGGCTTGCGGAGCTGGACGTGACTGAGTGACTTTCACTTTCACAATCCAAGGTCAAAGAGTGCCGTGGCACAAATTCACAGGCTCAGGCTCCAAGTCTCGTGCCCTTTTGATCATACCATGCCAAAGTTGAGTCACAACAGCCCTGGCCGATCCACTTACTGGTTCCCTGACCTAGGGCAAGCATAAGCTCCAGCAGGACAGCGCCATTGGGCATCTCACTCACTGTCAACAGCCCCAGTACAGAGGACAGTGCCTGGCACCTAGGAGAGATCGTTCCTGGGCCTTTGTTTTCTAAGACAGAAATGATAGTTCCTGAGCTAATTGAGTAGAGGCAACTGTGCAGATTCTTAATGATGCCTAAGAGTGTGCCATGCAGGTGGTTACTTGTCCACAGCCTCCTCTGTTCCTGGGTATTTCATCCTTATTTTTGTCTTCCATCTCTCTTCTTTCCATTCCCCAGGAGTGGACAGGTCAGTCAGGTGGGACTTAGAGCAGTTCATCTATCTGGCTTCTTGTCAGCGGCTCTGACAAGTCTCATAAATGGAAACAGCTCTGGGAGAGATGCTGTGAATCCCTGGGCTCTTTCTTCTGCTCTTCCCGATAAGAGTCTGCTGCTCTGCAAATCTGCAATCAGGGTTGAAATAAGAAAAAATGGGGAACTCAACACATCTGAGAAATGCTGCTGATCCCTCTCGTAGGTGAGAGAACAGACATGAATGAGACAGCCCTGGGCCGGCAGGTGCCAGGGAGGTGTCCGTGATCAGAAGCAGCTTCCAGAGTGGACCCTGCCCTACTCCACGGCCCCAACCACTCCCTTTAAACTGGCCTTTCTGGGCTTCCCTGGTGGTCCAGTGGTTAAGAATCTGCCTGCCAATGCAGGGGACATGAGTTCAGTCCCCGGTCCAGGAAGATTCCATGTGCAGCAGGGCAACTAAGCCCATGTGCCACAGCTACTGAGCCCACGCACCTTAGAGCCCGTGACGAGAGAGAGAAACCACTGCAGTGAGAAGTCCATGAACCACCACTAGAGAGTAGCCCCTACTCACTGCAACTAGAGAAAAGCCCATGCAGCAACGAACACCCAGCGCAGCCAAAAATTAACCAAACCAAACAAACAAAAACGGGCCTTTCTTACTTTCTTGATCACAGTTGCCTCTGCCTTTCATTGAAGAGAAGAAATCACTACATACCTGATCTCTGGGCATGATACATTGCACGTTCATTTTGATAATTTTATTTTTAAATTATAAAATGTTTTGAATAGAACTTCCCTGGCAGTGGTTAGGACTTTGTGCTTCCACTGCAGGGGGTACAGGTTCCATCTCTGGTTGGGGAACTAGGGTCCCACACACTGCACATCTGTACAATGTGGCGAAAGAAAAAAAGTTAACATACAGAAAAATTAAATAATCAACATGACAGATTCTGGTGGCTCAGATGGTAAAGAATCTGCCTGCAGTATGTGAAATGCGAGAGACTCGGGTTCGATCCCAGCATCGGGAAGATCCCCTGGAGAAGGGAATGGCAACCCACTCCAGTGTTCTTGCCTGAGAATTCCACGGACAGAGGAGCCTAGCTGGCTACAGTTCATGGGGTCACAGAGTCAGACACAACTGAGCAACTCACACAGATCCAGTACTGAGATTCAGCAAATGTAAACCTTCTGGCACACTGCTTCAGATGTGCATAAAGAAATTAAATCTTACAGCACTTATAATAAAAAAAAAAGGGAAAGATGAGACATTTGGTACTACATCTTCTTATTTAAAAAAAATTGATCATTTACCAAAACTCTATGTGTCAAGAGCGAGGTTATAATTACAGTAAATCTGAGAGAATTTTTTTCCCCTTTCTACTTTCCAGGAGCATTAACTGGGTAGAAAATGTGGGTCCCAAAGAAGAGCTTTCTTTTCAGTAGTTGGTAATAACAGAAGCTCCAGAATCCTGGTTCTTCCCCAGGCCTGTTTTCCCTCTTTTTGCTCAAAACATAAAGTTGATTAGAACATCCACACAGGTATGACTTTAGAAAATTAAAAGAAGTATATTGCATCAAGAGGGAAATATTTCTGTAATAAAACCAAAGTGAAGTCAAGGTTTAAAAACTCTTTAAAAAAAAAAAAGTCAAATCCTTGAAAAGAGAAAAGTTGGTTCCAGCCCTACCATGGCCAGTCTGCCTGGGGGCTAAGGTCACTCTTCTTTTCCAGGAGTGCTCCCCTTACGCAGCCCACCTCTACGACGCTGAGAACCCACGCACGCCCCTCCGGAACCTTCCTGGCCTCTGCTCTGACTACTGTTCTGCATTCCACTCGAACTGCCACTCCGCCATCGCTCTGCTGACCAATGACCGCCGCTTCCAGGAATCCCCTGGAAAGGATGGCACACGCTTCTGCCACCTCCTCAACCTTCCCGACAAGGACTACTGCTTCCCCAACATCCTGAGGAGCAACCATCTCAACCGCAACCTGGGGACTGTGGCCGAGGACCGTCGGGGCTGCCTGCAGCTCTGCTTGGCCGAGGTGGCCAACCGGCTGAGGAACCCGGTCGCCATGGTCCACGCTGGGGACGGCACCCACCGCTTCTTCGTGGCCGAGCAGGTCGGGGTGGTATGGGTCTATCTGCCTGATGGGAGTCGCCTGGAACAACCCTTCTTGGACCTCAAGAGCCTGGTGCTGACCACTCCCTGGATTGGGGACGAGAGAGGCTTCTTGGGGTTGGCTTTTCATCCCCGATTCCGCCGTAACCGCAAGTTCTACATTTATTATTCATGCCTGGGCAAGAAGAGGGTAGAGAAGATTCGGATTAGTGAGATGAAAGTTTCTCGGGCTGATCCCAACAAAGCCGATCCCAAATCAGAGAGGTGAGGCATATACATAAGAGTCTGCATCTGTGTGCTGTGTTCCAAAATATTGCCAGTTGGTCCTCTGAGATGAAATAGAGGAACTTTCCTGGGTTTAGATCTACTAGCTTAAAATGGGGAGAAGGCAATGCCTGGAAAATCCCATGGACGGAGCCTGGGGGGCTGCAGTCCATGGGGTCCCTAAGAGTCGGACATGACTGAGTGACTTCACTTTCAGTTTTCACTTTCTTGCATGGGAGAAGAAAATGGCAACCCACTCCAGTGTTGCCTGGAGAATCCCAAGGATGGGGGAGCCTGGTGGGCTGCCATCTATGGGGTCGAACAGAGTCAGACACGACTGAAGCAACTTAGCAGCAGCAGCAGCAGCTGCAGCAGCTTATAATGAGGACAAAAGTCATTGCTGATTAGTTGGTTAACCCAAGTTAGAATCTTCAGTGGATGGTCTTCATGACTATAACCACCCATCTTTACAGTTACCTAGAACCATGCTTGCTTGATTTTATAGAGGATAAGCAAAGGCCAGAGGCGATAAGGATTTGAGAAATGATTTTAGATAATATCCACATTAAAAATAACAGTAGCCTCTGATTATTGTGTGACCATCAGATCTCAGGCCTTTTATCTTGAACATGGGAATTCCCATCCTCTCCGGAAAGCTTGACACAAGGTAATTAAGCCTGGTCAGATGAAGGGCCCAGCTCCAACTAACCCCAAGCTCATGCTCTTTTGCTCCACCATTCCACCCTTTTTTCCTGCTCCATTCTGCCTTATCTCGCTTTTCCCATACAGACAGGTTTAGAGATTGAAAAGAACATAAAGAAGTGATAGACTAACCCCTGCTAGATTGTCCAAAGGATGGGACTGGTGGTTCTTGTAGAGAAGAGAGTAAGGCTGAGCACCAGAAAAGGGTGATGGTTACCCCGCTGTGTCTACAGCACATGAAGTCAGGATGTGAAAAAAAAAAAAGATCCATGACGGAGTCATACTAGGAAGCGAGGGGTGTCCCAGAGCCGCCGAGCTACCTGTTTTGTGGTCCTTGGCTGGCTTGAGCCAGTCATTTCTGGATGTCTCAAGAGGATGCTGTATCAGCTTTCATCAACGTGTGGTTTCTTTTTCCTTCCAGGGTCATTTTGGAGATAGAAGAACCAGCCTCAAATCATAATGGTGGACAACTTCTTTTTGGCCTAGATGGCTATATGTACATATTCACTGGGGATGGAGGACAGGCTGGGGATCCCTTCGGCAAATTTGGAAATGCTCAGAACAAGTAAGCTGGATGCAGGCTTGCCCTGGTGTAATGTTTTTGCTGAGATGGAATCTGCAGAGGGTCAAACCCAACTCATTTACTGCAAGGTGTAGTCTCCTCTGTTGACACAATGGGAAGAACATTTGGTTTTCTTTTCTTATTTTTTTTTCCTTAATATTTACTTGGAATATTTATTTATTTGGCAACCTCGGGCCTTATGTGGGATTGTTCACTGCAACTCTCAGTCTCTCTAGTTGTGGCCTGTGCTCTTAGTTGCCTCGTGAAATGTGGGATCTTAGTTCCCTGACCAGGGATCAAACCTATGCCCCCTGCATTGGAAGGTGGATTCTTAACCATTGGACCACCAGAGAAATTCTGTCCTATACTTTTCAGGCATAATGTATTTTTATAATTAATATTATGGATGTTCAACATGACTCTCAGAGGGCCATATAAAGATGAATTCAAGATTTTTAATATATATGAGCAGGACATTATTTACTATGCCATGATCTGACCATCTAGTTCAATTCAGCTCAACAATATTATTGACTACTGTGTTCCAGGCACTGTGTCTCACATGAAGATACATGAGTAGTTAGTTAATGAGGCTAACAGAAGCAACAGCAATGCATATTTGTTGCTTACTGTGTGTCCAGTGCTATTCTAAATACCTTATGTTTATTTGAGCACATAATTCTGACAGCCACAAGGGCAAAAATTTTAATCTCTTTTCTTGGTTCATGTATTCCCAGCCCCTAGAATAGTGCCTAGCAATGGTGTCATGCCATAAATACATTTGGAATGAATGGATCCTATGAAGTATAGGTGTTATGATAGCCATTTTACAGACAAGATAATAAAGGCAGAGAGGAGTGAAGTAGTCTATCCAAGGTCATAGAGAGTATAGGGCAGAACCAGAATTCAAACTCAGACAATCCAGCGAGGCTGTGCCATCTAGAGAAAGGTCATGTGATCCTTCTGCCCTTTGTACCCAGCAAGCCTGTGGCTCTCGTTATCCCTAGTAATAAAAATATCAGGGTTGGTAATAATAAAGAGCTTACATTTGTTGAATGCTGACTGTATGTCAGAAACTGCATGGCATGCTATATGCACACTAACTCATTTAACCCTTACATCACAGCCACACTGCAAAGTGGTGTTACTCTCCCCTGCTTTCAGTTCAGTTCAGTTGCTCAGTCGTGTCCGACTCTTTGAGACCCCATGAATCGCAGCACGCCAGGCCTCCCTGTCCATCACCAACTCCCGGAGTTCACTCAGACTCACGTCCATCGAGTCAGTGATGCCATCCAGCCATCTCATCCTCTGTCGTCCCCTTCTCTTCCTGCCCCCAATCCCTCCCAGCATCAGAGTCTTTTCCAATGAGTCAACTCTTCGCATGAGGTGGCCAAAGGACTGGAGTTTCAGCTTTAGCATCATTCCTTCCAAAGAAATCCCGGGGCTGATCTCCTTCAGAATGGACTGTTGGATCTCCTTGCAGTCCAAGGGACTCTCAAGAGTCTTCTCCAACACCACAGTTCAAAAGCATCAATTCTTCGGCGCTCAGCCTTCTTCACAGTCCAACTCCCACATCCATACATGACCACAGGAAAAACCATAGCCTTGACTAAATGGACCTTTGTTGGCAAAGTAATATCTCTGCTTTTGAATATGCTATCTAGGTTGGTCATAACTTTCCTTAGGCTCAGAGACCACAGTCATCAAAAGCCTCTGTTCTTTCTACTGCCCACATTGTTACATGAAGAAGAATAGAACCAGTTCCTTTAAAAAATTCAAAGTATTAAACCAAACCTGAGAGAAACCACCCCATTATAAAAATAGAAAAATTGAAGCTGCAACTTGCTCAGTGTCACAGGGACCGGGGCTGCATCAAACTTTTGCCTAATAGTTCTCTTTGAGTCAAAAATTGGAAAGTCTTAACTATATATATACACACACATATATATATGTGTGTGTGTATGTGTGTGTGTGTTATCTCCCCATGTGATTCTTGGTTGTCAGTTGAGATCCACTCTCAGTAGACTATCTTGGGCCATCTCCTCCAGTTCTGAGATGTTTTATTTTATTTAGAATACGTAACCTGAGATCCACTCTCTTAAAAAGTTTAAGTGTGCAGTACAGTATAGTACAGTATTGTTAATTGTGGGGAAAATATAGAGTGGGTCTGTGGTACTTACTGGAGAAGGCAATGGCACCCCACTCCAGTACTCTTGCCTGGAAAATCCCATGGGCAGAGGAGCCTGGTGGGCTGCAGTCCATGGGGTCACTGGGAGTCGGACACGACTGAGCGACTTCACTTTCACTTTTCACTTTCATGCACTGGAGAAGGAAATGGCAACCCACTCCAGTGTTCTTGCCTGGAGAATCCCAAGGACGGGAGAGCCTGGTGGGCTGCTGTCTCTGGGGTCACACAGAGTCGGACACAACTGAAGCGACTTAGCAGCAGCAGCAGCAGCAGCATCATGTGACCTAGCAATCTCACATCTTCATATTTCTCCTGTTCCTGTTTCTGGCCTTCTTCCTTTCAGAAGTTCCCTGCTGGGGAAAGTGTTAAGGATCGATGTGAATGGGGCCGGCTCAGGTGGCAAGCGGTACCGAGTGCCCATGGACAATCCATTTGTTTCTGAGCCGGGGGCCCATCCCGCCATCTACGCCTACGGGATCAGAAACATGTGGCGCTGTGCCGTGGACCGAGGGGACCCTGTCACGCATCAGGGCCGAGGTCGGATGTTCTGTGGGGACGTGGGAGAGAACCGGTTTGAAGAAGTTGACATCATTGTTAAAGGTGGAAACTATGGCTGGAGGGCAAAGGAGGGGTTTGAATGTTACGACAAAAAGCTCTGTCAAAATGCCTCTTTGGGTAAGTGAGAAGCCCTCTTATTTCTTGAGTGAGTGGAATGAATTGCGGGTGGAGGTGGGAGAATAAAACCTGGAGTGTCTTGTCTGCAGGTCCTTACAGTGCCCTTGTTTGTGTCCTGTGGAATTGTGCTTCTCAGTGGTTCTCTAGCCACTGGCACCTGAAAGTCGGGGCATTTCTCGCCAACTAATGAACTGAATCCTGGGTGGATTGGGGGCGTGGTGGGATTGACCTAGGAATCTATATTCCAAATAAGTTACTCACATGATTTTCAGGCATACAATTTTGAACCATCCTCAAAGGAAAATAAGTGGCTATATGTTTTTATTTATTTGGAACTGCCACTGAAATGATATCCCGTATACAGTCCCTAAACATCAGTCATCAAGGTGTGCTTTAGAAACTCCATCTGGCTTAAAATTCTAATTTTTCTGACTTTATCACCATTGCTTGGTCTTTTCGTCCTTCTGTTGCTGAACTCAGGTTCGGTTGCTTGTTACTTAGGAATCCAATACTGAGAGACAAGTGTTGAGTGCAAGGAAAGATAGCTTTACTGAGGAAGCTGGCAGTCCTGGGGAGAAGGTGGACTAGTGTCCCAAAGAACCAATTTCCCCTTGCTAATCAGGGAAAGAATTTTAAATGGGAGTTTCAGGGGCATATAGGTGGAGGGAGAGAGCTACGTAGGACAGGACAGCCATCTCTGACACTTTTCTTGAAATTGGTCATGCAGGGTGGTCTGATCAGAGTTATCTTGATTGTTTTAAGTATAGTTAATCTTTAGTTCCAGGGCTGCTTTGTTTCCATTTCCTTGAGGCCAGTTCTTGGAACTGTGGGAGATGGAGCAGTTAATGTTATGGCTACAGTCTGGCCATCATGTAGTTAACTTCTTCCATCTGGTGGGAGTTTCATTATAATACTGAAAGGATTATATGCTCAAAGGATATGGCTCAGTATATATCTATAGACTTTGAGGAGGAACTAAAGGTCTTTGATTTAGTTTAATGACTAAATTACTATTATTTTGTTCTGTTTGACTATTTTCCTTGCTTCTGTATTTTTTCATTCCTCTGATTAAATTTATTCTTTGGCTAAAGTTTTTCTATAGACAAGAGGCAGGTGGAGGACAGGGGATGGTCTGTCCTGAGAAGGTCTCAAAGCAGTCATCCGGTCCTTACAATATTCCAAATCCTAAACCTTAGTATCTGCCATATTGACCTGGGGGAAAAATTTAAGGGTGTTGATTTCCAGGTCACTGCCCCACAGATGAGGGAACTTTAGGCTTCCTCTATGCTTTCTGAGGCCAATCAAATGGGAAGCTCACGAATATCATGGCTGGTCTGTTGAGAAGATAAACATGATTTACTTGGCTTTCTGTCCTCCCAAAGACCAAGAGATGAAACATTCTCCACTCAGTAAGGCAATTGGTTTTAAAAACTGCCTTCTTCCTCCTTGAAGCTCCCAGGTTTAGCTATGACACTCTTTTTCCTTGTTCCTGGACAGACGATATTCTGCCGATCTATGCTTATGGCCATGCAGTGGGCAAGTCAGTCACTGGAGGCTATGTCTACCGTGGATGTGAATCCCCAAATCTCAATGGTCTCTACATCTTTGGGGACTTCATGAGTGGGTAAGGAAGGATTGATGTCCCCTCTCTCTTTTTCAACATTTTAATTGGAGTATAAATTGCATATCACAAAATTCAATGTCTTAACAGTGTGGCTGTATAGTTTTAAAAGTGTATACACTTGTATTAAGACTAATCATATCAAGATGAAGAACATTTCTGTCGCTGTAGAAGGTTCCTTCTTGCCTATTGCCTGTCAGTACACCATCCCTTTCTCCCCACCGCCCCCACATTAGCTAGAGATAACCACTCTCATCATAGATGCTTTTTTCACTGAGTAATGTCTGTGAAATTTGTCAATGCTTTTGCATGTATCAGGAGTTTGTCTCTTCTATTGCTTTGTAATATTCAATTGCATGAATATGCCAGAGTTTATTCATTTATTTTCCTGTTGATGGATGTTTTGGCTGTCCCCACTTTGGGGGGATTGTGAATAAAACTGCTGCAAAGCTTTGTAGTTTTCAGTGTAAAAGGTCTTGGACATCTAAGTATTTCGTAGTGTTTGATGCTATGTTGAATGTTGCTATATATGTGTGTATATATATATATAACAAGTATATATTCAGCATATATATAACATATATATTAATTCATAACATGTAACTAATTTCTTATTAGTTCTAGTGACTTTTTTGTTTATTCTGTTGGATTTTCTATGTAGAAGATAATTTCACTATGAATATGGATACCTTTATTTTTTTCCTGAATTGGGAGCCTTTTATTATTCTTTTATTGATTTGTTGCTTCATTTTAACCTTTAGTACAATGTTGGATAGAAGTGGGGGAAAGCATTCGATTTTTTACCAATCAGATTGATGCTTGTCAGCTGGGGTTGTGTATGCCCTTTTTCAGGTTGGGGACATTTCCTTCAATTCCTAGTCTGCTGAGAGTTTGTATTAGGTACGATTTTGCATTTTGTCATATGTATCTTCGCATCTAGTGAGAGAATCATGAGGCTTTTTCATTTTTAGTTTGTTAATATGGAGAATTGCACTGATGGATATATATATTTTTTTAATCACTGAAGCAATCTTGCATTCCTGGGATAAAAATATCACTTGATCATGTTGTATTTGATTAATATATTGTTTTTGTTTTAATATATTGTTGAATGCAACTTGCTAATGTGTTTGGAATGTTTGTATCTCTGTTCATGAAGAAACAAATGAGCTATAGTTTTCCTTTCTTATAATACCTTTGTCAGATTTTGGCCTCAGGTTAACGTGAGCTTTATAAAATGAGTTAAAGTGTATTTCCTTTTCTTTAATTATCTGGACTAATTTGTGTAAAATGTGTTTCTTCCTTCCAAGTGAAGCCATCTAGATCTGATGTTTAATGGTAGATGACCATTTTAATGGTAGTTGGGCCCTATTCTTTGATCCATTCTGGCAATCTCTGTCTTTTAATTGGTACATTTAGACCATTGACATTCAAAGATATTATTGCTATGGTTGAAATGATATCTACCATACTCACTACTCCTCTATTTTTTGATATTGTTTTTTGTTCCTGTTTTTTCTTCTACTCTTTTTCTGCCTTTTGCAGATTCAATTGAACATTTTATTTGATTCCATTTTCTCTCCTTTGTTAGCATATTGATCATACTACGTTTTGAAATCTTGTTTAAGGAGTTGCGTAGAGTTTGCCATATACATTTACAACTAAGCTAAGTTCACTTTCAAACAACATTACAAAACTTCCTGGGTAGTCTGTGTTTTACAATAAAAAAATAATCCTACTTCTTCCCTTTTGTCCCTAATTGTTATCATTCATTTCACTTATATATAAGCATGTATAATAATTATAACAGTGATATATAATAATTATTAACATTTTATAATTTAATAATACTATTATTTTACTGTATACATAAGCATACATAATTAAATACATTGTTGCTGTTGTATATTGTTGTAATTGTTGTTAGTATATTGAACTAACTTCTATCTGTTAGACCAGTGAAGAATAAAAAAAAGTTTTGATTTTTACCTTCCCCTATTCCTTCTTTGGAGAAGGCACTGGCGACCCACTCCAGTACTCTTGCCTGGAAAATCCCATGGATGGAGGAGCCTGGTAGGCTGCAGTCCATGGGGTCACACAGAGTCGGACACGACTGAGTGACTTCACTTTCACTTTTCACTTTCATGCATTGGAGAAGGAAATGGCAACCCACTCCAGTGTTCTTGCCTAGAGAATCCCAGGGACGGGGGAGCCTGGTGGGCTGCCGTCTATGCAGTTGCATAGAGTCGGACACGACTGACGTGACTTAGCAGCATTCCTTCTTTGATACTCTTCCTTTCTTTATATGGATTTGAGTTTCTGACTGATATTATTTTTCTTCTCTCAAAAGAACTTCATTTAACATTTCTTGCAAGGTACATGCACTGGTTACAAATTCTCTCAATTTTTGTTTGTCTGAGAAAGTCTTTATTTGTCCTTCATTTCTGAAATATAATTTCACCAGGTACAGGTTGGTGACTTTTTTCTCTAAACACTTTAAATATTTCACTCTGCATTCTTCTTGCTTGCATGGTTTCTGAAGAGAAGTTTGATGTAAATTTTATCTTTGTTCCTCTATACTGAAAGTGCCACCCCTCCATTCCCAGCTTCTTTTCAGCTTTTCTTTTTCTTTATGCCTGATTTTCCATAGTTTGAATAAGATCTGCCTATAAGTAATTTTTAAAGAATTTATCCTGCTTTGTATTTCCTGAGCTCCCCAGATTTGTGGTTTAATATCTAACAGTAATTCTGGGAAATTCTGAATAATTATTGTTTCCAATATTTCTTCTGCTCTTCTCTCTCTTTCTTTTCCTTTTGATATTCCTGTTATGCTTATGTTACAACTTTATGTTGTAAAAGAAAAGTTGTTTCACTTTTCTTGGATATTTTGTTCTTTTTTTTTTTTTGGTCAGTCTTTTTTCTCTTTGCTTTCCAGTTTGGAGGTTTCTATTGAGATATTCTCAAACTCATTCTTTCTTCAGCTGTGTCCAGTCTACTAATAAGCCTGTCAAAGTGTTTTTTATTTAAATTATGATGTTTTTGATCACTAGCATTTCTTTTTGATTCTTCCTTAGAGTTTCTTTATCTCTGCTTACATTGTTCTTGCGTGCTGTCTGCTTTATCCTTAGAGCCCTTAGAGCATGAATCATAGTTGTTTTAAATTCTGAATCTAATAATTCCATCATCCCATGCCACATCCAAATCTGGTTGTGATGTTTGTTCTGTCTCTTCAAACTACCTTTTTTTGCCTTGTAATTTTTTTCCTGATTGCTAGGTATGATGCACTGGGTAAAAGAAACTGCTGTAAATTGGTCTTTAGCAAAGTGGTGGTGATGTGTGGGGGAGAGGAAGTGTTCTAGTCTTATGA
The DNA here is from genome assembly GCF_003369695.1 of Bos indicus x Bos taurus. NCBI lineage: Eukaryota > Metazoa > Chordata > Mammalia > Artiodactyla > Bovidae > Bos > Bos indicus x Bos taurus. Next base: position 25,367,837 of record NC_040091.1, on the reverse strand, counting down.
TTAGGTCTGAGTTTTTTAGTGAGCCTGTGCCTCTGGACTGGAGAAGGCAATGGCAACCCACTCCAGTACTCTTGCCTGGAAAATCCCATGGATGGAGGAGCCTGGTAGGCTGCAGTCCCTGGGGTCACACAGAGTCGGACACGACTGAGCGACTTCACTTTCACTTTTCTTTCATGCATTGGAGAAGGAAATGGCAACCCACTCCAGTGTTCTTGCCTGGAGAATCCCAGGGATGGGGAAGCCTGGTGGGCTGCCGTCTATGCGGTCGTACAGAGTTGGACACGACTGAAGCGACTTAGCAGCAGCAGCAGCCTCTGGACTGTGAACTTCATCAGGGTTTTTCAGTAGCCCCCCTGCCTCCATACACATTTAGGTGGGACAGGACAGCTAGAGTTGGCTAGAGTTAGGTACTTCCTTACCCCAGGTCTGTGAGGTTCTGATAAAATCCTGGCAGGATAGTCTCTGGTTAGTTTCTCCTGAGGACAGACATTTGTTAAGAGAAACAGAAAGCACTGGTGTATTTCAAAATGATTCCTTTCCCCCTTCTCCTGCTGGAAGCACAAGTAGATTTTTCCTGATATTTATTTTGGGAAACTGGTCAAGCTCCTGGAGATAAAACTCACAAAAGTGTAGGGACCCTGGATGGCTGGGCACCCCTGTCTAACTCACGCTTTGTCCATATGGAACTTCTAGCAATTTGTCAATTACATGTTAGGTTTTCCAACCCCAGAACTGATACCTGTGAAGGTTTGGGCTTCTGATTTTCTGTAAGTTGTGATTCTCTGTATCTGCCTGCTTATCTCTCTAATTTTGGGGGCAATGGTTTTCCCAGTGACCTCGCTTCTCTTATGAATCTAAGAAGTTGTTGATTTTTCAGTCTTTTGCTTATTTTAGGATGGTGTGCCGACTTCCAAACTTGTTACATGCTGGACTGGAAACCAGAAGTCCTCTGAAGTGTTCCTTGTGGAGACTTTTAAATACAAATTCAGTTTCTTTAATAGATACAGGCTTGTTGTTTAGATGCTAAGTCGTGTCTGACTCTTTCTGACCATGAAGTGTAGCCTGCCAGGCTCCTCTGTCTATGGGATTTCCCAGGCAAGGATATTGCAGTGGGTTGCCATTTCCATCTCTAGACACAGGCTACTCAGCTTATTTCTTTCTGAGTGAGTCTTTGTAGTCTGCTGTCAAGGAATTTGTCAGATCTTTGGGATTTAATTGTTCTTTATGTTTTCCCCATAACCTCTACCCACCATTTCACCCCCACACATAACAGATATGCAGTGATTTTTAATTGAATTCTATGCACTAGAATTACTGTGGGTTGAGCATCTCTGTTTCTATGAAACTTTTCAGCTGATACCCCTGGTTACCCAATTTTCTCTCCCTTTTCTTCTAAAAAACCTTCTTTTAGTTCAGATAGATGGACAGTGGAATACGAAGTAACAACTGCTACTCTACAGACATAATAATAATAATAATAGCTACTTGTTTTGAGTCCTTACTATATGCTAAGCACATTGGTAATATATGAATATTTACATATGTTATCTTATTTAACCTTAACAATTCTTGCCTATGGTAAATTTTCTTACTATCCACCATTTTATAGATGAGAAAACTGAGGCTTAGAGATGATGAGCAATGATCCAGCTAATAAAAATTAGTCTTTTGTGGTGGTGCAAGCTTCACAGGACACCAAACTCCTCTTACAATAGCAAGTGAGCGTCCCCATCCAGGGCAAGATGGTGTCAGAAATATCTTTGAAGCAGCTTTTTTGATTCCTAAGGGCGGTTAGTTATTGACCTCCTATGGAAGACTCAGTCCTAGTATTCCAGGATTCCCAGATTCTAGGAGGAAAAAAAAATATCCTGCCGATACAGTATACTAACACATATATATGGAATTTAGAAAGATGGTGACAATAACCCTGTGTACGAGACAGCAAAAGAGACACCGATGTATAGATCAGTCTTATGGACTCTGTGGGAGAGGGAGAGGGTGGGGAGAATTGGGAGAATAGCATTGAAACATGTATAATATCATGTATGAAACGAGTCGCCAGTCCAGGTTTGATGCATGGTACTGGATGCTTGCGGCTGGTGCACTGGGACGACCCTGAGGGAGGGTAGGGGAGGGAGGAGGGAGGAGGGTTCAGGATGGGGAATGCGGGTATACCTGTGGTGGATTCATTTCGATATTTGGCAAAACTAATACAATATTGTAAAGTTTAAAAAAAAAATATCCTGCCGGGTAGAGATATGGATTCCTAAAATATAAGGTTTTGCTTTTCATCTAGTCGACTTATGGCTTTGCAGGAAGATAGAAAAACCAAGAAATGGAAGAAACAGGACATTTGCCTGGGCAGCACTGAATCCTGTGCCTTCCCAGGGCTGATCAGCACACACAGCAAGTTTATCATCTCCTTTGGTGAAGATGAAGCAGGTAACAAATGTTAACAGTTTATTGATTTCTGGTTACTGGATCTTAGATAGTCACAGGCATTGTGAACTGAACATTTATGTTGTTGTTTGGTTGCTAAGTCATGTTCGACTGTTCTGCAACCCCAGGGACTGTAGCTCACCAGTCTCCTCTGTCCATGAGATCTCCCAGGCAAGAATACAAGAGTGGGTCACCATTTCCTTCTCCAGGGGATCTTCCTGACCCAGAGGTCAAACTTGCGTCTCCTCCTTGGCAGGTGGATTCTTTACCACTGAGCCACCTGGGAAGCCCCAAACATTTATATAATAATTATCATTGCTGTTGTTATTATTACTCTTATTATTTAAATAGAAACTACCACTTCTTCTATTTTCACTATCGCCCACCTTTTATAATGAACTGGATACTGTTCTAGGCACTTCACATTTTAAAATCTTATTTAGTAATCACGACACCTCCATAAGGTAATTATTTTGCTTATTTCACCAATGAGGGAAACAGACTGACTATGCCAACTTATCCCTTCTTGGTTGGCTGTACAGCTCACTGTGAAGGTAGACCAAGGTCTGCACTGTAGTCTGTTCAGTCCTTTGACTGTGAAGGACTGTTCTAATCTGTGATTATACAAATGTAGACAGAGCCAACAGTGGGTATTTATCCTGCTGCTGTTGCCTGGGAGAAAGTACCTCTGATGATCAGCCACTAGCTGGGCTGGGCTCTTCCTGATCCTGCCCAGAGTTTGTTAGGAAACTTCTGTGAATGAACAAGGGAGAATTTCTTTCTTGAGAGATCTGGGAAAAGGGTAGACAGCTAGGTAGGAGGCTACACACTAGAGCCATTAGGCGTATGTTAAGGGCATCAACAGAGCAAGGCATTTGTGCATGTATGAGAGACAGTGGTGAAGGGAAAGAGGGATTTAGCTTTAATAAATATCCACTCTGTGTTGACCTATATGGGTGGGATGGTGGGGGTGGGAGGAAGATTCAAAAGGGCAGGGATATATATAAGTATACATATATACTTATAGCTGATTCACAGCTTCCCTGGTGGCTCAGACATTAAAGAATCTACCTGCAATGTGGGAGATTCGAGTTCGATTCCTGGATCGAGAAGCTTTCCTAGAGAAGGAAATGGCAACGTACTCTTGCCTGGAGAATTCCATGGACAGAGGAGCCTGGTGGGCTACAGTCCATGGGGTTGCAAACAGTCAGACATGACTAGGCGACCAACACTTTCACTTTCATAGCTGATTCACATTGCTGTACAGCAGAAGCTAACACAACATTGTAAAGCAATTATATTCCCATTTTGAAAAATATACAATAAAATGGATAACCAACAAGGACCTACTGTTTAGCACAGGGAACCCTGCTCAGTGTGGCAGCCTGGATGGGAGGGAGCTTAGGGGAGAATACATGCATATATATGCATGGCTGAGTCCCTTGCTGTTCACTTGAAACTGTCAATACTATTAATTGGCTCAACATCAATATAAAATAAAAAGTTAAAAACAAAAGGAAACAAAAAATCCCCATACAAAACAAACAACGAGAAAACAAATATCCTCAAATTGTTAACTCAGAAAATGAAGTTTTAATTTAAGCTTTATATAAGTTATGTGTCATTTTGAAAGTTAAAGGTTTATTTTGTTTACGTAAGTGGTGACAAGGCCTGTGATCCTTCCGGTATTTGGCATTGCATCTAGCCATGCTCTGAGGCACGGAAGAGAACACAGTGATCTCTTAGGGGTCTCTTCCAGACACAGGACTCTCTACTCCTACGGCTTGCTGCTAAGTCGCCTCAGTTGTGTCCGACTCTGTGCGACCCCATAGACAGCAGCCCACGAGGCTCCCCCATCCCTGGGATTCTCCAGGCAAGAACAGTGGAGTGGGTTGCCATTTCCTTCTCCAATGCATGAAAGTGAAAAGTGAAAGTGAAGTCGCTCAGTCATGTCCGACTCTTAGCGACCCCATGGACTGCAGCCAACCAGGCTCCTCCATCCATGGGATTTTCCAGGCAAGAGTACTGGAGTGGGACGCCATTGCCTTCTCCACAGGACTCTCTACAAGTGCTAACCAGAGCCTTGATGGTTTCTTCAGTGTTTGGTTTCTTTCCACTCTGACCCAAGGGTGGCTGTACAAAAGCTTCACTTGAGTGGGACATAAAGAAAGCCAGTCAGCAGCTGCACCCTTCCTCTCAGCTAGCTTATGTTTTTTTATTATTATTATTAATTAAAAAAATGTATTTTTGTCCATGCCATATGGCATATGGGATATTAGTTCTCTGGCCAGGGATCAAACCTGCACCTCCTGCATTGGAAGTGAGGAGTCTTAACCACTGGACTGCCAGGGAAGTCCTCAAATAGCTGGTGAGTAGATAGTTTGAGATAAATATGTTATAGAAGCAGATGATATTTTGGAAAATTTAAGCATTCTTAATAGAGAAAAGTCTTTGTGAGTTCCAAATTGGAAATCCAAACATACGAAAAAGGGGAGAAACCACAGGCTCATGTTCAGTGGAAAGTGGATGATGTAAATGAATGTCAGCCATAGGCCATGTCAGCGGTGGGGCCTCTCCCCTGCTGGTGCCCCAAGGAGGCTGGAGCCCTCACAGCCTGGAGACCCCTGGAGGCAGCCTTCCCGGGGTCCCTGGGCTGCCATGTTCTGTGGCTTGTTCCTTTTCAGGAGGCCACAGAAAAGCCAGGTTTTGGTGGCTTGGTTTGTTTAGCCCGTAGACTTGTTGCAGGAGAAAACAAGGCAGTTTTTGAACACCACTCAGTACATCTGGCAAACAAAAGTGTCCTTGGCTGAATTTGATGGAGTGGACTTGCCAAGGTGTTTCCAAGCCAGACTTTGCCCAAAGGGCAGCCCTAAAACCAGGGTGGCTGTTCCCAAGGCAAGTTATTTCCTTCAGAGTTGCGTGCTTTTATGATTTTGCGCAGTGATTCAGATTTTCTGCGTGTGTCAGAGTCTTTCCCATTACTGACACATTTAGAACCGAGTGTGATAAGCCCCGTTTTAGTTGCACCAGAGCTCTGCTCTCACTGTTGCTACAGTTATTTCCTGACTCTTCCAGCCGACAGCTGGCACAAATAAACGAGTGAGTAGATGGAGTAAATGGTGGGCGTGGGGCTGTATGGCTGAGTTCTGATGGGTTGGGTTTCTGAATGTCAGTCACGGAAGCACATTCCCAAGAGGGCTGGCTGAGCTCATAATGATTGCAGTAAATTCATATTGCAAATGTTTTGCTTTATATAGCCTGTTACAGTTTTTTGGTGTGTTGTTCTTACCCTAAAATATAGTTCTAAAGGGGCTTCCCAGGTGGCTCAGTGGTAAAGAATCAGCCTGGCAATGCAGAAAACATGGGTTCAATTCCTGGGTGGGAAAGATCCCCCTTGGAGGAGGAAATGGCAACTCATTCCACTATTCTTGCTTGGAAAATCCCACAGATGGAGGAGCCTGGCAGACTACAGTTCATGGGGTCACAGAAGAGTTAGACACGACTTAACGACTAAACAACAACAATGCTTTAAAAATGCCAGTTAGACCCTATAGATGAAATTCACATCTAGCATTGTCTTCTAAAAATACAATGGGAAGTCTATGGCATGTTTAGAATATATAATTTACAAAAACTATGGTCATGTGTAGGAATATGCAGTAACACAGGGTTTCCAATTCTTTTAGACCAGAAATTGCATGGTTTGGAAGAACCTGTGCCCAAGGGTGACCTGTGTACATGTTGGTAGACAACTCATTTATCTCATGTCAGCATCACCTCGGATGAGGTGATGGTTTCTAATCAGAGGGGCCAACTGCCTCTAGGGAAAGGTTTGTCCTAACTCCTCAGACCTCCACCCCCCACCACCCCTTACAAGGGGAAGATTATAGGGTCAGTCCACAAAACCAGTCTATTAGGCAGCTGTTACATTGTGTGCAGGGCTCTGTAAAGAACATTAGCCTCACACTTGGCCTCAAACAAATATTAGTCACTGTTCACCACAAATTCAAGGAAGAAGATTGTTTAAATAGCCCAGAGCCGTTGAAAGCTCTAGGCTTTTCCAGTTTGTACCTTGGTAAGATGTTTCCTTCCATAAATCCAGGGGGCTTGCATGAAGCACACAGTAGCAAGAGTATTAAATCCACGGTGTTAGGACAGAGATTGTGCCAAGCTCAAAAAGCTATCCCAGTGAACAGACATAAGGAAGTAAGAGGAACTGCCGATGACTGAACACTTTCTCACTCAATGTCTAATAATCAGGGGAGGTATTCTTATCTCTCTTTTACAAATGAATAAATAACACGAGGGTTACCCAGGTGGAGAAGTTGCCCAGGACAATACAGATGGTAACGAGTGTTATCGGAATTCAGACTCAGATTTATCTAGCTGAAGTTGGGCTCATCAACTCTTCACTGTCTCTCATAAGAAACTGTGATAAGAGGTGGAATGAGGTACCTACTATGAGCAGGGAATGGTGTTTTTTGGAGTTCAAACAGGAGAAAATGGGAAAAAACAGGCGGCCTTGTGAAAGAGATGAAGGGAACAGTGGGTAGAGGTGATTTCTTCGGGGTGTGGTAAGACCAAGTTGAGGGACTGAGGAGTGAGGGGAAGATCATGGGAAACAAGGAATCCAGGACTGAAGAAGGTAGAGCTGGAGGACAGAGTGAAGTGAGGGGCAGGGAGCGGGGACCAATGCACTAAAGAAGGGGTGAGTGAAAGTCGCTCAGTTGTGTCCGACTCTTTGCAACCTCGTGGACTATACAGTCCATGGAATTCTGCAGGCCAGAATGCTGAAGTGGGTAGCCTTTCCCTTCTCCAGGGGATCTTCACAACCCAGGGATCGAACCCAGCCTTCCCGCATCGTGGGAGCTGAGCCACAAGGGAAGTCCAAGAATACTTGAGTGGGTAGCTATCCCTTCTCCAGTGGATCTTCCTGACCCAGGAATCAAACCGGGGTCTGCTGCATTGCAGACAGATTCTATACCAACTGAGTTATCAGGGAAGCCCTAAAGAAGGGGTAACAAATAGTCCGTTGGACTGCAAGGAGATGAAACCGATCAATCCTAAAGGAAATCAACCGTGAATATTCACCGGAAGGACTGATGCTGAAGCTCCAATACTTTGGCCACGTGATGCAAAGAGCCGACTCATTGGAAAAGACCCTGATGCTGGGAAAGATTGAAGGCAAAAGAAGACAGGGACAGCAGAGGATGAGATGGTTGGATAGCATCATCGACTCAATGGACACAAGTTTGAGCAAACGCTGGGAGATGGTGAAGGACAGGGAGGCCTGCTATGCTGCAGTCTATGGAGTTGCAGAGTCTGACATGACTTAGTGATTGAACAATGCTGGCCAAAATGATTGTTTGGATTTTTCTGTAAGATGTTATGGAAAGCCTGAATGAACTTTGACCAACTCAGTAATAAGTGGTCTTCAGCCTGTAGCTCGCCTGTCTCTGGGTTTCACAGAGAATCCTTATCAGTACTGAAGAGCTGGGGAGGGAGATGGAGACTCACTGGGGTGAAGTTTCTGAAAGCAAAGTGGTGATAAATGAGATGAGAAGCCTTTGGTTTATGGAATGTATGGGCTTCCCAGGTGGTGCTAGTAGTAAGGACTTGCCTGCCAATGCAGGAGATGTAAGAGATGCAGGTTTGATCCCTGGGTCGGGAAGATCCACTGGAGGAGGGCATGGTAACCCACTCGAGTATTCTTGCCTGGAGAATCCCATGGACAGAGGAGCCTGGTGGGCTCCAGTCCATAGGGTCACAAAGAGTTGGACATGACTGAAGCAACTTAGCACGCCCAGCAGAAACATGCCTCTACTGGGTGACACTCCAAGGTGGTCTGGGGGCTGAGATGGACTTTCTCCTTGGGGAGCTCACAGTCCTTGAGGCCTCGCCCCAGGTGGGATTCTGGGGACCCCTTCGTGGGGCTCGTGTATTTCAGGGCCACAACCCCCTGGTGATGATTTTCTGTGCGTCTGGCTGTCTTGGCCCAGCCTTGTGTCCTGTCCTGATGGTCTGTTCCTGTTTTCTCAGGGGAGCTCTACTTCTTGGCCACCTCTTACCCCAGTGCCTACGCACCACACGGATCCATTTACAAATTTGTTGACCCATCAAGGTGAGATTTGGGTTCCTTTTCTTCTCAGGTGATTTGGATTAGTCCTTATCTCCATGGCAGATCAGAAAGACAGTCCTCACTCCCCAAGAATTACTATCAATAGAAGTGATCAACGAAGCAAATCTTTGCTTTAGATTCAAAGCAGATTGGACTGGTGAAAGTGTAGGACAGTTATGGAAAATTTGGGAAATGATCTCTTTGTGGTTGAAAATGAAGATCTTGAGCCTTTATAGGATGACTGGTTGTAGACCTGTGGCTCCTGTCCTGTTGTTTTTTTGGCCACACTGTGCTGCACACTGGATCTTAGTTTCCTGACCAGGGATTAAATTTGTACAGTGGAAGTGTGGAATCTTAACCACTGGATTGCCAAGGAAGTCCCTTGTTTGTTTGTTTTTTTAAAAATATGCTTCTGGAAACTTCTGTCTGGGATCATCTGACAGTGGTGTACAACTCTGACCACCTGAGTAAATATTCCTGCCCTTCCGTGGCTTGGTCTTTGGAAAATACAGTTGGCCCTCCATATCTGTGGGTCCCATGTCTGTGGATTCAACCAACTGTGGACCAAAAATATTTTGAAAACTTCTGGAAAGTTACAAAAAAGCAAAAGTTGAATTTGCCATGCCTTGGCAACAATTTCTGTAATATTTGCAATTATATTTACAACTATTTGCATAGCATTTGCATTCTTAGGTATCATGAGTAATCTGGAGATGATTTAAAGTATACAGGAGGATGTGTAGGTTCTATGCAAATACTCCATCATTTTATATAGAGGACTCGTGCATCACTAGGTTTTGGCATCTGCACAGTCTTGGACCAGTCCCAGGAGAGTCCCAGAAGCAGCTGTATCTTCAACTGTCAGGATTCTCTGTGTCTCCACCTGATTGTTTCCAGAATTCAGGGACAGCGTTTATTCACTTGGTGAACTCTATGATGTGTAACTCTGCTTCTCTGCCCACCTCTCTCAGGGACTAACCAGCCTTCAACTCATCTGGCAAAAGCCAAACTACCGCTTCCCATTTGTGAGGTTTTGGAGTATGTGTCCATATCTGTCCCTGGGAGAGTGATGCGGGGTATTCATCCTGAGAGCTCTGGGCAGTGAACTGTATTTGTTATTATCTCAGGATTCTTACCCAAAGCAAGAAAGTCTCCCCACAAATCAGCCTGAAGGTAGACCTGCCAAGGAGGACTTCCCTTGAGGCTTATGTTACCATATCTGGGGTAGTTCAGAGGACATTTGGCAGCTCAGTCCAGCCACTGGTGAGGGCTCAGAAGCCCAGCCTAGCTCAGTTCCTCTTGGCAATAAGGCTCCCTTTAGGTGTTCTCAGAAGTTCCCGGAAGGGGCTTTGTCCTCAAGATTGTGCCTGGGGCCTCTCCTGATGGGGGAAGGGTTTCCAAGGTGAGTTAGGGACTGAGCTGTCTCCACTGCTGCATCTCCTCCATGCAGATCTCCTGTGATCTGGGGTTGGAGCAAACCCAGGGTCTTTAAAGTGCTTCCGGTGACTGACAGAGACTGTGTGTGGGAGTTTTCTGCTCTTTCTATCAACGTCTTTCACACAACAGGTGTGTGAATCCCTTCTTCCTTCCTCTGAAAGTTTCCTGATTAGGTTAGGGGATAATTTAACTCACTTCTGGCAGCAAGAGAGGTCAGTCATAAGGCAACTGTGAAGGCTGTTCCACCTAGAAGACATTGACATTTATCCAGGCATTTCTGTGTCCCAGGCACCATGCTGTGCATGCAGCCTGATATTCAATGCTGACAGAACCCTAGCGAGACAGGGTGACACCCTCAATCTGCAGGTTAGAGTAACTGAGCCTTACTACCTTCAATTGCTTGCCCGAGGTAGAGCTAGTTAGAGGGGCCAGAGGATGGGAACACATCCATCTTTCTGGATCAAAGTCTTTTCAGCGCCGCCCATTCAGTTCAGTTATAATGACGACTTGAATTGTTGAGACTTAAAAAAAAAAAAATTCTGTAGCAGTGGATCCCGATTCTGCTCTGTTTAATTCTTTAGCCCATCTTTGCACTAAATGCACCCATCCCAGCTGGGTATGAATGCTGAATGCTGGGTATGAATCTTGGCTTTGCCACCAAGTAGCTGGAAATGTTCCTAGTCTGCAAAGCCCCTTTTATTTCAGAAGATGCACTTGGGGACAGCAGTTTAAGAATCAAAATACTAGGAGGCAGAGGGGCTGGCATTACTTAAGGGGCTGTGCAGTGAGTATCTGAAGAGATTTTCCTTAGGGAATCACCACTGCCATCAGAGCAGAGGCAGAGCGTCATTCTCCTCCTTATCACCATCACTCCCATCATTACCCACAGAGCGTTTGTATGTGCTGACCACTGCTCCGGGTGTTTTTCAAAATCTCATTTAAAAAACAATTTAGGACTTCCCTGGTGGTCCAGTGGTTAAGACTCCGTGTTTCTACCGCAAGGGGCATGAATTCAATCCCCTGATCCCCTGATCAGCGAAGTTCCATATGCCACACAGTGTGGCCAAAAAATACCCCCAAAACCAAACCAACCTCCCGAAATAACAATAACAACAAGTTATCCATTCATCACTTCTGGTGTGCCAAGTACACAGTTCTTAGTTAATCCTCCCCATCTCCCTGTGAGGATGGTGCTATTGTTTTTTCTACGTTATAGTTGCGAAAGTTGAAACTCAGCAAGGCTTGCCCGTGGTCCCTAGGACTTGAACCCTGCTCTCTGTTGCCATGGCCCTGCCCCAACCCCCTCCGCACACTGCCCCCCAACGGCCTGCAGTGTCCCTGTGATGTCTGTGTCCTTCCTCCTCTCCACCTGAGCTCACTGAAGATTCCCTGCTTCACCTGTCCCACCCCTGTGGGGAGGGGAAGGCTGGCCTCCGTTCTTACAACTCTGTACCTATTTCCTGGTTCCGTCTTCAGTCTTGTGTCCTCACTTTTTCCATCTGTTTTCAGGAGAGCACCTCCAGGCAAATGCAGGTACAAACCAGTGCCGGTGAAAACCAGGAGTAAGCGGGTCCAGTTCAGGCCGCTCGCCAGTGAGTCCATGTTTGTCTTTAGGCTCAGGCCTTGGCATCGAGGCACTGGCCACAGTGCCCCATGCAAACAGCTGCCATCCCGGGGTGGCAGGTCCTGTTTTCTCACCTACGGCTTATCCTCTGGGTGAGGACTAGGGCCTGTGGCTCATCTGCATGTCTTGGTTGTGCACCAGGGGGCAGCACGTGCTGCCCTTCATTCATTCATTCAGTCCATTCATTCATTCAGTCGTTCATGTATTCATTCTTTCATTTAGTACTTTACAGCAGTCCTGTGCTAATCCCGGGGGGTAGATGCACCAGTAACTTGACCTGTGGGAGTTTAGAGCCAAAGAAGAGGGGGGCAGGTAGTACAGGCAAGTGAAGAAATAAAAGAACACTAAGATTCTGGCTAGAAGGATGTCCAGGGGTCTGAGAGGGCCCCGAGAGTGAGGACCTCTTCCTTGGGGTAGGGTGGGGAGTCAGGAAAGACTTTTGGAAAAGAGGTGCTGTCTTAAGGGCACTATTCTACAGGTATGCATTACTGGAGTTACCCCATTACAAAAGTCATCTCTTTAGATCAAGGCCAGGGAATGAAACATATTAATTTCAAAAGAATTTATATTCAAGAACCCTCAAGTGGGCATAGGATTCCTGGGTGGCACTTTCCTTACAGCTGCTTTCCAGGACTAATATTTCTCCTAAATTAATGCTCATTTCCAGAGATGGTCTTGGACTTGCTAAAGGAGCAGTCTGAGAAAGCTGCTAGAAAAATGTCCAGGGCAACTTTAGCTTCCAGTCCAAACCGGGCCTCATCTCAGAAAGACTCCTTCAAGAAGCCAGCTTCTCCCACAAGCAGCCGGAAGACATCTCCAGGGCCTGGTGCAAAGAAGAGAGCCAGGGTGTGGTCCCCAGGCCCCCAGGGGAAGAGGAAAGGGATCCCCAAACGCCCCAGTGGCATAGCCAGGCAGGCCGCACAGCACAGACGAGCTGGCAGAAGTCTCCCTCCGCCTCTTCCGTCAAGGTGGCCACTCAGGGGACCAGAACCACCTCACCACGTGGAAGCTGCTGCTGCTGAACCTGACTTTAGACGTGCGGGAAGCCGGGGGTGGAGGTGGGAGCCGGCAGAGAGAGCCTGAGTTAGGGTGGCCGGGTCGTCCTCTCCCCACGTCTTGCCAGCTGAACGGATGCTCCTTGTCTGCTGCTGCTGGGAGACCAATCCCCACCTGGCCAGGGCACCTTGATAATTATGTGCACTAGTCTGTAAGCCTGCTTCAAATCCCACTGCATGTTTCCATTTTGCTTTGTAAGTGCCTGTGGCCAACAGTGATACATCAACACGGGCTCAAATGGACATATATCCTTTGAGCTCCTTGATGTTTGTCTGGCGTTAAGAAATCTGACGTGCCTCACCAGTTTGCCTTAAGAACCATGTCTCTCCCATGCTTCCTCCCAGCTCTAAGAGGAGGCCTGTAGTGGCAAGTTCCCAAGGGGAACCCCTTTAAAGCGGTCATCTCCTTTGCCCTCATTGAAGCTCAGGGTCTGAATAAGGGCAGGTCCTATTCTGTACCTCCGGCGACTACTGTTTTGCCCTGGCAAATAGCATAATAAAGGTGATTCCATTGTGCCTACCTGTTGTGTGCTGAGTTTATACAAATTTTCTGAAACCTCGAAACTTTGCATCATGTGTGTGGCCATATAACTTATGTTGAAGATGAGGAAAGTGAGACTTGGTGAGGTTAAGCGGTGTGCCCGAGACCATAGCAGTAAGGGGACAGTCAACTGTTCAGCTGGACTTGAACCAATGCCCCGGTCTGCCTCCTGTGAGCTTGCCTCCCTCTAGGGCCCCCAGTGAGGATAGGTGGCTTTTAACCAGGTATTTGAAGAATGAAAGCGCTGAGAGAAGAAATGATCCCTGTCTTCAAGAAGTTCTCCAAGTTCTGCAAAGCATCCAGAACAGTATAGGCAATTTGACTTAAGCAGAACAAACCCCCAAAATGCCAGGGTTGTTAAGGACTTTTAGAGGTCATGTGATTCCTGCTTTAGATGAGGTTGAATATATTCCGGACAGATTATTTTAGGCTTCCAAAGAAATAGATTCCATTTTTTTCTTTAGCAATCTCCATTCGTGGGGTAACCTAACCTAATATAAATACACCAAACCTCTCTCTTTCTCTTTTTTCTCCTTTATTAAAGATGTAAAATACTGGTCATCATTTTCTGAAGACCATTTTTAGATCATCTCTTAGCTATCTTGGCTTCCCAGTTGACTCAGTGGCAAAGAGTCTGCCTGCTAATGCAGGGGCCGCAGAAGACATGAGTTTGATTCCTGGACCAGAAAGATCCTCTGAAGGAGGAAATGGCAATTCACTCTGGTATTCTTGCCTGGGAAATCCCATGGACAGAGGAGTCTGGTGAGCTACAGTCCATGGGGTCACAAAGAGTTGGACACAACTGAGTGACTGAGCATGCACGCATGCACGTGTCCACCTTCCTTTACCCCATCTCATGGTTTTGCTCTGCTTTACTTTCGCTTACCTTTGTAGCTCTTATGAACACTTTTGCTGACTGAAAAAAAATTGCACGGATGAAAGTTGAGCATTATATTTTATTTGGCAGGCTTTTATAGCTCAGGATAGCAGCCTCTCAGATAGCTCTGAGTGACTGTTCCCAAGAGGTAAGGGAGGAGCCAGGGTTTATAGGAGTTTTTGTTGAAAACAGATGAACAACATGTGGTTGAGCATCAAAAGATTAATGCTGATTACACACAAAAATGCACATCTCATGTTAAAGATCTCAATGCTTTTCTATGTATGGGAAGATGCAAAAGAGTCTGGGTTTATTGAAATTACTCCTTAGATATGCCTCTTAACTATCTACAGCCAATATCTTGTTTTTCTCCAACCTGAATTCCTCTGAAGGTGCACCGTCAGGGGTGTCTGCAGTGGCTGATGGCTGGATGGCCACAGCATCGCTTGTTTACTGAAATGGCAGGTGATGTTCTTTGTATATACTCTCTAGGATATTTGTACACACTCTCTAGGATAAAAATGAATTTCAGGTCTGACCAACCCTGACATTTTACACTTTTAGCTTCTGAGATGAAGACACCAACGAAAGGATGGGAGGGTTTACACTCTGCATCATTTTGTTAAAAGATGGCTGAAAATCTTGCTTCAGTTCAGGGAGACTGGATCTAACCTTTGGAACAAATATATGCGCTCACGCTGTCTCACTTTTTTCCCTGAACAATCTTTCTTTAAAGACGTGTGTGTCTGGCCCTATTTAATGCATATGAATGCAAAAATGTTCAACCGAATGTTAGCAAACGGAATCCAACAATACATAAGAAAGATCATTACAATAGGATCAAGTTGGATTCACTCCAGAGTTGTAAGGACGGTTTAACATATGTAGACCAATCAATGTGATACACCACATTAATAAAAGAAAAGACAAAAACCGTATGATTATCTCAGTGCCTGCTCAGTTACTCAGTTGAGTCTGACTCTTGTGACCCCATGGACTGTAACCCCCCAGGCTCCTCTGTCCATGGGATTTCCCAGGCAAGAATGCTGGAGTGGGTTGCCATTTCCTACTCCAGGGGATTTTCCTAACCCAGGGATTGAACCTCTGTCCCCTGTATTGGCAGGCAGATTCTTTACCGCTGAGCAACCTGGAAAGTCCTGATTATCTCAACAGGTGCAGAAAAAGCATTTGATGGAATTCAACATCCATTCATGATAAGAATCTCTCACCAAAGTGGTTATAGAGAGAACCTATCTCAACAAAAGCCATTTATGACAAACCCACAACCAACATGATAATGTAAAAACCTGAAAGCCTTCCTGCTAAATTCAGGAACAAGACAAGGATTAATCACTTCTATTCAAGACAGTATCGGAAGTTCTAGCCACAGCAGTCAGGCTAGAAAAAGAAATGAAAAGTATCCACGTTGGAAGGGATGAGGTAAAATTGTCATTATTTGCAGATGACATGATCTTCTATACACAGAACATTAAAGACTCCACACAAAAATCATTAGAACTAAGAAATGAAAGGGGGAGGGATAAATTAGGAGCATGAGATTAACAGATACAAACTACATAAAACAAAAAAACAGGTTTCTGTGCACCTGAAAATAAAGCAATATTTTAAATCAACTATACTTAAAACAAAAAAAGGTTATGGTCTGAAAGTGTTTCGAGTCCTGAGGGAAAGGTGTTTAAGAGTTCATGTGTCTAAGCACAGGACCACATCCATCAAATTCAAGGCCTTCTGAACACAACTTTTCAACAGGAGGATAGTGGATCTAGAGACGGGAGCTGAATAGGTGCCCTGAAATGCTTGGGAACCTGGGGGAGAGGCAGGGTATTCCTCTCTGGCCAATTGGCTTTGTTTTCTGGAAGATGTCTGGCAATGCCCATGAACTTTCACAAAGGGGTAAGTAAGTAAGTGTCACTGAGCTGTGTCCGACTCTTTTCGACCCCATGGACTATAGCCCATCAGACTCCTCTGTCCATGGGATTTCCCAGGCAAGAACACTGGAGTGGGTTGCCATTCTTGTCTCCAGGGGATCTTACAGACCCAGGTATTGAATCTCGGTCTCCTGCATTGCAGGCAGATTGTTTACCGTCTAAGCCACCAGGGAAATCTAAATAACCAATTAAAGATGAGTGTGTTTTTCTAGAGCTAACATCTTGGGAACCAAGATAGAAATTCATACAGTTACATCATTCTCAAAATGAACCCAGTTTAAGAAATACATTCTCTTGTTTTTTGTGGAGTTTAAGATTACATTAGGGAGGTATGTAATTTCAGCTCAACCAGTGCCATGGTTACTGCTTGCCAGGCACAGTACCGGCTCTGGGAGACCCAGAGATGAAAGGTTTACCTGGCATGAGCACAGGTTAAGAATTAACTTGAACTCAAGGTCACAGGATTCTGCACCATCCAACAGAAATGAGAGCTGCAAATGGAAGCTACACTTGTAACTAAAATTTTTCTGTTTCTAATTTTTCTCATTTTTCATTAAAAATAGGTAAAAGCAATGCAACTATGTATTTTAGTTAACTCAATATATTACATGGATGTGAATTTCAGCAAGCTCCTGGAGATGGTGAAGGACAGGGAAGCCTCCAGGGCACCTGCTGCAGTCCATGGGGTCGCAGAGTCAGACACAACTGAGCGACTGAACAACAATATATGACAGCTTTATACCAATATGTAATCAATGAAAAATTACTAACGGGATAGTTCTCTTTTTCTGTGCTAAATTTTCTAAATCCAACGTGTAATTTATTCTTTCAGCACATCTCAGTCCTGAATATCCGCATTTCAGGCACTCAGTCAAGGGCCACAGGTGGCTAGTGGCTTCCTTACAAACAATCCTTTACCAAGAAATGGTGGGTGGAGAGAATCATATATTCAGAAAAGGCTCTCCCGACTTTAAAAGCCACACGGTATTCTGCAATTCAGGGGGAAAAAAACGGAGACATAGGACCGGCTGCAAAACTTGGCTTCCCAAGCAGACCGGGACTGTTTATTTTTGGGAGTCGCTCCCCCTTCCTCTCCAAGGGGTAGGGCTGGGCTCCGAAGCCCAGGCTGCCACGTGTCATCACAGCGCCGGCCTCGGTCCAGGCCACGCTGGCCACACTCTGAGTCCCGGGAATAGGCTCAGAACGCACAAGCCGGCCGCGCACAGGCGAGTGGGCGCTTAGCCATAGCGCCGCCCGCCGGCTGCGCGGCGCAACTGCAGGTGCAACTCCGCCTCCGCGCGCGCCCCGCCCTCGGCGGAGTGCCGGACGCCAGCCGCCCCCCTGCCCTTTTGTGGCTCAGTACTAGTCTGATTTTGCAGAGCTTGAGAACAAACCTCTGGAGCCTCGCGCCTGCTTTTCGGGAGCTTGGGCCCCAGGTCCTGGTAGCGCCGCGTCCCCGAGGACCGCTATTCCTTTTCCTGCTCTTTGTTGCATTCCGGTATTTTCTCTTCCGGGTCATTTCTAAAGCACAGTAAAGCATGTCAGGAGCAGTTACTTTTAATCCTGCAAGAAGTAACGTTTTCAGAAATCATTTTGTATTTTGGGGCATATTTACAACGGGACGATTTTAAAAATGATAAGAGCGCATGAGAGGCCCCAGCGAGGATCGAACTCGCGACCCCTGGTTTACAAGACCAGTGCTCTAACCACTGAGCTATGGAGCCTCCTTGCTACCTGGCGCGTTATAATTCAGGGACATTGGAAACAATACTGCTTTCTGGCAGTGGAAAATAGTTTAGCCTGTGCATCCTCTGTCAATGGCAATTACGAAAACAACATCATAAGTAGAAAAAATCCGTTCTCAAAATCGTGTGTTTAGGATTACGAATCACTAAATCATACCTATGATAAGTTATAGATACAGGTAAATGCTGGAAGGGAAAAAGCAAAAATATAATAGTGCCCTGATATTACTAGCGGTACTTTTACATCTTAAAAGAGTCTCCAATCTGTTGTTTATATGACAATTCGTATCATGTTTCACACTTACAGGGAAGTTGTAGTGTTCTTATTAAGTTATTGACTATGGATGAATTAATTGATTCAACACATATTTATTATGTACTTACATACTATTCAGGCTTTATTTTTCTGGGCTCCAAAATCACTGCAGATGGTGACTGCAGCCATGAAATTAAAAGATGCTTACTCCTTGGAAGGAAAGTTATGACCAACCTAGATAGCATATTCAAAAGCAGAGACATTACTTTGCCAACAAAGGTTCATCTAGTCAAGGCTATGGTTTTTCCTGTGGTCATGTATGGATGTGAGAGTTGGACTGTGAAGAAGGCTGAGCGCCGAAGAATTGATGCTTTTGAACTGTGGTGTTGGAGAAGACTCTTGAGAGTCCCTTGGACTGCAAGGAGATCCAACCAGTCCATTCTAAAGGAGATCAGCCCTGGGATTTCTTTGGAAGGAATGATGCTAAAGCTGAAACTCCAGTCCTTTGGCCACCTCATGCGAAGAGTTGACTCATTGGAAAAGACTCTGATGCTGGGAGGGATTGGGGGCAGGAGGAGAAGGGGACGACAGAGGATGAGATGGCTGGATGGCATCACTGACTCGATGGACGTGAGTCTGAGTGAACTCCGGGAGTTGGTGATGGACAGGGAGGCCTGGCGTGCTGCGATTCATGGGGTCTCAAAGAGTCGGACACGACTGAGCGACTGATCTGATCTGATCTGATCTGATACATACTATTAGACATTAGAGTAAGTAAAGCTTGTCCCTGCTCTTTTTTAAAACGATTTGGATAATGAAACGATGCCTTATTTCCTTTTGCTTAATTATTTACTGAAGGCATGAAATCATGCCGGCAGCAGGAGGATCACGCGCTCCCAGTGGTCTGCGGGCTTCTCTCCCTTATACCTCCTTCAGGCTTCTGCTTACCCTTCGCAACAAGACCCTCCCACCCCTTACTTAAAGCTGCGCCGTCTTCCTTATCTGCCCTTTTGCCCCATGCCACTTACCTAACCTTTCCTACTAGATAATGTGCTTACTATTATGTTTATTATTTCTCCAGGTTAGGATGTTGGTTCTTTGAGGCCAAGGGTTTTTGTTTTACTCCCTGCTGTATTCCTAACACACAGAATAGTGTCTAGCACACAGTAGGTGCTCAATAAATGCTGAGCAAATGACATCTACGATGACATTAATTCTGTGAGCCAGCAGAAATCAGGAAGCTGCTTTGGGAGATGTCTTCTCATCATCCTCCCTTACTTCCAAGGCCTCTCCATCCAAGTTGGAATTTTGTAACATCCTTCATTTTCCTGTGCTTCATCCAGCCCAGCATTTCACATGATGAACTCTGTATATAAGTTAAATAAGCAGGGTGTCAATATACAGCCTTGACTTACTCCTTTCCCAATTTTGAACCAGTCCCTTGTTCCATGTCTGGTTCTAACTGTTGCTTCTTGACCTGCAGATAGATTTCTCATGTGACAGGTAAGGTGGTCTGATATTCCCATCTCTTGATGTTTTATGGTTGGCCTCAGAACGGTCATGGCACTAGTGAGTGTATAATGAGGCTCAAGGTCCAGCGGAATTTGAATCTTCCACAATCTTGCACCTAGTTGGTTCTAACCAGTTTTGGTCGCATCCTGTGGCCGTATCATTCTTTTCAAGGTTGTGCCCTGCCTCCTTCCCTCCTGTTCCACCTCCATTCCCTTGATCCTGTGCTGTCTCTGGCAAGTGGAGCTTCACCAGCGGTTTTCACTTGCACCAACCCTCCTCATAGCCCCGGTGAATAGCATGTGCGGGCAGTCGCAATGGGATGTGATAGAAAAAAGGCCCCTCTCCTCTCAACTCTAACTTTTGAGCTGTAGGATAAAGGACATAAAGATGAAGGATGAGATGAAAAGAAGGGTCAGGAGGGTGGGCATCCTGTAAAGAGTTTAATTTGCTCATAAGTAGTCTGGTGTTAGAGAAACAAGTGTAAGGAGGTTTTATATTTAATTTTTACATCACTTCTTCCTTCTCTTGACCACCCCCCCCCCCCCCCCACTACTTTATCAAGCCCCTGGTGGCTCAGTTGGTAAAGAATCTGCCTGCAATGCAGGAGACCTGGGTTCAATTCCTGGGTTGGAAAGATTCTCTGGAGAAGGGAACAGCTACCCACTCCATTATTCTGGCCTGGAGAATTCCATGGACAGAGGAGACTGGCAGGCTATAGTCCATGGGGTCACAACTTTCACTTTCAGTTTGGTATTAGAGAAACAAGTGTATGGAAGTTTTATATTTAATTTTATGTCCCTTCCTCTTTCTCCTGACGCCCTTTATCAAGCCCTTTCACCACCTGTAAAATGGAGTTGATCATTTTGGCTATATCCTGGAGCACTTTGGGGAATTCAACACAATTGAGAACTTGACCCTGGGCAGAGATCGTGAAGTGCCAGCTACAAACATGACAGATGTTGTGCTTCATGGGCTGAACATTCCCAGAGGAGAACATCTCAGGGAGAGATTCCAGCTTGA
Source organism: Bos indicus x Bos taurus (assembly GCF_003369695.1). NCBI lineage: Eukaryota > Metazoa > Chordata > Mammalia > Artiodactyla > Bovidae > Bos > Bos indicus x Bos taurus. Next base: position 25,347,264 of record NC_040091.1, on the reverse strand, counting down.
GGCACTGCGAAGTGGCGGAAGGCATCCCAGGCCCAGTTTGAGTGGAGAGAGAGGAGGAGATGGAAGCGGAAGTCCCTTGGCTGTGCTCTCTGTTCTTTCTGCTGTAAGGCAGCACTCTGCAGGGCAGGCAGCTTGCCTTGCTTGCCCATCCGCAAGCTCTCCTTTCTCTCCAGCTGCGCGGGGCTGAATCCCTTGCATCGCGGTGGGGGAAGGGGAACAGGACCGAGCCCGGTGGCTCAGCACCTGCCCGGGCATCCATCGGTTCTTTTGCACCGTCCTGAGCATCATTGTCCCGCATCCGCTGTCCAGGGAGCAGGCCTTATTCCAGCGTATCCACAGTCAGACTCAAGGTCAGAGCATGTGCGGTTCAAGGGTCAGGGTGGACTTTCAAGTTCAATTAGCCTGCCCTTCATTTTGAAGATGAGGAAGCTTCAGGGGCTGGCAACAGCAGGTCCAAGATGAAAGGTAGGCTTTTGTGTGGGGACTCCCAGGATCAGAGTGTGGAGGGAGGGAGGGAGTTGGGGGGTCTTCCCTGGGATCTGGCCCCTCACTACTGAGTTGGGGATGGGAGGCAGGAACAGGACCCCTTAGTTGGGAGCACCCGAGTCTGGGCATGGAGGGAGAGAGGAGCAATACTAAGGAAGGGGAGGGGCAGGAAGCTGGGGACCCTGTCGCTTTATAAACCCCATACAGATTCACAAGTGGAAGTGACAGCACTTATGCCCTGTGGCCTGTGTCCCAGGAAGCACGGAGCATACAGGTGTCTAGTTGCAGGAGATTCGAAATGAAGAGGATAGGAAATCCCTGCCCTCCAGGTTTCCGTGTAGTGCTAGAGAAGAGGGATAGATCCCCGAGCGCATTGCTGCATTCTTGGTGTCCAGGGAGGCCGGCGGCCTGGCTCAGGTGTCTGAATTCTGGCCTACCCCCCTCCCCAAGTTGGTAGGAACTCAGGACACAGGAGGCTCTCAGGGGCGCAGAACCTGGGAGCTGGGGTCAGGGGCCCTGAGTCCTAGCTGACCCTGTCCTCTGTTTGCACAGATCCTTGCTGGGAGGGTCAGTAACATCCTCCACAATGACCCGGGACACACAGTCCTTCTCACCATCCTGGGCCCACACCCCTTAGAGCTGTCCAGAGTTCAGAAAGAGTTCAGAAAAGAGCCAGGAGTAACACCAACGAGGGCTTTCCTGATGGCTCCGTGCTTAAGAACCCACCTGCCAATACAGGAGCTGAGGGTTCGATCCTTGGGTTAGGAAGGTCTCTTGGAGAAGGAAATGGCAACCCACGCCAGTATTCCTGCCTGGGAAATTCTGTGGACAGAGGAGCCTGGTGGACCACAGTCCATGGGGTCACAAATGAGTCTGACATGACTTAGTGACTACACAAAAACAGAACCAATAAACCACTGAAGCAGTAAATAGGAAAGTATTGTGCACGTGCCAAAAAGGACAGTTTGTAAATGGGGAGCAGTCAGACCGAAACATGGAGTGAGGCTCCGAGGAATATCGTTATGAAGCAGCTTATACTGTGTGGAGGTGCTTCTGTTGACTCTTCACGTTCTTCTCAGTTACCGATTCAGAATTATTTACAATATTAGAAGTGATCAGTTTTTTGGTTACCTCGTATCAGTTTGGGGGAACAATTGAAGCTTTGCATATGATTCTCAGCAGCCAAAGGAAGAAGCGATCCAGGTCAAGTTAACCTTGCTTGTCTTGCAAAAGAAGCTAAATTAAGTTTTGCTTGTATAACTAAACTGAACTTGTCTGCTCAGGGGATTTTTGAGTCTGGTCTCTGTTTGTGTTTGATTTTAACAGGCCAGACGTCTCCCACTCATGGGTGGGCAGAGTCTGACCTCCTGGGGGCATCTCGAGCCTGAATGCCTCCTTGTTCTGTGAGGGTCTAATGAAATGCCCCTGCTTATTAAAATCATTGTAACAAATTCACCTCCTGGATTTTGGTCCCATCTCACACCAAACAGACCTGTCTCAGATAGGATTTTAATTGGCTTGCTGGACTTTTGGATGCGATTAATGGATGAGCTCTGATTCGGCTCCAGTTCTGAGTCTGGAGGAAGGCGTGAACAAGCAGTGCCGGGGTGTCAGCGGGTTGGGGTGCACAGCCAGTTAGCCTAAACATCAGTTAGCTGCTGGTGTTAAGTTGTTCTGGGAGGGAGGAGCCTCGAAGGGCAAAGACCAAGGAGGATGGGGAAATGCTCCTCTAGCCCCCAGGTGGCACTAGTGGTAGAGAATCCGGCTGCCAATGCAGGATACATAAGAGACACAGGTTCCATCCCTGAGTGGGGAAGATCCCCTGGAGAAGGGGATGGCAACCCACTCTAGTATTCACGCCAGGAGAATCCCATGGACAGAGGAGCCTGGCGGGCTGTGGTCCATGGGGTTGCAAAGTTGGACACGACTGAAGTGCAGCTTAGCATGCACACACGCAGTCCCACCATGGTGATGAATTAACTTGCTGCACTGATTTCTTAACTCGGACAAGGTCTCATTTGGTGGGCTCCTCTGACCCTGGTGTCTGTTCCTGAGCTGCTGAGCCAACAAAGACTCACTCACACCGGGGAGGTGAGGGCTGACCACTTGCAGATCAAAAGGCAGGGGGAGGGCAGGGCAGTGGGAAGACCAGGGACTTGGGGGATCTGGTTGACTTGGCTCGAATCTGGTGGCACTTGGTCCTGGTCACCTTTTGCTGAGGGTGTCAGGCTGCAACCACAGACCAGCTCAGGCTTCAGTGCCAGAGGGACCTGGTGCCCAGCCAAGCTGTGCCCTTTGTTGGCTGCATCAAAGTCACCTAAATATTTTTTTCTTAAACCAAACCTTTCTTTTCTTTGTTTTAACCAAACTTTAAAAAATTTATTTTATTAATATTTTTTGGCCACACTGTGCAGCATGTGGGATTCTGGTGCCAGGGATTGAACCCACACCCCCTATGTTGGAAGCACAGTCTTAACTACTAGACTTACCAGGGAAGATCTTGAAGTTATCTAATTTTTGAGGATGTTTCTTCACTTGTGCAGAGGGACTGAGCATCCATACTTCCCAGGGTGGTCATGAGGGTAGAATGTAATTTTGGTGTAAAGATGCCAGCCTCAGTCCCCTTCAAGTACCACTCACCTGGACCTGCAAGGTCTGATTGGCTTTCTGGCCTTCCCTCTGACTGCGGCAGAGACAGCCGGGGACCTGCAGTACCACTCTGCCCTCTACCCCTCAAACATTTCAGCCTGTCCGTCTCCGCCGGACACCTCCCATCAGCTTTTAACATGCTCGAGTCTCTGTCATGGAAAGCATGATAAAACAAAGCAAAACAAATCAAAAGTCTCCCTCCACTCCAGGGAGTTGTCTTCACTCTTTCTTGTAACAGAGAACCTTTATACTTTAGTACAAGTCAATCACTAAGGGGAGTGTTGCCTAGAGCTTACATTATGATGGCCCATCTCTGGACACCATGCCTCCCAGGTCACGCTAATGCTAAGTCACTTCAGTTGTGTCCGACTCTGTGCGACCCCATAGACGGCAGCCCACCAGGCTCCCCCGTCCCTGGGATTCTCCAGGCAGGAACACTGGAGTGGGTTGCCATTTCCTTCTCCAATGCAGGAAAGTGAAAAGTGAAAGTGAAGTCGCTCAGTCGCATCCGACTCTCAGCAACCCCATGGACTGCAGCCTACCAGGCTCCTCCGTCCATAGGATTTTCCAGGCAAGAGTACTGGAGTGGGGTGCCATTTCCTTCTCCGTCCAGGTCATGAGCATTAAGCTAAAATATATTTAACTCACAGGAAACCTCCTGACCAGGCCCACATGTGAATGGCTGCAGGGAGGAAGAAATGAACACATCTCCTTTGGAGTCTGGCCAGAATTAGGACTTTCCCTTCTCCCCTTTTAGGATAAAAGGAGTCTGACCTCTAACTGGGGAAGGATGATGGTTCTTTGGGACATTAGTCCACGGTCTTCTTGGGCTGCTGGCTTTCTGAATAGTCTCTATTCCTTGCCCCAGCAGCTTGTCTCTCCACTTATTGGCCTGTTGTGCAGCAAGCAGCGTGAGCTTGGGCTAGGTAGCAGTTCTCTCTGTTCTTCATCTCCCATTTATTCAACTCACCAACTCCCTTCCATCCCGCGACTCCCATGAAATGACCCTCCCTGGCCTCTTCATGGATAAAGCCTTGGTGTCTCGGTAGCACTTGCCCGCACCGCCCATATCTTTTTCCATATGCTCTTCTGTATCCTTCATGGCTCACATCCCGAGAGCCTGCTCAGCTGTTTTTTTTTACTTGCACCATGTGGGGTCTTTATTTGCAACATGTGAACTCTTAGTTGCAGCATGTGGGATCTAGTTCCCCAACCAGGGATTGAACCCTGGGCCCCCTGCACTGGAAGCACAGTGTCTTAGCCACTAGACCACAGGGAAGTCCCTCTCAGCCTTCCTTATAGACTTCACAGGCACATAGGGGCCAGCCTGCCTGAATTTGAATTCTGGCTCTTTTTCTGCCAGTCTGGGAACCAGTGGTGAACCAAACTGGACATGGTCCCTGCACTTGCATGGGCCAGTGGGAACCCGCCTTCATTCAGATAGTTGGTGGCATCGTGGGGACCAAGGCCGAGGAACAAGAGCCGTGAATGCAGACATTTGTAAAATGGGGATAATGATGATGATGGCGTTAATAACAACAGTATCTTCTCAGGAGGGTGCTTGCGAAGAAGAAATTAAACAGTGCGTGTGAATACTTTACCAGAGCCTGGTGTCTCAGAAATGCTTAATCGATGTAAATTACTTTTATTACTTCTTTTGTACCTAAAAGTACTGTGTGAAGCCCTCCCAATGTATTGGGGTCGCTCAGAGAAATGGAGGTGGTGGGAGGCAGAGGAAAGGAAGGAGTCTCATTTCCGTAGTCAGAACTCCTCTCAGACACCTGCTGAGTGAGATATTATCACTCGCCTTTGGGCTGAAATGGGAGGCAGTGAGTTATGTTTAGAAAGGGGAGCTTCTCTCACCTCTTGAAAGACCACAGATTAGAATTAACCTTATTAAAGTCAGAGCAAGCGCTCAACGAGGCCAGGAGGGGGATAGTCTTTCATGGCAGCTGTCTTCTGTCATGCTCCCTGCTCTTTGCAGCCTTTTGTGGAAGGAGTTGCCATCCCTCAGCTGCCATAGACAGTGGGGTGGGGTTTCCAGACTTTTGGTGGGTACAGTGGGAGGCTGGAAAAGATTCATTCAGGGACTGGAGGGCAGTTGAGACACTGAGGGTTCCCAGGAAATTGTTCAAGGCTTTTGGGAGAGTCTTCAGAGACAGAGAAACCAAGCACCCCTAAACCAGTTTTGTGTATCATGGAAAGGGGAGAAGAGGACCCCCTCTCTAAGGGGAATTGGGTCCTAAAGTAGAAACACAAAACTTGAGGGGCTTAGTCCTATTTGTCTCAGTTCTGACTGCACATTGAGTTCCTGGGGAGCTCAGAAATGTTATGGTCCAGGTCCCAGCAATTCTGGGGTGACTCCTAGGCTCCCCATATGATTTTTTTGCTACCCATCATGATCCCCATATGATTTTAGTGTGCAGCCAGGGTTGAAAATCTCTAATTCATCCTTTTTATCTTGGAGGAGACTAAATAGAGACTTTGAAAGCTTAAATAACTGACCACAAATAAAGGTCATACAGTGAATTACTGGCCACTGTGTCTGCACTCAGGCCCAGGGCTCTCCCTTGGAGCCAGACCTTGGCTCTAACACTTTGGATTGAACTTACAGAGAAGAGCTACAGTCTTTATGTCTTTAAACCTAAATCTGGATATATTATTTGAATAATACTCTTGGAGAAGGAAATGGCAACCCACTCCAGTGTTCTTGCCGGGAGAATCCCAGGGACGGGGGAGCCTGGTGGGCTGCCATCTATAGGGTTGCACAGAATTGGACACGACTGAAGTGACTTAGCAGCAGCAGCAGCAGCAAGCATACTCTTAAGCTGAAGTTGAATGGTTCTATGAAGACCTACAAGACCTTTTAGAACTAACACCCAAAAAAGATGTCCTTTTCATTATAGGGGACTGAAATGCAAAAGTAAGAAGTCAAGAAACACCTGGAGTAACAGGTAAATTTGGCCTTGGAATACGGAATGAAGCAGAGCAAAAACTAATAGAGTTTTGCCAAGAAAATGCACTGGTCATAGCAAACACCCTCTTCCAACAACACAAGAGAAGACTCTACACATGGACATCACCAGATGGTCAACACCGAAATCAGATTGATTATATTCTTTGCAGCCAAAGATGGAGAAGCTCTATACAGTCAGCAAAAACAAGACCAGAAGCTGACTGTGGCTTCAGACCATGAACTCCTTATTACCAAATTCAGACTGAAATTGAAGAAAGTAGGGAAAACCACTAGACCATTCAGGTATGACCTAAATCATTATACAGTGGAAGTGAGAAATAGATTTAAGGGCCTAGATCTGATAGATAGAGTGCCTGATGAACTATGGAATGAGGTTCGTGACATTGTACAGGAGACAGGAATCAAGACCATCCCCATGGAAAAGAAATGCAAAAAAGCAAAATGGCTGTCTGGGGAGGCCTTACAAATAGCTGTGAACAGAAGAGAAGCGAAAAGCAAAGGAGAAAAGGAAAGATATAAGCATCTGTATGCAGAGTTCCAAAGAATAGCAAGAAGAGATAAGAAAGCCTTCTTCAGTGATCAATGCAAAGAAATAGAGGAAAACAACAGAATGGGAAAGACTAGGGATTTCTTCAAGAAAATCAGAGATACCAAGGGAACATTTCATGCAAAGATGGGCTCGATAAAGGACAGAAATGGTATGGACCTAATAGAAGCAGAAGATATTAAGAAGAGATGGCAAGAATACACAGAAGAACTGTACAAAAAAGATCTTCATGACCCAGATAATCACGATGGTGTGATCACTGACCTAGAGCCAGACATCCTGGAATGTGAAGTCAAGTGGGCCTTAGAAAGCATCACTACGAACAAAGCTAGTGGAGGTGATGGAATTCCAGTTGAGCTACTTCAAATCCTGAAAGATGATGCTGTGAAAGTGCTGCACTCAATATGCCAGCAAATTTGGAAAACTCAGCAGTGGCCACAGGACTGGAAAAGTCAATTTTCATTCCAATCCCAAAGAAAGGCAATGCCAAAGAATGCTCAAACTACTGCACAATTGCACTCATCTCACACGTGAGTAAAGTAATGCTCAAAATTCTCCAAGCCAGGCTTCAGCAATACGTGAACCGTGAACTTCCTGATGTTCAAGCTGGTTTTAGAAAAGGCAGAGGAACCAGAGATCAAATTGCCAACATCCGCTGGATCATGGAAAAAGCCAGAGAGTTCCAGAAAAACATCTATTTCTGCTTTATTGACTATGCCAAAGCCTTTGCCTGTGTAGATCACAATAAACTGTGGAAAATTCTGAAAGAGATGGGAATACCAGACCACCTGACCTGCCTCTTGAGAAATCTGTATGCAGGTCAGGAAGCAACAGTTAGAACTGGACATGGAACAACAGACTGGGTCCAAATAGGAAAAGGAGTTTGTCAAGGCTGTATGTTGTCACCCTGTTTATTTAACTTATATGCAGAGTACATCATGAGAAATGTTGGACTGGAAGAAACACAAGCTGGAATCAAGATTGCCGGGAGAAACATCAATAACCTCAGATATGCAGATGACACCACCCTTATGGCAGAAAGTGAAGAGAAACTAAAAAGCCTCTTGATGAAAGTGAAAGTGGAGAGTGAAAAAGTTGGCTTAAAGCTCAACATTCAGAAAACAAAGATTATGACATCCGGTCCCATCACTTCATGGGAAATAGATGGGGAAACAGTGGAAACAGTGTCAGACTTAATTTTTTGGGGCTCCAAAATCACTGCAGATGGTGACTGCAGCCATGAAATTAAAAGATGCTTACTCCTTGGAAGGAAAGTTATGACCAACCTAGATAGCATATTCAAAAGCAAAAACATTACTTTGCCAACAAAGTATGGTTTTTCCTGTCGTCATGTATGGATGTGAGAGTTGGACTGTGAAGAAGGCTGAGCGCCAAAGAATTGATGCTTTTGAACTGTGGTGTTGGAGAAAAATTCTTGAGAGTCCCTTGGACTGCAAGGAGATCCAACCAGTCCATTCTGAAGATCAGCCCTGGGATTTCTTTGGAGGGAATGATGCTGAAGCTGAAACTCCAGTACTTTGGCCACCTCATGCGAAGAGTTGACTCATTGGAAAAGACCCTGATGCTGGGAAATATTGAAGGCAGGAGGAGAAGGGGATAACAGAGGATGAGATGGCTAGATGGCATCACCGACTCGATGGATGTGAGTCTGAGTGAACTCCGGGAGTTGGTGATGGACAGGGAAGCCTGGCGTGCTGCGATTCATGGGGTTGCAAAGAGTGGGACACGACTGAGCGACTGAACTAAACTGAACTGAATTGAAGCATACTCTAGGACTGTGGACAATCAGGTCTACTCAGAAACATTTGTGATCTGTGGTCCCAGAATCTGGAGGTGGTGATGAGCTCAGGGTTTGGAGTCACAAAATCCTGATTTTAAATGATAACTCTGCCACTGCTGGCTGTGTGACCTTGGCCATGTTACCTAACATCTCTGAGCACTAGTCTCTTTATGTGCAATATAAGTATTTCCTTAGAGAGTCAACACAGACTGGTTTCTTGGTTGCAAATATTAAATAAGATAGTATCATCAAGCTCTTCACATGCAATTCGTACCTTTCAAATGGGAGCAACCCAGCAACTGTTGTTAGTATTATTGTATTTATATTTCTGTGTACCTTCTAGAAGAGTGGTTCTCAACTAGAGGTAATTTTGCACCCCCAGGGAACGTTTGGCAATGTCTAGAGATATTTTGATTGTCATAAATGCAGAGAGGGATGCTACTGGCATCCAGTGGGTAGAAAACTGCCATGTGGCTGAACATCCACAGTGCACAGAACAGACCATTGTCCCAACAAAGAATTATCCATCTCAATGGTGCCAAGGTCAAGAAATTCTGTGTAGATATTGGAAAAAATTGGGAGCGTGAAGGCCAGAGTGATAATAGGGTGACAGATATCAGTTCTTGCCCTGGCAAGGAAGTAGAGGGGCAGTGAGTTTTAGGGGGCCTGTGAACAGCCCCATCTCTGGGTAGCACCACAGAGGAAGGACGTAACACCTCCTTACGTATGAATTCCAGGTAATAACATCACTGAGATTTGTACTCCTTAGGGGGTGCTGTGAGGATAATCCTGCACCCAGAGCTTAGAGACGCTGGTATGAAAGGCTAAATAAAGTCAAGACGATTGCATCAGGTCCCGCGGGAGGGCTGCCATTCTCCACGGTCGTGCTTTGGGCACTTGGGGGTTGCATTAGCTCTCTTCTCTCATGAGCTCATCGTTTATAAATGACAGCCACCCAAGTTGGAAAGTATGACCCTGAGTTGGCAAGTGGAAAACTTACTCAGCTTTCTTGCTGGAGCCTTGTGTCTTAACTTATTTATCTTAAAAATAAGACAAATATAATCCTGCCAGGAAAGCTCTGTTATGTGAGAAGAGAAGAATGTGTGTAGAAATTCTGGTTGAGAGCGCAAAACTTTCTCATTTGTCAAGGTTACCGCTATTTATTTTGTCTGCGGTTGAGCGAGCGGACACTAGGTGGCGCTACGTTCTCACTCGAAAGGAAACTGCCCTCCGTGTAAGTTATTAATGTCAGTCTTGGAGTACATACACCCCAGTGTGAAAAATAGAGTAGCAGCAAAGATTTAGTTCTTAAAATAAGTCAGCAGCCCAGTGAAGCAAATGGTACCATGGCAGGTACATTTTCTTGCTTGAACTGATGGAAAAGGGCATTTATTGCCTACAGGCATCTGGCTACAGATATCAAATGATAAAAATACACAATTAAATGAAACCTCACAGCAGGCCTGGCCTCAGAAGAGAATGAGAAGCAGCTGGGCTCAGATACAGGCCTGGGATCTGGCACCGATGTTTCTCTGTCATGACTGTGGCATAAATGTGCAGTTTTCATGAGAAGACCCTTCTGATTGTCAGGTGGGCTGTTTCTGAACTGTGAGGGGCTTGGCCCTGCGCTTAGGCAGTGATGCCACTTTCTTGAGCTCAGATTTTCTACCAGTTAGAAGAGGGATCACTTTTCTTGTCCAAGTTAGAAAGTAAGCGGAGTGAAGATCACAGGTGGCGATGTACAGACGGGTCTGGAAAGGAGAAAGTGCTGTTTGCCTGTTGTCATGGTGATGGGCCCAGACTGCCCACCGGCCCCTCTGCCCGGCAGTCACCATGGGGACGCTCCATCCCAACTGTAAATGGACTTGGACCTCACGGGCTCCCATGCAAGTTCACTGTCCTTTTGCTAGGTGTCTCCAAACCCTGTAGCCACTACTGCAAAGTCCCAGGGGGTCAGGGCTTTAGAAAGGGAGAGGGGTACAGGGCTGAGATGGTGGCTTCAGATCCAATAGTTCTGCATTCCAGCTCTGCCACAAACTACATCTTTGAATTGGGGGTCATGGCAATTCCCCCCAGTGTCATTTCACTGAAGCCTTGGTGTTCTGCTCTTATCTTTAAAATATAGACGGACTGGGCAGGGTGGTTGCAAGAGGGCCAGAACTTCTCCAAAGGAAGGCACATCAATTGGCACCTGAGAAGGTCTGTAAATCAGGTGACCAGACAGCCCCACGTGATGTCAGAGGAGACCTTCAATCCCGCTGAGCGGCCTCAGATGCAGAGGGGCCGATGCCATGCCCCCCAATTCAATCCCTTTTAATTTTTTGCTTGTGTCTGCTTAGACTGGATTCCTATTCATGCTTAATAAACAGTTGCAATTTACTCAGTTCAATTCAGTCACTCAGTCGTGTCCGACTCTTTGTGACCCCATGGACTGCAGCACGCCAGGCCTCCCTGTCCATCACCAACTCCTAGAGTTTACTCAAACTCATGTCCACTGAGTTGGTGATGCCATCCAACCATCTCATCCTCTGTCATCCCCTTCTCCTCCTGCCTTCAATCTTTTCCAGCATCAGGGTCTTTTCCAGTGAGTCAGTTCTTTGCATCAGGTGGCCAAAGTTACTCTCTGCTCTTCAATCTCCTGATGTCTGATAATGTACTGACAGCATTCATGAGTAGAATGGCAGGGGCAGCGCTGGCTCTGTAGGGACATTCGTTTCCTCAGTTGATGCTCAGGGCACCTGCGAGGGCATTACATCTGGGGAAGTCAAGTGAGTCACTTCTGAAAGTCCTGGGGCAGGTGGGTGGTAGAGTTGGGAGGCTAACTCAGGTCTCTCTGAGAAAGCGGGTGGGCAGGAGATTCAACTGCCTGTGCGAGAAGCAGAGGTTCTGCTTTTTCCCTCTGATTAGTCAGTCCGAAAGGAAATCAACCCTGAGTATCCATTGGAAGGACTGGTGCTGAAACTGAAGCTCCAGTACTTTGGCCACCTGATGGGAAGAGCCAACTCATTAGAAAAGACCCTGATGCTGGGAAAGATTGAAGGCAAAAGAGGAGGGCAGCAGAGGATGAGATGGTTAGATGGCATCACCGACTCAATGGACTTGAGTTTGAGCACACTCTGGGAGATAGTGAAGGACAGGGAAGCCTGTTGTGTAGGAGTCCACTGGGTTGCAAAGAGTGGGACACAGCGTAGCAACTGAACAACAACGAGGCTGCTCTGCAAAGAATATGCAGTGAGTTCTTGATCAACTATTGGTGATAATTCGAAGGACACACAGACATGCATCTACTCCTCCCCATAGTGTAGGGCTTTATTTTTATCCGGAGTCACATCCATTCATCATGTTATAAACAACCATGGACTCAACTGGATTTCCCACAGGGTGGGTGTCTTAAAGGCCAGTTTAAGACATTTGTCAGTGTGGAAGGGGGATGTGTGATCCCCCATCTTTTCTTGTTCGTTTGGGACAGGCCAGTCCCCTTACTGCTGTGTCATTAAACCAGGGCTGTCTGGGTCCGTGGCTCTTCAGGGCGGAATATTCACCTTCCTGCCAAACTGACAAAGTGGTCTCCAGCTCCCTAGTGAGGTCAGACCTTTGGGACGCAAATTTTTCTTGAAATAACTCTGATTTCGAATTTGCTAGCATCTTACCATCCCTTAAACCTCATTTCAGGCCCCCTTAGAGTCAAAGAGCATCTTGTCAAAAAAGAAAAAAAGAGCATCTTGTCTTTCACATATTATCCAAAGAGGTGGTCACCCCAATTCCTCCCCACACACACCCCACTCCCGGGGCCAGGATCTGTGAGCTTTGGAATGTAAGATATATTTGTCAGCTTTGCCTGTCTCCTCCTCATTTTGTGTCATCAGTTTCAGGTAGGGTGGCTGAGCGAGGGAACTAACATTTGTTGAAGGCACACTGTGTTCTAGGGACTCAGGAGGTGCCTTATATATATTTATCCTGTTACTACTCATAACCACCCTGTCTGGTAGAGGTAATTAGCCTTGACTTAAAGAGATCTTCAAGGATGACCTTGTCTCTGATTATGCAGCTTGAAAATGTTGTCATTGGATTTTCAGCTCAGATCTGAACTCTTCCTAGTCATTGCACTCTTGAAGTTTATGCCTCAATCAACAAGTATTTGTTGAAATATTTTCTCTGCAAAAGGTACTACCCTAAGTAACCTAGAGAGATGCAAGGGGTACCGGACATGGCTCTTGCTCTTAGGAAATTAGACTAAAGAGAGGAATACTTACACAGATGTAACTTAATGAAGTAATATGAAGAAGTATCACAAATGTCCAGAAAGAAGAGATATGTTCAGTCTGAGGGAGTAACACCTGTGTAGTCAGAAGAGGTTCATGGGGAAAATGGGAAATGAGTGATTTTTTGAAATATGAGTACGATTTAGGTGGGGCCAGAGACCAGATACTGGAGAAGGAAATGGCACCCCACTCCAGTGTTCTTGCCTGGAGAATCCTAGGGACGGGAGAGCCTGGTGGGCTGCCGTCTCTGGGGTTGCACAGAGTCGGACACGACTGAAGTGACTTAGCAGCAGCAGCAGCAGAGATCAAATAAAGAATCTAACTGAAGCAGAGCTGCATGGTATGTTCTGAGAGCAGGAGTTGTTTCAAGATGAGGGGTAGTGGTGGGGGAGTCAGAAAGTTGGGGTGGGAGCCTTAATGCCAGGTTCTCTTTGGACTTTGCCCTGAAAACAATAGAAACTATCCAAGTTCTTTAGTTGGAGCGGGGAATAGGTAATGATTTGCGAAAAGTAGAGCTTGCAGAAGTATTAAAGAGAAACAAAGGGTAGAAAAGAACTGGAGAGAAGACAGACCAGGGAGAAAGGAGGAAGGGAGAATAGTTAAGAAGCTAGTCATCTGCCCAACATGTACCAAGTAATATGCTGAGAAACTTTATAATCTCATCTTCAGTCTATTCCTCTAAGACAAATATTATTACCCCAGGCTAATAAAGTATCTGTGTGGCATTGTTAAGTATTAGTTGCTCAGTCATGTCCAACTCTTTGTGACCCATGGACTGTAGCCTGTCAGGCTCTTCTGCCCATGGAATTCTTCAGGCAAGAATACTACAGTGGGTGGCCATTCCCATTTCTAGGGGATCTTCCCGATCCAGGGACTGAATCTGGGTCTCCCTCATCACAGGCATTCTTTACCGTTTGAGCCACCTTACTGTTTAACAAATCTATTTTCTCTTCTTCTTAGGAATACAGGCCCAAAATTCCAGATCCTCTTGCAATTTGGTGTATGTATATCACTCCCAGGCCTGGCTCATGCACACTTCTTGGGAAATCGTCTACTCTCTCCCTTCCCTTTTTGGCCAGATGGGTGTTGATGACCCACGTGACTGTTGTATAATAAAGAATGTCTGGTCTTTGTCCCAGGTTCCTTGGAGGGAGTTTTTGTCTTTGTTATTCATGGTGGGCCCTGCGACCTCAACTGGGCTTATGCTAATGAGGTCACATATGATGGGCACCCAGATAGTTTTACGTTGGTGGTTGACCATGGGAAAGACCATCCATGAGATCAGAGAATTAAAGCTTTGAGCCACGTGATATCAATCTGATCTCCTGACTTCTGTGGAAAAGATGGGATGGGGGCTGGGGGAAGGCTGGAGAGAGAGTTCAATCACATGACCAATGATTCAATCAACCTTGCCTATGTAATGAAACCCTCCTGGAAACTCTGGATGCTGAGACTCACTGGATGGGTGAGCTTCCTGTTGGTGAGCACACTTATGTGCCAGCAGAGTCACACATTCCACTGCCCTGGGGAGAAGACATGGAAGCTCCACATTTGAGACCTTATCTCGTGTCTCTTCATTTGGCTGGTCTTTATTTGAATCCTTTGTAGTAAAACTGTAATTGCAAATACAGTAATTTTCTAAATTCTGTGAGTCATTTTAGTGAATTACCAAGTCTGAGGGGCTTGTGTGTGCATGCTCAGTCATGTAGTCGTGTTTGCCTCTTTGCAACCCCATGGACCGTAGCCCACCGGGCTCTTCTGCCCATGGAATTCTCCAGGCAAGAATACTGGAGTGGGTTGCCATTTCCTCCTCCAGGGGATCTTCCTGACCCAGGGATTGAACCCACATCTCTTGCATTGCAAGTGTTTTTTTTTTTTTTTTTTACTACAGAGCCCACTGGGAAGCCCAGGGGTGGGATTTTATTGTTCAAGAAATTGATGTTTCAACTGTCAGTCATCCTAGGCAAGAGTGAGGCCCTCCACGGGCTGGGAGAAGGAGCACCTTCCTCCTTTCTCGGGCCTGGACTTTGATTCTGTGAAGGGCTTGGGGTACCTCCAGTGCTGGGGATGAGCTAACCTTGGCTCTAGTTTCAGCAGCGGAGGAGAAGCTTCAGCAGGGGTTGGCTCATGCCTGCCAGGTGCACACCTCCCTGCAAAGCCAGGGGAGAAGCCAGGACTGATTTTAGCCATTGGTAGAGCCATGCTTTCTCCCTGAGGAATTTTTGGCTGGAAAGAGATCATTTGCTACGAGCCATTGCCCTTGGTCTAAGTTGTTTCTGCTGAACGAGCATGTCTGGTGGCCTTGGGATCTGTGTGTGAGTGTGGAGAGCATTGGTCACAGCACCTGTGGTGGGGGTGCTTCTCTTTGCCCTGCCTTCATTCTCTGGGCTCCAGCAGGGACCCTGAGCCTCTGCCTTAGGACAGCAAAAGGGCAGGAGACAGCAAAGCCAAGCTGTCTTTGTCACTTTGACACTTTGTCAAGTGTCACAGTCACTGAACTCCGGTGACTGTGGGACCAGGCAGCAAGGAACTCCTCTGCTCCACAGACCTCATCCACTGATAGGGACAGACTGCTTGTCCTGCTCATCTGGGCTGCGTAAGGGCTCTATGTGATTCTGCTTTGAACACTGAAGCAAATGTATTTTCTCGAGAAGAAGGCTTGTAATAATTGAGTTGTGAATGACAGCATGAGAACAAAAATCAAGCGGTGAAAGTGATCAATAGTATGGGGTGAATAAACAACAACATTTGGTGATTGATTAAAGACTGAAGAATGAGGAGTGTAGATTAGAGATGCCACCAGGAGTTTGGGGAGGCATCAACCAGACCTTCTCTGCTGTGTTGGAAGCAAACCGTCCACAGGCACTCCATGCCTTCAACCCTCTTATCCATCAACTGCTCTGCTTCTGCAATGACCTCTTCTCTTCCACAAACTCTCCTCCACTGGATTATGCCAGCATACAAGTAGGCAGTAATCTCCCAACGTAACAAGCCCCACCCTAGATTTTGTTTTCTTTCAGCTGTTGCTCCATCTCTCTGCTCCACTGAATATCAAAGCTCTGCGGAAGACTTGCTTCCAGTTCGTTTCACCTCTCAATTTTCTCACCTGTCTCCTTCTCCACACACGCCATCCAATCTACCCTATCTTGTCTCCATGACCTCTGTGTTGTCAGAACCAATGGTTTCTTTTCAGTCTTCACCCCACTGGGGCCCCAGCCTTGGTTGACCTTCCAGAAACCTTTCCCTGGCTTTGGCTCTGGACCCTCACTCCTGCTCATCCCCTTACTTCCCTAGCAGCACCTTCTCTGTCTCCCAGGCTGCCCTTCATCCTCCTCATCCCTAAACATCAATGTGTCCTGTGGTCAGATCTTCTTTTCTCTCTCCAGGCTCATTTATTGAAGGAGTGAAAATTGACCATGGCTTCCCTGGTAGCTCAGACAGTAAAGAATCTGCCTGCAATGCAGGAGACCTGGTTCGATTCCTGGGCTGGGAAGACCCCCTGGAGAAGGGAACGGCAACCCATTCCAGTATTCTTACCTGGAGAATTTCAAGGACAGAGGAACCTAGTGGGCTACAGTCCACGGGGTCGCAAAGAATTGGACATGACTGAACAGGTAACACACACATCTTGACTTGGAATGTTAAACATGTGCATAAAATAGAGCCTTTCTCTGCAACTATCTCCGAAGCCTGCTGCATTTGCCTTCATCACCACCTGGGTCATAGTTTAGATCTATTTCTTGGATTACCATCTGAGCTCCTTTATTTCTAAGGGCAGTGACTGGTTTTGCCGACTGTGGCTGGACCTGCCCTCTGCTTGGGGAACAAGTGGATGGACAGGGACCTTGCACCTCTGACTGGGAATGTGCTTTGGGAAGGTGACGAATCCAGCCTGAGATCCGTGCAGCTGGCAGGATGCCCAGGTGCAGGTGACCAGGGTGCTGTTGGAAATTCCAGCCTGGAGCCCAGAGAGGTCTGGATTGGGGGCATACATCCTCGGGAAGGGGAGGTGGGAGCCAAAGACTGACTGAGCCCTTTAGGAGTGAGGGGTCAGACACCTTAGGCCAGAACTTCGGGAACAGGGATGGGTTAGGGTTGAGGAGTCTTTGTCTTGATTCTGGCTCAGAGTTCCAAAATTTCCTTGAAATTTCCTAAGAGATGACGGTGAGAAAGATGTCCTTTAAGTTAATGAAATGACTTTTGGTTCTCCCCTAAGGTTGGGGGCTGGTTTGGTTGCCTTTGGAGTCAACATATGATTAGAGGGTTGGAATTTTCAGTCCCACCCCAGACCTTCAGGGAGAGGAGAGGGTCTAGTAGGTGAATCAGTCAAAGCTGGCCAATGATCTAATCAAACATTCCTTTGTAATGAAGCTTTCATAATAAACAGAGAGAGTTAGGAGAGCTTCCCGTCGGATGAAGACGTGGAGATTTGGAGAGAGGCTGGAGAGGGCACTAGTGGTAAAGAACCCAGCTGCCAATGCAGGAGACATAAAGAGACTCGGGTTTGAGCCCTGGGTCAGGAAGAGCCCCTGGAGAAGGAAATGGCAACCCACTCCAGTATTCTTGCCTGGAGAATCCCTTAGATAGAGGAGCCTGGCAGGCCACAGTCCATAGGGTCACAAAGAGTTGGACATGACAGAAGGGACTTAGCATGCATGCATGGAGAGGGCACGGGGGTTCTGTTCCTCATGCTTTGCCATATGCCTCTCTTTCACTGGGCTATTCCTGGGTGTTTGCACAGCCGTGTCCGTCTGAGCCCACCAAGTTCCTCTGTCCATCTGTCCACAGGATTCTCCAGGCCAGAATACTGGAGTCGGTTGCCATTTCCTCCTCCAGGGGATCTTCCCAACCCAAGGATCGAACTCTCATCTCTTACATTTACTGCATTGGCAGGCGAGTTCTTTAACACTAGCACCATCTGGGAAGCTGTTTTTAAAATAACTAGTAGGTAGACTATTTCTTTGAGTTCTGTGAGCTGCTCTAGCAAATTACTCAAACTTGAGGAGGGCTTGTGGGAACCTCTGATTCACAGAAGAACAAGTAACCACCTCGACTGTGACTGACATCGAAGTCCAAGGAGAGGATGTATGAGCCTCCCATCTGTAGCTGGTGGGTCAGAAGCACCAGGTAGTGACCAGGGCTTCTGATTGGCATCTGGAGCGGGGTGGGGTGGGGTCAGTCTGGTGCCACCTAGCCCTTGACCTGTGGGATCTGACGCTGTCACTGGGTAAATGGTATCAAAACTGAGTCAGATTGTAGGACACCAGCTGGCATCTGAGAACTGCTTGGTGCTGTTGTATTCCAGTGCTCATTGGAATTGAGGTGCTTGGAAGGTTTTACAGGCAAAGAAGTCAGGATACTTCTTATACTTCTATCTGATGTCATCAGCCTGCTCACACAAGGCCCCACTTTCATTTTTATCTCATTATTCTATTCACCCTCTCCCTCTCTCACACCTCCCATATCTACGCCATGCTCCACCTTACTGGGGTTGGAGATGGTATCGAGAGGCTGCTGGTGGCACCAGGGACCTCATCAGGTGGCATGTAGACCCCCGGGAGCACCAGCCATTTCTGGGCGGCTCACTACAGACTCAGGTGTGCATGTGCGCTCGGTTTTTGTGACCCCATGGACTGTAGCCACATTTATGTATTTATTTCTTTCAAATCTTACTACCAACATCACTCTGCATCCTTTTAAGCGTCGTCTTACGTGCTATCTTCCTTGAGAGCTTTTCCTAAACCTAACTGTACAGACGTTAACCAGCCTAGATTTACTCAAGCCTGACTATCTCCTCACCCCCAGTCTTACCCATCTGTCCTACATCTAGGCCAGACCGACCTTAGTGACAGCTCATCTTGTTTCTATGGTCACAAAGCCCAAACCATCACTGCTGCCACCACAAACCAAGAGCACTTAGAGGTAATCACTATGTCTATGCGCTGGACAGACTGGACCCACTGAGGGTTAGGCCTCCCCAGCAACCCCCTGAAGGCTTAGTGGCTTAGTTGTGTCTGTCTCTTCACGATCCCACGGACTGTAACCCATCTGGCGCCTCTGTCCATGGGATTTCCCAGGCAAGAATACTGGACTGGGTTGCTGTTTCCTTCTCTAGGGATCTTTTCCACCCAGGGATCGAACCCGGTCTCCTGTGTCTCTTGTATTGGCAGGCCAGTTCTTTAGCATTTCACCACGTGGGAAGCAGACTCAGGCAGTGAGTGGTAACTGCAGATAACTGCAGGAGCCTGCCTTGGTTCAAATTTGCCTCTTTTAGAAGAGTTCTGCTCGTTACCCGACTTCTGCAATTCTTTTTTTTTCATTTTATTTATTTTTAAATTGAAGTATAGATGGTTTACAGTGTTGTGTTACTTTCAGATATACACTTAAACTCACGAGGGAGGAAGTCCTCCCAGCCGTGAGAGCACAGCAGGAGAGCGGGAAGACTGAGTGCTTGGATCCTGTGTGGGCTCTGGAGCCAGGCTGCCTTGCCTGGATTTGAATTCTGGCTCTTGAACTTTCGAAAAGGCATTTGACCTTTACAGACCTCACTTCTCATGAGCGACAAGAATCATACCTAGTCAACTGGGTTGTTGTGAGGATTAAATATGTAGCAGACATAAATTATGCAGAATAATGACTGGCGAATAGGTAACACTTGATGAATGAGGGAAATTACTGTTGCAAGATTATAATTAGAGCACTACTGTTTCCCATTTTCAACGATACTGGAAGATTCTGGAAGGGCAGCCCAGCAGTGACTGAGGCAGGTGCCCTCCACTTCAGACATGGCGAGGTATACTGTCCATCTCCTTGGGCCTCTCTGGCCTTGCCTGGGATATAGATACTGTGAGAGCATCCTTGGTATGTTTCTGGACGTGTCTGAGCCTTGATTTTGTCATCTGTTAAATGGGATGACTGTCTATTTAGCAGAGCTGGTGTGCGGATAAGAGCCCCACCCAGGGCTTCCCAGCATAACGGCTCAACAGATGGTTCTTCATTCTGCAGAAACGACAGTGTGTGTTTCGTTGCAGCAGGCGCTGCTCTAGGCATTGGGGTGTTACTGAGAGGAACACAGCTAGAGGGAGCTGGGAGTGGGTGGTGAGCGGGATGTTGAGATTGCAACTTCGTAAATGTAACACTTGTTTTCAAAGCTCTCGCCTCCAGTCCTGTATCATTGTGCTCAGCGTTTGGTTTAGCGGCAGGATTAAGTGTGCCCTGTGATTCAGGGTACAGTGGTGAAGGTGAGCCATCTGACATTCTCATCTGCATGAAGGGATAAACTGTCCTTGCATCTAATCCACAACCTCAGCTGTGAAGCTTGTAGGCAGGTCACTAGGCAGAGCTGGATTGGACCACCGCATCTAGAGGAGCTCTTTAAACCTGACAAATAGTTTTGGAAAGATGGAGCTTGCTTGTTAATTCCCTTCCTCTGCAGGATGAAATTTACTTACCAGCAGAATTGGTGTGTTTCACAACATGCCAGGATTCATAACTGATGAGTAGAAGTGACAATGATAATAGAAGATGCTTTTAAGTCTAAACTGGAGCCTCAGGGAGGCCATGCCCTCCTCCCATGGCAGTTTGCCCTCCAGCTGAACTCTGTGGCTGCCAGCTGAGTGTGTGAGTCTTTAGCATACTTCCTTTACAAGGGTGTGAAAACTTAATAAAATGGTTGAAAATTTCTCTGCTGCTACAGTTTGGCCCAGAAATCCCTATTTAGAGTACATGCATATATGAGACATCCAATCAGATGAAAACCTAAAAATGCTTAAGTATTCACCCCTCTACTTTTATTTTTGGCCCCTGATTCTTCCAGAGAAGCGCGTGTTGGGAAGCGTCAGCAGAGATAATTAGCAGTGAAGCTGAGGCAGCGGGTACTGCTGGTCCACATCTAGAAAAAGTTAGGGCTGGGTTAAGCACTAGTTTGATGCAGGAGTTTTGGGGAAGAAAACTGAGTTTGGCTTCTCTACTTTGACAATGTTTTCCCTAAAGAGAAACAATGCTATTTACATAATCCAGAGGTCATTTAAACACTGTGGCATTTAGCTGATATGCTCTCTTTAATTTAAAGCATCATTTTGTAAATGATAAGCCACAGAGCACTGCCCCTGAGTGGTGTCCATGAAGAGGGTTTATGGTCACAGTAGCCTGGGAAGCCTGAAGACCGTAGCACCTCCTGGAGCTCATATTGGTAGGTTAAAGGCTCTGAAAAGTCTGGCAGAGAAAAAATGGGTTTCAAGTTGTCTAAGCAAGCATGTTCCAAATTTATTTGACTATGAAGCCCTTTTTGCATGTATGCATGCTAAGTTGCTTCAGTCGTGTCTGACTCTTTGCAACCCTATGGACTATAGGCCACTAGGCTCCTCTGTCCATGGGATTCTCCAAGCAAGAATACCCTCCTTCAGGGGATCTTCCCAACCCAGGGATTGAACCGACATTTCTTAAGTCTCCTGCATTGGCAGGCAGGTTCTTTACCACTAATGCCACCTGGGAAGCCCTTTTGTACATATAACACCCGCCTTTTGGGAACCTGTGTTCAAGTGAAGGAAGTAGCATTTAGTGAGTTTCTTCCATTGCAGGAAACCTGCTAGATGATTTTGGACATTATCTTGTTTATTTCTTACTTTAGCCTTCTGAAGTGTTTATTTTCAATCCCATTTTACAGACAAAGAAACTGAAGTTTGGCAAGATCGAGGAGCTTGCTCCAGGTAACAGAAGAGCTGAGATTAGGACCTACATCTGCGTTACTCCAAATCACAGTCTTTTTTTTTATTGACACTTCACCAATTCATAATGCTTTCCTATTTTTAACCAAAAAAGCAGAAAAGGGGTGGATAGGAAACACTAATGGACTTAGTTTGAAAGTCAATCAGGTTTGATATTTTTTCCTCCTCATGGAGGCAGTCAAGGCCTTCCACCTTGTAGGAACCTCTGTCTATTAAGAGAAATGTTTGAGAGGTGGCCAGGTCCCATACATTTAAGAATTATTGTGATGAAGAGGCGGCTACCCTTGAGCTTGGAGTAGAGTGATATTTAGATGGGTTAACGGAGGCCCACAGCCTGTATTAGGATCCTCCCATTTTAAGTGATTCTTTCATCAAGTTTTCCATCTGCTGAAGTTCTGGTGGGTTATGGAATTTATCATCACGTTCTGGTAAAGAATACTTGGCCACCAGTGGCCAGCTGGGTAAACATGTTTCTGATGATGCATCTTGCTCCCCTGACCCTCGGATGCCCTTAGTGGGAGGTACTTCTGCCTAAGGGCCCTCAAGGGGAACAGGCTTCTCTGGGACACAGGGAGCTGGCACAAGGCTGGCGTCCTCAGGACATCGCTGCTGCTATGTCAGGATCTGAGACCCTTCTGCTGTGGGTGTTACCACAAGCGGGGTCTGGCTGCTCATCGCTCAAAAGCCAGTAAAAAAGCCAGGTTGGTGGAAAGGAAAGTTTGCTTTATTCTGGATGCTGGCAACTAGGGGTAGGGAAGGGCGGATTCTGTCCAAAAGCCAATTCCCCCCATAACAATCAGGGGCCAGGAGCTTTTATAGGCTCTTGCCTATAAAGAGGGGGCTACATGCAGAAAGAGCACAGTCAGCTCTGACTGTCATCTTGAAATTGGTCACTGGTGGTCTGACCAGCGTCATCTTGGTTGTTTCAGGTACAGCTAATCTGCACTTCCAGGGCCAGTTTGTTCCTGTTTCTTTGAGGCCAGTTCTCAGAATTGAGGCACTTTATGTCATGGCCACAGTTTGGTCATCAAGTGGTTAATTTCATCTGGTAGGATTCAGTGTCTATAAGACGGTTCACAGAATATAGCTCAGAATATTATCTATTGCTCTTGTGAAAGAACTAAAGGTCCTTGATTATGCTTAGCTGAAGGAGGAAACAGACAGAGCTGGACTCCATCTTAGGCTAGGCTGCGAACATTAGGCTACACGCATGGTCACCCTCCCAATGGACTCTGAATTTTGTGCCCAGTGTCTATAGAAGTGGCATACCAATGGGAAACCAGACCCCCCGGATAAAAGAGCCTCAGGACTTGTACCTGGACTCTCTGTTGCCTAAAAGAATATGCTAATTATCTCTGTAACAGAACAAAGTCATAAATTCCATTATGTTTATAGGGATATGACCACAGTCCTATTGATAAATGCCCACTGTTTATCTAGTCTTGTGACACATGAATCATGGGTTAACTTTGATCGTATCTCTCTTTTACCTTGTCCAGACTAGTTTCAAGGAATTTGGGGAGGTGGGTTTGAGTAAGTGCACTTAGGGTATATAAGGTTTTCACAAAAACTGGTCGGGGTCCTTTGCTAAGAGGAGACTCTGCCTTGGGCCTGCCAGTGTAATAAACTGTGCTCCACTATCTGCATTGTCCTTCTGAGTGAGTTTGTTTCCCGGAACGCGTGGCTACAACACAGTGACTATATTATTTGGTTTCCTTTGTTTCTGCATTTTCTATTTTTTAAAAACATTTATTTATTTTTGGCTGCGCTGGATCTTCATTGCTGTGCACAGATTTTCCCTAGTTTCAGCGAGCAGGGGCTCCTCTTGTTACAGGGCACAGGCTCCAGGCGGGCGGGCTTCAGTAGTTGCGGGTTGTGGGCTCAAGAGTGTGGGCTCAGAATTGTAGGGCATGGGTCTAGTTGCTCTGGCAGGTGAAATCTTCCTGGACCAGGGATGGAACCTGTGTCCCCCACGTTGGCAGGTGGACTCCCACCCACTGAGCCACCAGGGAAGTTCTGCTCCTGCATTTTCTCACTTCTTTGATTAAACTTCTGCTTTGGCTAAAGTTTTTCTGCAGACAAAAGGCAGGCTGAGGACATGGAGGGGAGGGGTGGCAAGGACCAAGTGGTCCTGCTCCATTTCCCAGGGAGGGTTTCCCTCTTCTGACTCTCTCCTAGTGTGTTGTTGACCCTCCTGGTGTGATGAAGTGGTTTTTCCACCATACCTGGCTTCAAAGCACAGTTTAAAAAGGTTTCCCTTAAGTGGCCTATCCTTGACGGTTCTCTACAGTGAGACGTGTGATGGATTATGGCGAGCATCCTTCACAGCTTCCCTTCTTGCTCTGAAAAGCAGGGCAGGAATGCAACTCTGGCTGAATAGTGCTGGTCTCTGGAGAGATTTGGAGAATTAGACAGAGATACCAAGGTCTTGTCAGTATTCGTCTAAAATGTGTGTTGTGCTGGCTGGGGCCATAGCAATGAGTAAAATAAAGATGAACAAAATAAGGTACTCCTGGGAGGACACAGGTAAACATGTAATTGCAAAATAGTGTAGTCAAGGCTTTAGGAGAGGGGTATATGAAGTGGGAGGCAGGGAGGAGTCAGCACAGCCTGGCAGTGTGGGGGAGTCCCTGCTAAGATCAGAAGTAGGAATTTCCTTTGGACCAAAGGGCAAGGAGAGAGAGAAGGATATTCCAGGCAGAGGCAACAAAGTGTGAAAGACAACAAGGATGTTTCTGAAGCCAGTGAGTGTTGCTCAGATTAGGTTTCCAAAGCCAGTGAGGATGGAAAACATAAGCTCCTGGATGCAGGCTTAGGTCAGGGAGTGGAAAAGCAGAAAGGAATACCATAGTTCAAGGATGGAGAGTAGGGAAGAGGGTGTTCAAATACCTTCAATATAGCAGATGTTATGCCAATGCACTGTTATGGAGAAGCAAATTGTCTTTGGGAGAAAATGATGAGCTTGGTTTTGTGGGAGATGGGGCATGGGATTTAATATCTCATCATTCATCTCTTTTCCCAGAATAACACTGGGGGAGGGGTTGACGAGGCCTCTGTCCAGCCTTTTGCAAAGCCAGGTGCTACATCTAAAGCTGAACCTTGATATGACTGTTCACCAGCTGTGTTGCAGGGACAAGCCAATTCTGAATCCATGTTGTAACTGTTTCTTTGACTTGCTTTTTGTTGCTTTTGCTATAATCATACATAATGGCCTACCTCAGAGAATGCGGGCCCCTCTGGCTGACTGTTAAAGTGTCTTTGTTCAGCACCTTGTCCACTGGTGGGTGGCAGGAAGGAAGAAATTAACACATCCCCTGCCTGAGGCTTGCCATTCTAGGAGATATTTACTAAAATTGATGGTCTTTTTACTTTGTTTCTTCAGTTCAGTTCAGTTCAGTCACTCAGCCGTGTCTGACTCTTTGCGACCCCATGAATCACAGCACGCCAGGCCCGCGTGTCCATCACCAACTCCCGGAGTTCACTCAGACTCACGTCCATTGAGTCGGTGATGCCATCCAGCCATCTCACCCTCTGTCGTCCCCTTCTCTTCCTGCCCCCAATCCCTCCCAGCATCAGAGTCTTTTCCAATGAGTTAAGTCTTCGCATGAGGTGGCCAAAGTACTGGAGTTTCAGCTTTAGCATCATTCCTTCCAAAGAACACCCAGGGCTGATCTCCTTTAGAATGGACTGGTTGGATCTCCTTGCAGTCCAAGGGCCTCTGAAGAGTCTTCTCCAACACCACAGTTCAAAAGCATCAATTCTTCGGCGCTCAGCCTCCTTCACAGTCCAACTCTCACACGTCCTCCCCTCAGTCTCTGTTTTATAAAAGAACCTGGTGTCCAGACCCCGACAAGACGGTTATTCTGAGACATTAGTCTGCCATCTTCTCGGTCAGCCACGTTCCTTTTCTCAACACCTGCTTTCTTGGATTCACTGGCCTGTTGTACAGCGAGTAGAATGAGCCTGGACTTGGTAACATCTGGACCAGGCAGTTAGAGGTGATGGTAAGATCCTTACTTCTTCCTGAATCTTCAGGGCAGACAAGTGAGCCCTCTTCCTAGCTGTGGTCAATTGAACTGCCTCCCTGCTGATGCCTGAATGCCAGCTCTGTCCCAGCTTTGGCTGCAGGTTGCTACAGAGAATACCCCTGTTGTGTGGGGAAAGGCATTCTGTGAAGCTGTCAGGACCTGAATATATATATACACATATAACAACGGGGTTGCAATACATCCAGAATTGCCATAAAAAAGAAATACATCCAGAATTGCCATAAAAAAGAAAATTAGTGAGATACCCATGTCTGCCAATCTGTCACACCACGTGGATTCATAGCTGGACAGAGTGATTTGTTGACCTCCAAACTATTCACAGAACGACATCTATCTTGCCTTCTATAATCCTTCAGTCTCCCATCATCACCGTAGCCCGGCTGTGCTCTGCTAATTAACACTGGCCTGAGCCCGTGTGTTGCTCCAATGGCTCTGCTGAGGCCTGTGCATCCTGGAGCAGGATGCATGAGAGCTTTCTCTGCTTTTTTTCAGTTTCTCTTCATCATCCTCAATGGCCTTCATCAGGATTTTTATGGGATGATAACAGTAGGAAAACATAGAAGAGAACCCAGAAACAATGATGATAAACACCAGCTCTGTGGCTTCATGGGTTCCTTCTTGTGCTCTGCTTTGAGGTTCTTCAGCTCTTCTGGTCCTCTTTGAGGACCAGCTGGGTCAGGACTTGTTTCCGATAGATGGGACTGGGATATAGCTGGGTGAACAGAAGCAAAGAGCATATGGGCCTATAAGCAAAAGGCAGGAGGGGGAAGGCTATGTGGGTACCAAGGGGCCTTGGAGAGAGGAGAGGGGCATGGAGGAGAGGACGCATATGTCCCAGGTGAGACTGAGGCCAGGCTGTGTGGCTCAGGGGGTGAGAAGGAGTGGGCTTCCAGAGAGCCCCATGCAGGGGCTCTTTCTAGGGGCTCTTTCTCAAACCCTTAGAAAGGCTATGATGGAGGATAGTGCTCATGAACTTGTAGGAAGAAGACTTCCTGGGGTCTTGATCCCAAACTGCAGGGTCTTACCAGCCAATCTTTTTCTTTTTCTCCTCCTTCCCTCCCTCTCTTTTTCTGGGCTGTCCTACCCTTTCAGGTCCTCCTGCACAACTGTAGGTTTGAGGAGAAAACCTGCATTTTTTCCCTACCCTCAAGCCTGAGGTTTCAAGAGTTCAGAGGTTACAGTAACAACAGAGATGCTGCTGGCTTCTGATGATGGGCTGGTGGATATGTGCTTCTCCTTTCAGGGTAGGAGAGATGGTGAGACCACAGGAGAGGTCTCTTGTTTGCTTCCTTTTCTCTTACAAGTCATCTATCTCTACTTGGGGGAATTGGGTGGGTAGGGGAGCTGAGGGAGTGACCATGGCCATCAGTGGGGAGTGTGGATGCTGTGGACAGAAGGCAGATGCGTCATGTGGGTGTAGCCAGCTAGCAACACTGAGTTAAACTCTGGTCCCCATCCCTGTGAGAAGGGTGAGAAATTCCTATATAAAGCAGAATTCCAGGTTACCAAGACTCTGTGTGGTTGACGATCTGTCTCCGCATGGCAGAATGGTAGTGGTGATGACCACCTGGCTGTCTGAAAGGCAGGAAGGGGCCCAGGTGCCTCCAACGATTTGCTCCCTATTATGCTTTGGCAAAGGAAAGTGGTTCCACAGCCTGGAATTAGAATAATTCAATTCGCTCTTGGCACCATTGAATCATGAGGGCAGGGTATTTATCAGGTGGAGTCATCAATCACACAAATCCTTTCTCTTCCTCTTTGTACTGCTTGCTTTTTCAAAAGCACACTCAGCAAACAAACTGAGAAAGCGAGAAACAAAGCAAAAAAGAAGAGTCTGGAGGTAAATAATAAGCACTTGGAATAGAAATTGTCTTTTTCATAGAGTCCCCCTTTTAGCTGCTACCCACCCCCTCAAGGGATGAAGGAAATGATGTTGAAAGCTGGATTTTTGTCTCTTTATGTCTCTTTATTTTTAAGTAATGTGGGATTTTTTTTTTTTGGCTATGTGAGGTCTTTGCAGCTTGCCGGTTTCTCTACTTAAGGCTTGAGGGCTCCAGAGTGCACGGGGTCAGTTGTGGCAAGTGGCCTCAGTTGCCTTGGCATGTGGGATATTAGCCCCCAACTAGAGATCGAATCCGAGTTCTCTGCATTGGAAGGTGGATTCTTGACCACTGGACCACGAGGGAAGTCTCAAGAGCTGAGATTTTCATTGTGGGAAGGCGGAATGTGCTTTGGGATGGCTTCCTGAGGTTGGGGATAGGATAGCACTGTCTTAGGGAAGATGGAGACCACCCTTTGCCTCCCACTGGGTATGGCAGGGAAGAGGGTGGGGTGTGAATATGGGGCTACAGTCCCTGAGCTCAGAAATGGGCCCCTGGGCAAATGGGGGCATCTTTGCCCTTTGACCTTCTGGTGCCAATCATTTCTGCCATTTTGTAAAACACTTTTGAAAGTATTGGAGAAGGAAATGGCAACCCACTCCAGTACTCTTGCCTGGAAAATCCCATGGATGGACAGAGGAGACAGCTAGGCTACAGTCCATGGGGTCGCAAAGAGTTGGACACAACTGAGCCACTTCACTTTCTTTCTTTGAAAGTATAATTTGTAATTTTGAGGCGCTCAAAGTTTTTTCAGTTCAGTTCAGTTAAGTCGCTCAGTTGTGTCCGACTCTTTGCGACCCCATGAATCCCAGCACGCCAGGCTTCCCTGTCCATCACCAACTCCCGGAGTTCACCCAAACCCACGTCCATCGAGTCAGTGATGCCATCCTGCCATCTCATTCTCTGTTGTCCCCTTCTCCTCCTGCCCCCAATCCCTCCCAGCATCAGAGTCTTTTCCAATGAGTCAACTCTTCACATGAGGTGGCCAAGGTACTGGAGTTTCAGCTTTAGTATCATTCCTTCCAAAGTTTTTTAATGCTGGGTAAATTCGGTGGTGTTGCAGGGAGGAAGCCAATTCTGACTCTGTGTTGGAAACTGTTCTTGTTTTTATTATTATAATCATACTCAATGGTTTGCCTGGAGGACCCTGCCCCTCTGCTTAATTGTAAACTAAAGTGCCTTTGTTCAGCTCCTGGAGACATAGTTTGCTCCTGTCCACCTGTGAATAGATGCTTACTCCTTGGAAGGAAAGTTATGACCAACCTAGATAGCATATTCAAAAGCAGAGACATTACTTTGCCAACAAAGGTTCATCTAGTCAAGGCTATGGTTTTCCAGTGGTCATGTATGGATGTGAAAGTTGGACTGTGAAGAAAGCTGAGCGCCGAAGAATTGATGCTTTTGAACTGTGGTGTTGGAGAAGACTCTTGAGAGTCCCTTGGACTGCAAGGAGATACAACCAGTCCATTCTAAAGGAGATCAGTCCTGGGATTTCTTTGGAAGGAATGATTCTAAAGCTGCAACTCCAGTACTTTGGCCACCTCATGTGAAGAGTTGACTCATTGGAAAAGACCCTGATGCTGGGAAAGATTGAAGGCAGGAGGAGAAGGGGATGACAGAGGATGAGATGGCTGGATGGCATCACCGACTCGACGGACATGAGTTTGAGTGAACTCTGAGAGTTGATGATGAACAGGGAGGCCTGGCATTCTGCAATTCATGGGGTTGCAAAGAGTCGGACACGACTGAGCGACTGAACTGAACTGAACTGAACCTGTGAATAGAAGAGATCAACACACCCCTTCTGAAGGCTGGCCATTCCCTGGCAGTTGTTTTGCAAGACAGAAGACCCTTTCACTTAACTTCCCCACTGCATCTCCCTCTCTGTTCTGCCTTTTGACTTTAGTTCCTCATTGCTTCTTTCTCTTTAATCTATAAAAGAAACAATGGAAACAGTGACACACTTCTTTTTCGGGGCTCCAAAATCACTTCAGATGGTGACTGCAGCCATGAAATTAAAAGATGCTTGCTCCTTGGAAGAAAACCTATGACAAACCTAGACAGCATATTAAAAAGCAGAGACATTATTTTGCCAACAAAGGTCCGTCTAGTCAAAGCTATTGTTTTTCCAGTAGTCATGTATGGATATGAGAGTTGGACTATGAAGAAAGCTGAGCACCAAAGAATTAATGCTTTTGAACCATGGTGTCGGAGAAGACTCTTGAGAGTCCCTTGGACTGCAAGGAACTCAGTCCTGAATAATCATTGGAAGGACTGATGTTGAAGCTGGAACTCCAATACTTTGGCTACCTGATATGAAGAGCTGACTCATTGGAAAAGACTCTGATGCTGGGAAAAGTTGAAGGCAGGAGGAGAAGGGGTCGACAGAGGATGACATGGTTGGATAGCATCACCGACTCAATGGCCATGAGTTTGAGTAAGCTCTGGGAGTTGGTGATGGACAGGGAAGCCTGGCATGCTGCAGTCCATGGGGTTGCAAAGAGTCGGACATGACTGAGTGACTGAACTTGGCATCCAAGCCCCCAAAAGACGGTTATTTTGAGGTGCTAGCCTGCCATCTTCTCAGTCTGCTGGCTCCATGATTAAAGTCTCTTCCTTGCCTCAACACCTCATCTCTCGGATTCATTGGCCTATATCGTGCAGTGAGCAGAGTGAGCTTGGACTTGGTAACAGTGGCTTTGTCCTTGTCATAGCTCTGGATGCAGGAATAAAGGATTTATGCTAGGGAGCTACATTATTTATTTATCTATTTTTGGCTGTGCTGGGTTTCGTTGCTTTACATGGGCTTTCCCTGTTCTCTGCCATGAACAGGGGCTACTCTCTACTTGCGGTGCATGAACTTTTCTCTACGGTGGCTTCTCTTGTTGTGGAGCACAGGCTTTAGGATATGTGGGCTTCAGTAATTACCAGTCCATGGGCTCAGGCTCCATAGTTGCTGCTCACAGGCTCCAGAGCACAGGCTCAGTAGCTGTGCACAAGCTTAGTTGCTCTTAGTTGCTCTGCAGTATGTCGAATGTGGAATCTTCTCAGATCAGGGATAGAACCCATGTCCCTTGCATTGGCAGGTGGATTCTTATCCATTGTGCCACCAGGAAAGTCTGGAGCAACATTATTAAAAATAACAACTGAAAAATAGTCAAGAAACATTTTATATTAATACCAAATCATTTAGCTATATCTCGAGTCCCTAAAGATTTGTGGAGTCATAAACTTCTAGGAATTACATACCTTCGTCCATCACTCTTGTTGTTAGTCACATTGTCATGTCTGACTCTTTTACAACCCCATGGGCTGTAGCTTGCCAAGTTCCTCTGCCCATGGGATTTTCCAGACGAGAATACTGGAGTGGGTTGCCATTTCCTTCTCCAGGGGATTTTTTCCAACCCAGAGATTGAACCCATGTCTCCTGTGTCTCCTGCATTGCAGGCAGATCCTTTACCTCTGAGTTCCCAGGGGAAGCTGGTCAATTTTAATGGTTTTGACATGGGCAAATCCAGTCTCTCACCTATGGCATGGTATCCTTGGGGGCAGGAGGAACTAATCCTTGTTCATTTTGGCTGTGCCTAGATGCTTCATCTCTCTTATCTCAGTCCTTGTGCCCTGCTCCTCGACCCTCATCAGCACAGGTAGGAGTCTCTCCCTACTGTGCAGGTGAGGATGGTGAGGTTCAGAGTCTGGTACCCTGTCCAGTGTAATCAGAGCTAAGCGGCAGGAGGTAGGAAAGGTCAGTTCTGGAATTGGAGCCCAGGCCAGTCTGACTTGGAAAGCTTTGCTCTTTCCATTACCCCATGTCATACTTGTATGGCTTTGGTTCCTGTTTTAAAGGTCACACACACAAAATATTCCATCTTTTCAGATCAAGTGGGCCCAAAACTCTGGTTTGGCACTGGCCCCTTGGACTGCACGAATACCTTCGAGGGGAAGCCTGTAATTTTCGCATGTGTCCTCCTCTGCCTCCCGCAGCTGTGTGCTAAGTTGGGTTGGTAGGGCAGGTGGCACATAAGGTGGATAATTGATTTTCTTCTTATGAATATTTATTTGAGGTTACTTCTCCATCTGTTCTCCTTCTGTAATTTCAGAATGGCCACCACACACTGTCCAGGAGCATGCCTGTCCCTTTCCTTCTAGGTCACTCCTCTCACCACTGGAGGGGCAGAGCTGAGCCAGGGATCACTGGAAGACTGAACAGAGAGCACTGGGGACCCTCTCTGGGCTTGGGGCTCTTCCAGATTGCATATCCTTAATTGCACAGAGCTCTTTGGAGCTGTCTGATGAATTGATTCTCAGCACGGCCATCTGCACAAAAATGCAAGGCTGCTTGCACGACTGCGAAGCAGTTATGCCCGAATTATGTGGATGAACCCCCAGGCAGCTCTTAGAAGGGGAGAACTCATAGGTCGCCGATAATAGTCTATGATGGAGAGGAAGAGCCATAAAGTGCAGAGGGCTCATTAGTTTTGATGGATTGGACTGAAATCGTATAACATTTTAGTCCCTGGTGTAAAATCTAGGCTAAGTACCAAACAGAAATGTCTCTTTGGGCCCATGGTAATTGCCTCTTGGGGGAGGGTGAAATTGGTGATCCTCTTCCTCTGGTTCAGGGGTTCAGAAGTGACTAAGTTTGTGTAGCAACTATGTCTTTGCCTCAGAAAAGGATGTTTTTCCAGTGTTTTATCAATAAGAACTGAATATCAAGCAACTCTTCCCTCATCCATGAAATGTGATAATTGATATTCCTAATAATGACCCTGAAAGATGGAAATACCTTAAATGGCCCCTCTGTAGTATTATGTGTTGTTAAGTCGCTTCATTGTGTTCCACTCTTTGAGACCCCATGGACTGTGGCCTGCCAAGTTCCTCTGTCCACAGGATTCTCCAGGCAAGAATACTGGAGTGAATTGCCATTCCCTCCTCCAGGGGATCTTTCCTACCCAGGGACTGAACCCAAGACTCTTATGTTTCCTGCATGGGCAGGTGGGTTCTTTACCATTAGCTCTGGGAAGCCATAATGATTATGGATGGACAAATTATGTTCACTGAAGTTTCAATGTAAGATGTAGTTCATGGGTTCAATTTTGGGACCAATTACAATGTGTGGGCTTTTTTCACCCACCACCAAGCAATTCTCAGACACCATCAGCTGGGTGACCTCTAATTTCAGTCCCTTCTGACACCATATACCTACCTGGAGAGAGTGTCAGATCCCTTAGCTTGAGGGCTCAGTCCCACAAGACTGCCCGTCACTTCAGACGCCAATTGTAAGTTTGGGTTGTCACTTGCGCTTCTGACTCACTGACTAAGGATCACAGGTGCCCACAACTCCTTCACCAGGTTCAGTTAATTTGCTCACAGAACTCAGGAAACCAGTTAACTCACTTGGTTTCTGGCTTATTACAAAGGATAGTAAAAGATAGGAGGCAACAACCAGGTGAAGAGATCCATAGCACGAGTTCCTGAGCGAAGGAGTTTCTGTCCTACTGGAATTTGGGTCCTGACACAATGGCATGCAGAAGCATTCTGGTTCACCAATCTGGAAGCTCTTTGAAACTTGTCCTTTTGGGGGATTTTTATGGAGTCCTCATTAAATTTGCACGATGGATTAAATTACTGGCCATTGGTGACTGATTTAACTTCCAGTCCCTCTCTTCTCCCCAGAAATCAGGAAGTGGGGATGAAAATCCCAACGTTCTCTTTGGGTTGATTCCCTTTGGCAACCAGCCCCTATCCTTAAGTGATTCCAAAAGTCCCCTCATTAACATAAACTCGGCTGTGGTGGAAGAGTTTTGTTATGAATAACGTGATACCCATTTCACCTTGATGGCTCTGAAGAGATTTCAGGAACTAAGGACAAAGGACCAAATAGAACAGAAAAAGGCAATCCCATTGCTCTTATTGCTCAAGACATTCCAAAGGTTTGGGGAGGTGAGCCAAGAACCATGAAGGAAGACTCCAATACATATCTATTATAATCACAATATCACAATAGGGTACACATTCTTTACAAATTGTTAGTCTTTGCATTGCATATTTAGGAATATGCTCAGTATTGAGGTAATTAGTTCAATAATGACCATGATGGATGACATGTAGCTTATTTTAGGTTTCCCATTCAGTATTCATTCATTCCCCATTAACAATTCACTCTTTCATTCTTTTTTTACACAATGCCTGGCCCAAGGTAAACAGCTAATAAAATTTAGATTTTGGTATTATCAAAAAAAGTGTTACCTGAGCGTCAGTCTTAGGCACCGTGATAGGCCTCGGTGATGGAAAGCTGAGTGAGATACAGCGGGTGCTGAAACGGAACATACAGCTGACGGGGGAGACAGGCCAGGAAACCAGAGTGGCTCACGCTGGAGGGGAAGCTTTCCCATCATCCAGGTGACTGTGTGTCTTAGGCTGTATTTTTGTCAGCATTCCTAGCATTGTTGACACAGTTTTCCATTTAAGTTTGCACTGTGCAAAGATTAAGCTGTAATCTGGTGAATTATAGGAATAGGAAGAAGAGTGGTCAAGAGGAAGTGCGGAGGGTGATCTTGAGGATCTATTCTGAGTCCTCCTGGAACTCCTCTCTCTCTAGCCTTTTTCTGGGCCCTCTCTGCTGGGATGGGTTTGGGCTTGGTGATCCTCATCCACCTTCAGAATTGTATCGATACCCTGCTGTCTACTATCCATTTCTCAGAGTAGCTTATGGCCTTGGACTGACTGGGGCAATGTCATTTTACTTTGCTCTACTACAGGCTCCCCTGGTGGCTCAGATGGTGAAGAATCTGCCTGCAAAGCTGGTGACCCAGGTTCGACCCCTGGGTGGGGAAAATGCCCTCGTGAAGGGAATGGCCACCCACTCCAGTATTCTTGCCTGGAGAAATACATGGACAGAGGAGCCTGGCAGGCTACAGTCTGTGGGGTCACAAAGAGTCAGACAAGACTGAGCAATTAACACACTTTACTATTAATTCACTTTAAATTCTGGTGTTTTCATTTGAAATGTGAAGAGAAGCTAGGGTGAGGAAGGCAGCTGAGTTGGAATGGGATTCTTGGCAAAGGAGTGACATTTTGGCCCTGGGTACATCTGGTAAAAAATATGTTTTCCTTTCAAGCTGAGGTGGAAGAATTTCTTTGATGGGGCGGGAGGAGGCGTTGACTTCTGATTCCCTCATATTTGATTCTGAGATTTCAGTGACAACTTATTGTTTTCCTGTGTCATCTCTAAGCATTAAGTGTGCAGAGTACAATAAAAATAATTCTTTAATTTCCTTTCTTTCTGAAAACTTGACCAGCTCTGAAAACAGCTCTGACAGCTGTATCAACTAAAATTCTCCTCTTCTAAAGCCCATCCTACCCTCAACCTTTGCCAGTTTATTTAGTAGATTGAAGACAAAGTGTAAAATTAATACAGGCTCATTGTGCTGTGTGTGAAACAATACAAAGATGTATGTATGTGTGCGTGTTAAGTTGCTTCAGTCATGTCTGACTCTTTGCCACCCTATGGACTATAGTCTGCAAGATTCCTCTCTCCATAGGATTCTCCAGGCAGGAACACTGGAATGAGCTGCCATGCCTTCCTCCAGGGAATCTTCCCGACCCAGGGACTGAACCTGTGTCTCTTGCATCTCCTGCATTGGCAGGCAGGTTCTTTACTGCTAGTGCCATCTGAAAAGTATATAAAATAGCTAGTAATATTGTGTCATCCAGGCTCTTCAAATTGTGTTCTGCTGAAATAGTATTAAAAGCCTGATAAATATAGTCGTCAACATCTTTCTTCATACTCATGCAAGCCTACATAAGCATACCTGACACTTGTAGGTTTCTTTTTCCCCTTAAACTTGAACTCTTATTATCTAATATCCTCTACTTTGCATTTCCCTTGGGTGAAATGGCCAGGGAATGGCTTTCCTAGGGAAACCAAATGACCAGGTTTCCCTAACGTTGTTCTGTGCAGTACAGTAGCTACTAGTCACATGTGGGTATTGAGCACTTGACATGTGACTAATCCAGATTTCCAAGGCTTAGAATTAAAATAAAAGAATGTAAACTGTCTTAATAATTTTTGTTGATTTCATGTTGAAATGATAATATTTTCAATGTATATTGAGTTAAATAGCATATATTATTAAAATTAATCTCACCCATTTCCTTTTACTTTTTAAAAATTGTGGCTATCATGAGATTCGAAATTACTTGCATTATATTTGTATTCAACAACACTGCTTTAACCTACCCTTTTAAATAGTTAATTATATTCCAAAGATCTTACTTTGTAAGTTGATGATAAGAATATAAAAGTATTTCTTTTAAAACTTTTTCTATTAGAACACTTTAACCATTATAGCCTAGCAAAATGGCCATTTTTCTTGAAGAATACAACAAAACAGTCATAGGTAATACCAGACACACATTTCTAATAGGGTACTGAGCTCCCAGCAGAATCCCGATTGCACTTGTTGTACTGGCAACTTTCCCAAGTCCCATTCTTTTTGAATAGTTGTCATATATGCAAATAATTTTACAAAATTCCATACTTTCAGCACTGGAGCTGGAGGCACTGGACCTGCTAGAACAGGCAGAGCTTGGAAGGCTTCCAGGAAGCTTTAAACTCAGTATAGAGCTTGTTCGACAAGAGGCATGTGTGCTGTAATTTGGAAGAATATTCTAGGAGGGGCAGTAACTGGTGAGTCTCAGTGACAAGTTGTGAGAACCTGCAGCATTTTCACCACATTTTGGAATCAGAAGACCTGGGTTGGAATTTGGACTCAGCTATTTAAAAGCTGTGAGATCTCAGATAAGTCACCTAACTTCTCTGGGCCTTGGATATCTCATGGGGAAATGAATTTAAATGACTCCCCATGTAGCATTCTTTTCTTCCATGCTATGATGCTTCTCAGAGTTGGTGGGAGGAGCTAGTGATTTGAAATGGATAAATGAAATCATCAAATTATTTAATTTCTTTGATTAAAAGCAAAGTCCATTTTAAAATATGCAGCAGCAATGTTATATATGTATGTATATATTTATACTCATATATATTAAACTATATAATTTACTTCTAGTTACTTGCATTGTATTCCTAGTTCTCTAATTTTTCTCTGTTTTGTGGTCATGGATACAGAGAACTCCAGCTTGGTCACTGTTGTCCCTACATTAGTGGTGGAGACAGGTCCAGGTTCTCAGTCCTGTCCTTAAATTGATTCCCTGCCCTTTAATACATACCATTACACTGTTCCTCAATCATTTCAAGCCTTCTTCATGCATTTTAGTAACTACATCCTTCCAAAAAAGAAAACTATTTTAGGAGTGGAAAATTTGGGGGCTATATATCTTGGACATAAAGTTTGGCTATATAATTTAAGCAGGAACTTTAAAACATGGCTTTACTAATGACTATTACAGATGGTCTCACATTCATCGGCAAGGATCTTCTTTGGAGAATTCTAGCTGCCACTGTGCAGTGGTCCTTGCTGTTAGACTCTGGCTGTGTCTCGCATCTATGATGCTGTAGGCTAGAGAAAAAGTGGATTTGCTCCATGGCTAATGGAGAACATCAGTCTTGTGATTCCTGCATTGGGTTTGGCTGATGGTCCAGGGTTAATGACCTTATTGCAGAAACTCTATCAGTCACTGCATAGAGTTGGATAACTTCCATCAGGCAGGCTGGGCAAATTTCAGGGCTTTAGACTAAGTCTTCCAGGGAGAAATGAAAACGCAGAGAAAGGGAGAGAGGGACAAGATTCTGGTTGGGGCAATAGGCATGTGTGTGTGTGTGTCCCACTCTCCAGATATGGTTACTCTTGGTTACCAGGCAAAGATCACTCTACTCTTCTAAGTTATCTTTAAGTTCTCCAAGAAGAAATTGATCTATTATAATTCTGAGAGTCCCAAGGCTGACTATACTTTCCCAGAGTTTCACATTATTCATTTCCAGGAAGTAATTTTGGTTGATTGTCTTGTGGTCCTTTGAATGAGGCATTTTAAGAAATAGGAGAAAATTGAAAGGTTTGGCTCACCATCAAAATATATGCCTCTGAATGCTCCCAAGGGAAGTACAACAGCCACTTTGGGATGGAAATTTATTGGAATTTCCATCTCTGGAGGATTTTAGTAAGATGAGACAACTATCTTCCTTGGTTCATTTACTTGGATGCCTGTCTGGAACAGAAATCCTTCTAGTATTGGGGGTGGGTATCAGATAACCTTGTAGTCCTTTTCAGTATTGACTTTTATGATTGGGTAGTAGATTCATGAGAAGGAGGCAATGGCACCCCACTCCAGTACTCTTGCCTGGAAAATTCCATGGATGGAGGAGCCTGAAAGGCTTCAGTCCATGGGGTTGTGAGGAGTCGGACACAACCGAGCGATTTCACTTTCACTTTTCATTTTCATGCATTGGAGACAGAAATGGCAACCCACTCCAGTGTTCTTGCCTGGAGAATCCCAGGGATGGGGGAGCCTGGTGGGCCGCCATCTCTGGGGTCACACAGAGTCATACATGACTGAAGTGACTTAGCAGCAGCAGCAGCAGCAGTAGATTCATGAGACTATACTAGGCTGAGGATTTTACTCATCTGCTTTATTGCTTGGCCCAATGCTCTTTACCTTGTGTTTCTAAGCATATTTTAAATTATTTGAGGGCCGGGGTGCTGCATTGTGTTTCTTTCATGGTCTTTGTGGAAGAGAGAGGGTGGGGGTAAGTCGTGGAGAAAGTTTCTGGAGGAGGTGGTGTCCAGGGAGAGAGGAGCCAGGTCCTAGGTGAAAGGAAACCATACTTTCTGAGACTGGTGAGAAAGAATCAAAAGAGATGTGGATGTAAATAAATGAACAGATAATTGTGCGAAAAGATGAGGGAGATCACACTTCATAACCTCAGCTTCACTGATGGAGAAGAGGTAAGATTATCTACTGATGGAAGATAAAGGGATAAAGATAGAAGATAAGGGATAAAGATAGAAATAGAATGGTCAACATTGGCAATACTTATTGCAGAGAATGGAAGAGGGTGCTGACCAAAGACAAGCAAAAGCTTTGTTGGGTGGCACTAGAGATCAGATGAATTTTGAAGCCATGAATATATAGTAGAACCAACCCTGAGAGCTGCCTGGTTTTTGTTATCAGGTGCCGCTGCTGGGTACAGGGATGGAGAAAGAGGATTGAAGGGTTGACTCAGGGTTGGAATATTCCTAAGAAATGTGGTAGACAGAAAACAATGCAAGGAAATCGAGGTTAGCAGACAGGATAGTTTGGGTAACCTATCCAGGTATGTAGGCTTGAATGGGAAGGAAGAGTATTGCTGATTGCAAAAAAAAAATTTGAGAAGTCAAGATATTGGAATACCTGTGAGGCCAGGGAGCAAGTGTAGTAGGGATAAGAAACTATGAAAGCTTAGAGGATAGAAGAAGGACCAGAGAGCAGAATATTGGAGTTTGAGCTTTTGGGGTGATGACAAAACCAAGGATGTGGTCATGAGGATGGGTGGTCAAAATGCAGTGGAGTAAATAAGCAGAATTAGGGAAATCCACGAATTTCAAGATCACTTTGTTGAATGGATTATCACAAGGGTGGTTAATCTTCATGGACATGTGTATCTCCTAGGATTTGGTTAGGAGTAAGAGTGGAAACACAGGACTGGAAAAGGTCAGTTTTCATTCCAATCCCAAAGAAAGGCAATGCCAAAGAATGCTCAAACTACCACACAATTGCACTCATCTCACACACTAGTAATGCTCAAAATTCTCCAAGCCAGGCTTCAGCAATACGTGAACTGTGAACTTCCAGATGTTCAAGCTGGTTTTAGGAAAGGCAGAGGAACCAGAGATCAAATTGCCAACATCTGCTGGATCATTGAAAAAGCAAGAGAGTTCCAGCAAAACATCTATTTCTGCTTTAATGACTATGCCAAAGCCTTCGACTGTGTGGATCACAATCAACTGTGGAAAATTCTGAAAGAGATGGGAATACCAGACCACCTAACCTGCCTCTTGAGAAACCTGTATGCAGGTCAGGAAGCAACAGTTAGAACTGGACATGGAACAACAGACTGGTTCCAAATAGGAAAAGGAGTACGTCAAGGCTGTATATTGTCACCCTGCTTATTTAACTTATATGCAGTATACATCATGAGAAACGCTGGGCTGGAAGAAGCACAGGTTGGAATCAAGATTGCTGGGAGAAATATCAATAACCTCAGATATGCAGATGACACCACTCTTATGGCAGAAAGTGAAGAGGAACTAAAAAGCCTCGTGATGAAAGTGAAAGTGGAGAGTGAAAAAGTTGGCTTAAAGCTCAACATTCAGAAAACAAAGATCATGGCATCTGGTCCCATCACTTCATGGCAAAGAGATGGGGAAACAGTGGAAACAGTGTCAGACTTTATTTTTTTGGGCTCCAAAATCACTGCAGATGGTGATTGCAGCCATGAAATTAAAAGATGCTTACTCCTTGGAAGGAAAGTTATGACCAACCTGGATAGCGTATTCAAAAGCAGAGACATTACTTTGCCAACAAAGGTCCGTCTAGTCAAGGCTATGGATTTTCTAGTGGTCATGTATGGATGTGAGAGTTGGACTGTGAAGAAAGGTGAGTGCAGAAGAATTGATGCTTTTGAACTGTGGTGTTGGAGAAGACTCTTGAGAGTCCCTTGGACTGCAAGGAGATCCAACCAGTCCATTCTAACGGAGATCAGCCCTGGGTGTTCTTTGGAAGGAATGATGCTAAAGCTGAAACTCCAGTACTTTGGCCACCTCATGTGAAGAGTTGACTCATTGGAAAAGACTCTGATGCTGGGAGGGATTGGGGGCAGGAGGAGAAGGGGACGACAGAGGATGAGATGGCTGGATGGCATCACCGACTTGATGGATGTGAGTTTGAGTGAACTCCAGGAGTTGGTGATGGACTGGGAAGCCTGGTGTGCTGCAATTCATGGGGTTCCAAAGAGTTGGACATGACTGAGCGACTGAACTGAACTGAACTGAAGAGTGGAAAGAAGGGCTGGGAGTGAGGACTTAAAGAGCTATAATGCTCTTTGAGGCTCCATAGGCGGAGATCTTCTAACTCAGATCTGGGGAGTCTACAGACTTCTGGGGAGAACTGGTAGCTAACATGAGCCCCAAAGGATAAGTTAAATTAACCAGGGCAGGAAAAAGTAGGGCAGGGAAGAGAGTAGGATTGTTTCAGGTAAAGTGAGGAAGAATGTTAAACAGAGCAGTGTTTTATAAAGTGCCTAGGTTCATAAAATTGATGATAATCTGGAGATGCAGAGCCTGTTATTAAATAACATAGTCTATAGGTTGGCAATCTTTTCCACTTACAGTAGCCCTTATTCTGTTATTTTTAATTAAAATTTTTTTTATGAACTCAGACTTCTGGGGGCTACGATTTATATCCTTACATTCATAACATCTGGTGAAACCATTTAGTATAAGGAAGGAGATGAACTATTCCCCAGAACCTATCCTCCTCACATACTGTATGACTTACCCCTCTGTTTCCAGGTTAATGTTCAATTACAGAGCAAGTGCATTATTTATCCTACATGACTGAATTGGAAAAAGGGAAGAGAAAGGCATGGGACTGGCAAAGCAGAGGAGAACATACAGTGAAAGATGAACAGTATAGCCAAGAGCATTATGATGTGTGCCTAGGTGAGATGCAAAGGAGGGGCATGATTTATATCTACCAATATTCACAGGCTAAAAGTAGATTAAGAAGAGAGAAAAGCATTCAGAGGACAGAGCCAAAATGTCTGCAAGGGAAAAAAGTCACAAAAGAAGCCAACTCTATTTCAACCAAGTAAGGGGGTCATAAATTACATCTAAGGAGATTTAGCTAACGGACATGTTGGACGTGGAATGCACACATTCCTTTTCCCCCCTCGTTCTCACCGTGAAGAGAGCTAGGATGTGGTGCAGTGTGAAGAGCCCAGTGTTTGGACCAGAATGGAGCGGGACCTGCATCCTGGCTCTTGGTCTCCCTGCCGATGAACACTGTGACCTTGAGCATATGTCTAAGCTTCTCTGAGCCTCCGTTTCAGCATCAGTAGAAGAATCAAAAACTTAAGTGGAAGGATGAACATGATGACTGGAAATTATGTATGTGAAACACTCGGAACAATATCTAATACACAGGCGGCAGCCAATAAATGGTTCAGTTCAGTTCAGTTCAGTCGCTCAGTCGTGTCCGACTCTTTGCGACCCCATGAATTGCAGCACTCCAGGCCTCCTTGTCCATCACCAACTTCCGGAGTAGCTATAAGCTATTACTACTGTTGCCACAACATCTTCTATTACTAAGGCTCCCAGCATTCTGTTTAACAAATGAATCTGTACAATAGCGGGACTGCCACCAGGGATATTTGATATGTTATTTCATATGTGTATCAGATCAGATCAGATCAGATCTGTCACTCAGTCGTGTCCAACTCTTTGCAAGCCCACGGACTGCAGCACGCCAGGCCTCCCTGTCCATCACCAACTCCCGGAGTTCACTCAGACTCACGTCCATCGAGTCAGTGATGCCATCCAGCCATCTCATCCTCTGTCGTCCCCTTCTCCTTCTGTCCCCAATCCCTCTCAGCATCAGAGTCTTTTCCAATGAGTCAACTCTTCGCATGAGGTGGCCAAAGTACTGGAGTTTCAGCTTTAGCATCATGCCTTCCAAAGAAATCCCAGGGCTGATCTCCTTCAGAATTGACTGGTTGGATCTCCTTGCAGTCCAAGGGACTCTCAAGAGTCTTCTCCAACACCACAGTTCAAAAGCATCAGTTCTTCGGCGCTCAGCCTTCTTCACAGTCCAACTCTCACATCCATACATGACCACAGGAAAAACCATAGCCTTGACTAGACGAACCTTTGTTGGCAAAGTAATGTCTCTGCTTTTGAATATGCTATCTAGGTTGGTCATAACTTTCCTTCCAAGGAATAAGCGTCTTTTAATTTCATGGCTGCAGTCACCATCTGTAGTGATTTTGGAGCCCAGAAAAATAAACACTCTTAATAAGTTCTTGACCTAATAGAATAATTCTAAATGCGAATGGAAACTCTGCAGTCCTGCAGACAGTGTCATACTTCCTCCAGGAGGCCAATAGATGTCTGTCAGTGACCTTATGTGTGTGTGTTTGTGGGGACGGGGTGTTGGGAAGACAAGGTGATAGGGAAGCTGGAAGCATCTTCCTTTCCCTAAATACGTAATCTAGAAGTCTAGCACCATGGGACTTCTGTTAAGTTGACTTAGAGGCATAAGCCAACCCTGGCAGCAATGCACAAAGGCCCCTGGGATCCATTTTTCAGTTGGAAGATGTGACTCTTGGCAGCATTCCCAGCTCCTTCTTCAAGGAAAGGCTCAGAGAAGGAGTGTCATTGGGATGGTTGGTGTAAGGACAGTGACCTGGTGGAAGGAGAGGTAAATACCGAGCTTTTTAGTGACAGCCCATGTGTTACAGATCTGGATGGGGGCTCTGTCGGTCTCTTTCCTGGCTTCAGCCACGGCATGTGTCCAGCTGGACTGAGTACGATGCATCTTTTGGTTCTAACTGTGCACGTGTCCTTAGTTAGGTACCAGGGAGCTTCCACCTTCCTGCCTGATAAATTAAGTCAAGTTTAGATTTGTTTTTTTTTTACATAGTTTCTGGCAAATACGATTTTAAGCATATACTATCTATTTTAGTGCCGTTGGAAATAAGAAAAGCAAATTTGGTGCATTAGAAAAGCTAGGTG
The DNA here is from genome assembly GCF_003369695.1 of Bos indicus x Bos taurus. Lineage (NCBI taxonomy): Eukaryota > Metazoa > Chordata > Mammalia > Artiodactyla > Bovidae > Bos > Bos indicus x Bos taurus. The sequence goes on along the minus strand of NC_040091.1, from coordinate 25,304,159 downwards.
AGGAAGGGGTCATTAGGGAAATAGAGCAGAAATCAAGAAAAAATGAAAGAGGGGAGAGCAAATATGGGCTTGGTGATTGCAGGACTGGGAAGCACAATGCTGGGAGGACAAGTTTCTTTTTGGTAAACAAGATTAAATTTATTGGAAAATTACCTGAGAAAGTGGTGAGTTTGTCTTCTTTGGACTCCTTGAGGACAGACCTTTGTCTGCTGGGAATACATGAAGGAAGTCTGCCTATAGGTAGGGAGACTGATTAGATAATTGCTGGTCCCACACTGTACTTTTCTGATTCCATGTTAAAGACTAGAGATGCACATTTTAAACAAGGGATTTAAAAATATTTAGACAAGCAGATTTTTGGAGTCATGCAACTCACAAAGTATTAGAGAGCATACATGTGCATGCCCATTTGTGTCTGACGCTTTGCAACCTCATGGATTGTAGCCCACCAGGCTCCTCTGTCCATGTGATTTCTCAGGCAACAATACTGGAGTGGGTTGCTATTTCTTTCTCCAGGGGATCTTCCGGACCAGGGATCGAACCTTCTTCTTCTGCATCTCCTGCATGGGAAGGTGGATTCTTTACCACTGTGCCACCTGGATTACATTGTCTTAATTCACATAGGTGAACCTGGCACACATTGGTGAATGGATGCCGGCAATTGACAAGATGCTCCCACAGGTAGTGACACTGGGATGCATCCTCATTTTTGATGTCCCTTTTTGGCCTGTTGCCTTTATGCCATTGCTGGCTAAAGCTTCAGGGTTGACAACTTGGTTTGATATCCATTTCCAATTTAGCTCCAGCTCTGCTGTAGGACACAGCACACGAATTTCCTCACTGATCTCTCTGTGACCCCCTTTCAGTCTCCCTGGCTCCACCCTGGGCCCCAAGGGACCGAACAAGCAGGACCAGCCAGTCTCTTGTCCCCTAAAGCTCTGATCTGTCAGAGAAGAGTGAAAGAGTTGTATGAGTCTTTTGGGTTAATATATCTGTTATGGGAAAAACATTCAGGTTACTTCATATGAAATAAACAAGTAAAGAAGATGTAACATGTAATGTATGGCATGGTGACTATAGTTAATACTGTATTTCAGATAGAGTGAAAAAGTTGGCTTAAAGCTCAACATTCAGAAAACGAAGATCATGGCATCTGGTCCCATCACTTCATGGCAAAGAGATGGGGAAACAGAGGAAACAGTGTCAGACTTTATTTTTTTGGGCTCCAAAATCACTGCAGATGGTGACTGCAGCCATGAAATTAAAAGACGCTTACTCCTTGGAAGGAAAGTTATGACCAACCTAAATAGCATAATAAAAAGCAGAGATATTACTTTGCCAACAAAGGTCCGTCTAGTCAAGGCTATGGTTTTTCCAGTGGTCGTGTATGGATGTGAGAGTTGAGCTGTGAAGAAAGCTGAGTGCCGAAGAATTGATGCTTTTGAACTGTGGTGTTGGAGAAGACTCTTGAGAGTCCCTTGGACTGCAAGGAGATCCAACCAGTCCATCCTGAAGGAGATCAGTCCTGGGTGTTCATTGGAAGGACTGATGCTGAGGCTGAAACTCCAATACTTTGGCCACCTGATGCGAAGAGCTGACTCATTGGAAAAGACCGTGTTGCTGGGAGGGATTGGGGGCAGGAGGAGAAGGGGATGACAGAGGATGAGATGTCTGGATGGCATCGCCGGCTCAATGCACATGAGTTTGGGTGAACTCTGGGAGTTGGACAGGGAGGCCTGGCATGCTGCGATTCATGGGGTCGCAAAGAGTCGGACACGACTGAGTGACTGAACTGAACTGAACTGAAGAGGGTAAAAGTTCTTGCCACAAGAAAAAAAAAATATTGTAACTACATTTGACTCTTGAATGCCAGGGATTTGAACTACAAGGGTTCACTTACACATGACTTTTTTCCCACTAAATATGTACTGTGGTACTAGACAGTCTATGGTTGGTTGAACTTGAAGATGTGGAAACATAGATATGGAGGTGGGTGGCAACTGCAAAGTTATACCCAGATTTTCAACTGGATGGACGGTCAGCATCATTAACCTCTACATTGTTTAAGAGTCAAGAGCTTCCCAGGTGGCTCAGTGGTAAAGACTCTGCCTGCCAGTGCAGGAGATGCAAGAGACTCAGGTTCAATTCCTGGGTCAGGAAGATCCCCTGGAGAAGGAAACTGCAACCCATTCCTGTATTCTTGCCTGGGAAATCTCATGGACAGAAGGAGCCTGGTGGGCTACAGTCCATGGGGTTGCAAAGAATTGGACATAACAGAGTGACTGAGCATGCACACATCTACCTATCAATATATCTATTTATCATACTTTACTACCTATCATCTCTCCATTTTTATCTACCTATTTTACTGAGATAACATACAACATTGTGTAAGTTTGGGATGTACAATGTGTTGATCTGATCAGTTTATATATTTTTTATGATTGCCACTGTAGTGTTAGCTAGTACCTTGGTCATGACACATAATTGCCATTTCTTTTTTTGTGGTGAGAACAGGAAAGAAAAAAAAAAAAAAGGAAACTTCATAGTGCCTGTGACTCTTCCCTACAACAAGGACATTCATCTCCTTTACTATGACTTTAGGAAATAAAAGTATACTTGCAGTTCTGCAGATGACATTTACATTTGCAAAATATTGCCTATCAAGCCAGAGAGTCAGGCTCAGCAAATCTACTTTCAAAGCTAATGGTTCTAGCCCCAAGCATCCAGTATCGTGCATCGAACCTGGACTGGCAACTCGTTTCATACATGATATTTTACATGTTTCAATGCCACTAGTGCACTGGGACGACCCAGAGGGATGGTATGGGGAGGGAGGAGGGAGGAGGGTTCAGGATGGGGAACACACGTATACCTGTGGCAGATTCATTTTGATATTTGGCAAAACTAATACAATTATGTAAAGTTTAAAAATAAAATAAAATTTAAAAAACAAAACAAAACAAAACAAAAAGCTAATGGTTCTAATGACAGATCTTTTAAGCTGAAAATTTAGCATGGAAAGAGAGGTACACATATGCTCAAACTTACTAGTTGCTCGTAGACACTGACCTTTAGTTCAGAGGATCTGGTGGCAGACTTCCCACTGCCTCTTGAATGGGCTTTGAAAAAGTGGAAGATTCTGGAATCTAGTCTCTTCCCACCAGGAAGGTTCACTGTAGGATTATTACTGCAAACTCGTTTCTACAAAGAGCATCCTGTGAAGAGTAAATTCCTTTCACAAAAGTCTAATCGTGATTCTCCTGTTCATTGAAGATGAATAGATACTGAGGGGTGTGCTAGTTCTGGGAAGGAAGGATACCATCAATCAATCGATCAATCCATTGATCATCACTATCACAGTGTCTTCGAAACCACTTTTATGTCCTATCTCTGAGTTCATAAAACAGTGTCATGTGAGTGATCTGACTTGATTCTCCCAACAATCTCAGAGGTAGACAAGTCGGATATCATTTATCACCATTTTGCAGATAAGTTAACTGTGGCCCAGAGAGGTAAGACACTTGCCTGAAGTCTCACAGCTGGAAAGTGGCAGGACTTGTACTAGAAACCAGCTCTCTGAAGTCTGAGTCTTTGCTTTTGTTTTGTGCCATTCTGCATTGAAAGTAAATATAGTTACATCACAAGGGTCCTGTTAAATGCTTTATAAGGTTGATGAATCATCATGCTAAATGCCTAGGGACTATCCAGCATTATTAATCCTTTCACTTCTGATCCCTGTCCTTAGACTCTCCAGAGAGGAGATCCAGCCTATTAACACTCAGCATTCCTTGGTCATGCCCTGCATTATGCTGATGGGGTTCATCTGTTCTTATGCGAATGGAGCCTGCAACTCTGGGGTCTGGCTCTGGCAAGTCATGAGCTGCCCTGGCCAGGAGAGGCAGGAACTCAGGACCACCATCAATGATTCAGCTTAACTGTGGCTCTATGATTCTTGCAACACCTGTTTGTGGCTAATGATTGCATCCAGGGGAATTAAGCCACCATGGAAAAAAGAGGAAAATAGATTCACAAAAATGAGCACATGATAATGATAATGATATACTTTGCTACATCTTTTACTCCAGACTAGAGATGATAGAACATGGCATTATATTGTGTGCTGATGCCCACAGCAGGAAACAAGGATGTAAATGGCTAGAAAGAGCCCTGAGCTGGCAGCCAGCAGCATTCTGATTCTGGTTCTCCTTTATCAAGTGTCTTCAGCTATAACTACATCCACCTGTCCCTTACATACCTCTCTACTTTGCCATGCTTTTTAGGTATGTAAAATGAGGAAGATTTTGCCTAATATCATCCTTTTTTATAGGATGAAGCAGATTGCAGATTTAAAGTGTCTGAATGAAGTGTTGCATAGACAAGATGATAACAAACATCTCTGGCATATGTGAGCGAGTATTTAGAAGATGTCATTAGCTGGTATTTCACAGTATTTTATATAACATTTTTGCGTACATTTTTCCTTTGGATGCTCCAAATTATTACTCCTTTTTGCCTTTTAGACATTCGGAAATGGGGCTAATGCCCAGGTCAGAATAGTGGTAAAAGTCAAGTTCACAGTGGCTCCTGACTCTGAAATACCTGCCCTTCCTCTTAGGATGTTCTTCCCTCTATGGAAGGTCCAGGTTAGGCTTTGGGCTTGACTCTGATGTAAGTATTCTGCATTTTGGCCAACTGCTTGAGTGCTTTATTTCTGTGTTCTCTGCTGTTTTGAAATATTGGAAAGGTTTATCTTGTACTTTGTTTTAGTGGGAAGGACAGCTCTCCAGTTGGAGTCTGCATCCTGGCACTGAGCAGAAACACAGACCCAAGATGCTTTTTGCATGGCTTCATGAAGACCACTGGGGTATAGACTCTGGTGCTGTCTCAGGGCCAATATTGTTAGTGTAGCTGTAATTCTACTGCATTCTTGGGTGAGAGGTGAGGAATAAATGGGGTGCTGCTTTGTGATACTCAAACCTTGGGGTTTACTGTCATCTTTCACAGTAATATTGCTTTACTAAGAAAAAAGCTGGAAGCAATCTAAATGGCAGATTCATTTCGATATTTGGCAAAACTAATACAATATTGTAAAGTTTAAAAATAAAATAAAATTAAAAAAAAAGAGAAGATGGGTTAAATTATGATACATCATCATGAAACAGAATAAAGTAAATTTCTATGTGCTACTACGGAGAAATATCCAATTAATACCATTAAGTAAAAAGGGATATATATTTTACTATGATTCCATTTTATAAAGAGCTATCTATCTATAATCCATCTCTATCATCTATTTTAATATTCTAACTGATAGATAAAAAATTCTGGAATGATATTCTTAATATAAGGGAGGATTCTTAAGAAAATGTTAGTGGTTGTTGGTTCTAGTGAGTAGCCTGAGAGTTGAAGGGGGAGGGGAATTTTAACTTATTTCCATATTTTTTGAAATTTTAACCATAATCCTACTTTCTATGCGCCTTGGTTTCCTCATTTACAAAATGGGGATAATAATAAGTGGGTGAAGTTTTGGTTCATGACAGTCAAATCTTGGGGTTTACCCTTGTCTTTCATTGTAATACTGTTTTTTGTTAAGAAAAACATCAGAAACAATCTAAATGTCCATCAAGAGGGGATTGGTTAATACCGCGTAAGATTTTTGAGGGGCTTGAATAATTAAATATATAAAAAATGCTTAGGATGCTTAGCACATAATAAGTGCTCAATAAAAGTTAGTGATGATCACTTCTGGAGTTTTTAGTGAAGAGGAATAACTGCTTACATTTCAATTCTGCTAGAAAAATATGTCTATAAGCAGAACAAGCATTCATTCCTAGGTCTTTCCTCACTTGAGCCTAGTGAGAGATGACAAACCCAGCTTCAAACTTTAGTTTTGTCTGTCCCTTTCCTCTTACTGTGGCAGATGGCAACTGGTTTGTACTTAGTGATGTAGAAGATATTGTGAAGGTCAAGTCGATGACATTTTCAAAAAGTTTATATCGTATAGAGGAATAGCTGAATGTGGCATCATAAAGAATATATCTAGTATTTGTCGCTGGTTCTTGGCACAGAACTTCAAAAACCCTTGGAATTTCCTAAGTGGCTTTCTTATGCTAATGAGCTTAATCGTGGTGGACTCCTCCATGGCTTTAAGATAGAGGCTGGTCAATAGAGAGACTAGATATATGATTAGGAGGTTGGAACCTTGGACCCACTCCCTTCTGAGGAAGGGAAGGAGCTGGAGATTGAATTCAATCTTGTGGCCAATGATGGAATCGATTATGCCTGTGTAAGGAAATGCTGATAAAAACTCTGTCCATGGAGCTCAGTAGAGCTTCCTGGTTGATGAATGAATTGCTGTGCTAGGAGGAAGATGAGCCTGATTTTACAGGGTGTGGGCTGGAGGCTGTGACTCTCCCCTAGGCCCAGCTCTACGTGGATCCTCTGTAATACCCTGCAATTGTAAGTTAGCACTTTCCTGAGTCTGTGAGCTCTTCTAGGGAATTATTGAACCCGAGAGGGTCCTAAGAACCTCCAAATTTGTAACAAGTTTGTCAGACATGTGGGTGGCCTGGGACCCCTGTAACTAGTGGCTGGAAGCTGGAGTAGGTCGGTCTTGTGGAGGACTGAATCCCTAAACCTGTGGAGTTTGGTAATAATCCCGGATGGTTAGTGTCAGAATTGAGTCATAGTATACCTAGGTGGGGTGGAAATGGAGTCCAAGTCATTTGGTTGAACAAGTCACTATCAAGTTCTCTCTCTCTCTCTTTCCAATCAGCTAGAAAGCCCATCTCACTGTTGTTATTATGGAGCACAGTAACCCAGACCAGAGGCTGGAAGTAAGTGGATGTTACCATGAGCCCCTTTCCCTTACTTTTTCTCACTCTCTGTCCTTTGATGCTTGTGAAAAGTCATCAGTAAAGAAGATTGTGAAACCGCTTAAGTGCCATCTTTCCATTTGTACCCAGGAATTTTTCTACACATTGATCAAACGCAGTCCTTGGTGTACAAATTGCAGTAATCGGTTTTTCTTGTTTTTATTTTCCCACTGGCTGTCCTCAAATGGGACTGCCAAGGACATATGTTTGCTGAATAGCAATTTCATTTACAAGACCTCCCCGATCTGTTAGACCTGGAGCTCACACAGAGGCTGCTCAGGTTTAAATGTAACTCATTAATTATAAGACATGGTACTGATCCTCAGTGCTTACATTTTAAAGTAGCGCAAATAGCATTTTATTGCAAAGCTGGGAAAAGCAACCCACAAAGCGCCAAAATTGTCTTGACTGGTTTTAGGTAATTGTTGGAGCAAGACATACAAACCCTCTCACCATGGACTAAACAGCATCCTGTGTCCTGATGCCAAAGGTTGTTTTTATTTTTCCTGTTTTTAAGCTTGATCATCCATCTGCAAACTAACCACCATTTCCCACCACCATCAGCATATTGCAGCATTTCCTCCTGTGAAAAACAAAACGAAACTGGTGTGTATTTAGGAAATGCATACCCATTATATTAAGAGTATCATGAAACAAAATAAATGTGAGTATGTTAGCAAATATATATAACACACAAGCACCTCAGGGCCAAATAGGTCCAGGTGTTCAGATATTCATTAGGTCATATGACTCTCTTTGGGGGAACAGGATGGGAATGTGGCAAACCATATTAGTGAGAACCACATAGAATTAAAACATCTTAGAGGTGAAAAGATCTTCCCTATGAACACCTGTAGCATTCCCACTTATAAAAAGTCATCTAGATTCTGTGGGAACAGTTAAAATTCAGTGGAGGGTCTCATGGACTTCTGGGTGGTCCACCCTCAGTGAGATGAGTGGCTCTAATTATTACATGGTTCCTTTTATGTTGAGCTGTGTCTTGTAGCCAGTGGTTCTTGCAGCCAGCGTTTCTTCTTGCTGGTCCCACACAGAGGGAGTGTACACCCTGCTTGATGTAGAGGTCATCTCATGTGGGGAGGCATTTCCTTGGTAAGCACCAATACTGGTTTCCTGGGGTTGCTGTAATTAAGCACCATGAACCATGTGGCTTAAAGCAACAGAAATTTATTGTTACGTAGTTCTAGGGCCTAGAAGTGTGAAACCAAGGTGTCGGCAGTGCTGGAGCCTTTGCAGGGAGAAGCTGTTTCATGCTTCTAGCTTCTGGAGATGGCAGACATCCTCGGAGGTCCTTGGCTTGTAGGCGCATCACTCCAATCTTTGCTTGCTTCTTCACATGGCATTTTCCCTGTGTCTCCACATGGTCATTCTCCCTCTGTGTCTCTGTCCTTTTCTTATCAGGTCACCAGTCGTATTGGATTAAGGGTCTAGCCTACTCCAGCATGACATCATCTTTGCTGTTGTTCAGTCACTAAGTCAAGTCAGACTCTTTGGAACCCCATGGACTATGGCCCTCCAGTTTTCTCTGTCCTTCACTATCTCTTGGATCTTGCTCAAATTCATGCTAATTGAGTTGGTGATGTTACCTAACCATCTCATCCCCTGCCACCCTCTTCTCCTTTTGTCTTCAATCTTTCCCAGCATCAGAATCTTTTCCAGTGAGTTGGCTCTTCGCATCAGGTGGTCAAAGTATTGGAGCTTCAGCTTCAGCATCAGTCTTTCCAATGAATATTCAGGATTGAGTTCCTTTAGAATTGACTGGTTTGATCTTGCAGTCCAAGGGACTCTGAAGACACCATCTTAACTTCGGTAATTATATCTACAACAGCCTTATTTCCAAATAAGGTCCCATTCTGTGGTTCTGGAGGTGAGGCTCTAAGTGTCTTTTCTGGGAGACACAACTCAACCTAGAACAGTACTTGAGTCCCCTTAACTGTTCTTGAAGGAACAAAGCTTCCTGTCTCCTCCTCACCCAGTTCATTTCCATTCACAGGATCCAGGTTGTCAATGACCCTCAGGGAACTATTTTTTACTCTCTGAGTCTAGGAAAAAAACATTACTAGTTGTAAGTGTTAGAAAGGGTCAGTTTCAAAATAATGTTTTCAGGCAAATGAAACTTTTAAAAGTCCTGTTTATCTGTTAATATGAAAGTGCCTCGCTGTCTCACAGAACTGAAACCTCCTTTTCTCAAAGGCTTCTCCTCTCCTGCCTCCATCCCTGGCTTTCTCAGGATCCCAGAGCATTGTATCACCTGCTCTTCTGTCTGCAAAATGATTGTTCTGGAAAATGCATGAAAGTTAACCAAACTCAGACAGCAAAGGAAACAATGAGAGGGCAACCTGTGGAGTGAAGTCTGAATGGTGGGACATGAACCTCCAGCACATTTATGTTGATGGAGTCGACTGTCTAAGATCCGTTTGTGGCCACAATGTGTGATGAGTCTTTCTACATAGAGATCACCCTTCTCCTCCCAACCCCAGGGGGTTGTGGGGCCTCACAGCAGGAGCGCAAGGGAGTAGTTATGCACTTGTCTGTTAGCTGTCCTATTGCATGGCTCTGTCCACGTTCCTTTCTGCAGAGCTGTGTGCAGCATTTGGAAACCTTCCCTGTTCTTGTCCCATTTAGGGACCTGACCTTGTCATTACTCACTTGGTCATGTCCTAAGCCACAAACAAGGATTTGGTGGTGGAGGCATGGGAAGGGGATTATGGAGAGTGGGTAAAAACAACCAGTGAATCACTACTTATGCTAAGGTAATGGTGCTTTATATGTATCCTGGCATCAATATGCCTACATTACAGCCACCATGCATAAGAATCAGAAAATCCTCAAATTTATTTTTATAGCTTTTAAGAAACATTTAAATTCTTGCCACATACACTATCCTGCATTTTTAATAGGAGGGAGTGTAATTGCTGAATGGGCATTTGTTACAGAATGCATCAATAATGCACTGAATTTTGTAATATTTTTCCTGTTGTTATCATTGTAGTGATAAACTGTGAGTCTAAGGCGATTCAGTTAATGTCACCGTGATTTATGAGAACATGATGTGTTTGGAAAGGTCTAGAATTAGACCTTTACACAGAGGTGGAAAGAGGAGGTTGTCATGGTGGTGACAAGGGAGTGATAACTCTGCTATTCTATCGAGGATTTGGAAATATTAACTGTCCCCCATTAATTAGTTACCTGTTTTCTCTGCCTTTTCTCATCCTCATGAAGTTGTTGCAGGTATTCATATTGGTATCTGTAGTGAGGTCCAATGGAACAAAAAGGTATTTTGTGTCAATGTTTTTGGGAAAAGCATAAGCTGGAGTAGAGTTTTGAAAGTAATATAGTTCATAGGGCCTATGGGGCAAAATATTTTGATCGTTCTGATCATTTTTACTTATTGACTGGAATCTAATGGTACCACTTTAATTCCATCTAACTAAAGCACTACTGGTTTCCCAGGTGGCGCCAGTGGTTAAAGAATCTACCTGCCAGTGCAGGAGATGCAAGAGACATGGGTTTGATCCCTGGGTTGGGAAGATCCCCTGGAGAAGGAATGGCAACCCACTCCAGTACTCTTGCCTGGAAAATTCCATGGACAGAAGAGCCTGGCGGGCTACAGTCCATGAGGTCTCTAAGAGTCAGACACGACTGAGCATGCAGAGTTGGACATGACTGAGCACCAAAGCCTTATTGAGTGCCCACTACATCTAAAGGTGTGGGTGGATTCATCAGAAATAGCTTTAATACAAAGCAAAATGAAATGAGTGTCATCAATGGGATGTTAAAAGTGCCATTTGGGGGTCAAAGGAAGAAGAGATTGTATTTATTTAGTGTGTTGGTTGATGTTCTAGGAAAAAGAACTTGAAGCAAAATCTCATATGGCAATACTCTATTGGTGGTGCAATCCCAGGGAAGCAGCAGTGAAGCAAAAAGGAGCAGCAAATGCAAGATGTTGCATTACCAAGCTGGCTGGAGCTTTGCAGAAACCCAGATGGCTGCTCCATCACATGGGCCATTTCCAGAGAGAGTACTATGGACTGTTATCTGTTCATCA